>NC_091435.1:159378461-159685336 GCF_964237555.1 Oryctolagus cuniculus | reverse complement strand
ACAAGAACCACGATCCACAGGCTGCCTCTGAGCACGTGAAATGTGGCTGGTTCGCGTTGAGAAATACCCTGAGTGTAAAATGCATATGGGATTTCAGGACCCGCGCTGTGGCGTAGTGAGTAAAGCCGCTGCCTGCAGTGCTGACATCCCACATGGGCTCTGGTTCAAGTCCCAGCTGCCCCACTTCCAAGCCAGCTCCCTGCTATGGCCTAGAAAAGCAGTAGAAGACGGCCAGGGTCCTTGGGCCCCTGCACCCACGTGGGAGACCTAGAGGAGGCTCCTGGCTCCTGGCTTCGGATCAGCCCAGCTCTGGTGGTTACAGCCAATTGAGGAGTGAACTAGTGGATGGAAGACCTCTCTCTCTGCCTCTGCCTCTCTGTAACTCTGCCTTTCAAATAAATAAATAAAATAAATCTTTTAAAAAATACAATATGGGCTTTCATATGCCTGGTGTGAAAAAATTTGCAAAATATCTCATTCATTTTTTATATTGATTACATGTTGAAATGATAATATTTGGTGAAATGAAATATGAGATTACTTCAAAATGTTAACCAGAAAATAGCACAACAATATTTTTTAAAGTCACACATAGCTTTTTTAAATAATATGCATTTTTCAGGAACTTTGTTGAGAAGCATCATATTTTTGATTTCAAAGTTTTTTGCACTAAAACAAACCAATCTTTAAATTCCATTTTCCATGAACTTTTTCCAGTTCCCTTTTATATTACTAAAATAAATTTGACTTTTTTTTTTTAAGTTGTGAAATATAGTCTCTGCTATTTCACTCCCCCAAATCCCTGAGCCAAAGGTGAAGCCCAGAGCGGGGAACTCCATCCAGGTGTTCTGTGTGCGTGGCAGGAACCCAGTGACGTGAGCCATCACCTGCAGCCTCCCAGGGTCCGCTTTAGCAGGGGCTGGGGCTAGGAATCAAACCCGGGTACTCCAGTGGGGAATGCAGGCACCTTAACTGCCAGGCTACCTGCCTGCTCCTCTTTGAGCTTATTTAATATGGCTGCTTGAAAATTGTATTACATGCATGGTGGGCAACCCTGACTGCTGGTGGCCAGCACTGGGTTGGACCTTTTAGCTTAGCGTGCCCCATGTCAGGACCTTGTTAGTCATTCTACCAATGCTTTCATTTCCTTGCATTGGATACTTTGTTCTGCATGACCTCACTTACTTCTCATAGTAACCGGTCTGCAATTTCAGGTTTCTTTTTTTAAAAAAATCTTCTATTCCATATTCGTTCATTTCTCTGTTTCCTGCAGCTAGGGGTGAAAGCATGATAGAAAGGGCTCAGGGCTCTTCTCTGGGGCAGGGGGGACGGGGACGCGGGGAAGGGAGCCCCGGACTTGACAGCTGGAGTCAGAGAGTGTGAGCGGGAGCGAGGTGGGGAGAGTGGTCTGGTTGCTGGTTCCTGGGCGGGGCCAAGGAGAGATGAGCTCTTCCTGAGGACAGGAGGCCCTGGGGACCCTGGACCTACCGGGAGGCGCCTACTCTCAGAGCTCCCAGGTGGCCCCCGTCCTCTGATGGAGGCTGAACTACTGCCCTCTAGGGCCTGGCCCGACCTGCAACTTGGATGAGCCACTGTGAAGTGTAAACACAGCCACCTGCCACTGCCATCTATGGTTGTCGCGAGCTGTTGGAGGCAACTGGGTTTGGGATGAGGACCAGATTTTGACACACAATCCCACAATTGGAGAGAGGAATGGCAGGACCGAGCAGCCTGGTACTGCCCTGTGAGAGCAAAGCGCTCTGGCTCTTGAGCATTGTGTCCACGTCCCGCAGAGCGCCGCGGCCTGCATCCAGCCCTCGGCTCGCTGCCACCCCTCCTGTCTCATGGAGCTCTAGAGAACCGGGCTTGTCTTGTTGGGTGACAAGAAGGGACACTGCCCTGGTGTACCCATTCAGGATGCTGATTCCGATTCCAAGACGACTTCTCGGAACTGAATCTCTCCTGACAGAAAGGGCTCATGGGGCTGGCGCTGTGGCATGGTGGGTAAAGCCGCTGCAGGCATCCCATATGGGCACCAGTTCAAGTCCCGGCTGCTCCACTTCCAATCCAGCTCTCTGCTATGGCCTGGGAAAGCAGTGGAAGATGGCCCAAGTCCTTGGGCCCTTGCACCTGTGTGGGAGACCCGGAAGAAGCTCCCGGATCCTGGCTTTGGATAGGCCCAGCTCCGGCTTTTGTGGCCATCTGGGAAGTGAACCAGGGGATGGATGACTTTTCTCTCTCTCTCTAACTGTAACTCTACCTCTCAAATAAATAAATAGAATCTAAAGAAAGGGCTCATAAGCTTTCCCCGGGAGCTGTGCAAGCTCTGCCCTGGAGGGAGAAAGGGTGCCGATTTCGTGTTGGCTGGCCCCTCACCCAGACACGGGTTTTCCTTGGAAAGGAAAGATGCCTCGCCCTTCCCGGAGGCTACCCCCAGCCTCCCCGTGGCCCGGTGCAGCCCTGGCGCCCCCCCCCCCCACAAAGACGTGTGTGTATGTGTCCTTCTGGGCTTCGAGCCAGGGCACACAGGGCAGACCCTGGCTTCTGCCAGTGCCGGCGACAGCCACACCGTGGGGAACAAAGGTCATTGCTCAGGTCCCTAGCAGCAGGCGAGCTGCCAGTGTGTAAGCCTCAGGCCGCCACAGGCCTGACCCTGGGCGTTTGTGCACGGTGGAGTGAGATTATAAAGGCCAGCTAGTGTGACAGACAGAAGGACAATGTATGGTCTGACAGGCGAGTGACCCAGGGAAAGTGGCGCCGAGCCCTGTGGACCGGGCAGGAAGGCATTAGTAGCTGCACCTGAGGAAGCCGTGGCCTCTCCCCCACCTCTCTGAACCCCTACCAGTCAAGAGCCAGGTTCCCCACGGATGCCCCAGAATCAAGAAGGCCGTTCCTCCCAGAGCTTCTGAGAAGTGGCTCTGGAGAGAGATCTCATAGCCTAGTCGATGCTTCTCAGAATGACTTTTCTTCTAGCTGAGCCCTTGACAGATGTCCGCTTTGTGATGAAGGTTCAGTGCGGTTATCTGGGTGGGGAAAGAACGGGCAACATAGCCAAAAGGGTGTATCATTAAGTCAGCTCCCACAGCGGGCAACTGAAGCTCAACCCTGCAGGGAAACACTAGCGAGCTGTGTAGAATCATAGCAGCTCACACCCACAGCAGCCGAGGGGAAAGGGAGTTGGGGGATTGCTACCCCTGCACCTGTTGGGCACATACTGGGGCCTTCCAAGGGGGCAGGTCACACCCCAGGCACTGCTGGCCTGGCCCGTTCATGGGCAAAGGTGGGTTCTGGCAGCCCTAAAAGCAGCTCCCGTAGACGCAGGGGCCAGCCATTAGGAGTCAGCTCAAGGTGCAACAAATGGTAAGGGAACCCGGACAAGGCGATGGCAGCCCCTGCGACACTCTCTAAGCCTCACATGGTATTTTGAAAAGTGGGAGTGGCAGCCTTGGTTTTTAATCCTGTAGGAAGGATGAAATAAAAACCAGACCTGTGGGTTCCCAGCATACTGAGCAACCCACAGCAACACTTCAGCTGAATGTTGGTTATTATCACTGGGACCACTCAGCTTAGCAGTTTCTCCTCGGACTTTGTTCACTGTTCCACTGTCTCCTTGACTTCCCTGGGAGTTGCTCTGACTTTGTGCCTTGGCATCAGTGTGTGGGTGGACAGAAAGAATGCCACGCTTTGGATCTGTGTGTCCAGAGAGTGTCAAAGACCTTCCTGTCTCCTTGTGGAACTGAGGTGCAGCAACTCAAAGACACAGGGCGGGAATCAGCAAAAGGTGGCTGGGGCCAGGCCCCCTTTGCCTGCCAGGAGTGGAGCCGGGGGACTGTGCTGCTTCTGACGGTGGGAACAACCCCTTCTTTATGCCTGGAGACCAAAGAGGCAGAAAAGCTCTCCTTGCTTTCAGGCAACAGAGTGCAGGGAGGTTAGGCAGGGCGGAGATGGAGCGAGTGCTACATTGCTCTCTCCACAGCAGTTTACAAAACCTTGGCTTTCATGACATGTGTGGGGTGTGTGAGTGTATGTATGTGTGAGAGAGGTTTTTTTCACCATATGAAAGGGAACATATGAAATGTTTCTTTTTTTTTTTTTTTTATTTGACAGAGTTAGACAATGAGAGAGAGACAGAAAGACAGAGAGAAAGGTCTTCCTTCTGTTGGTTCACCCCCCAAATGGCTGCTACGGCCGGTGCTGAGCTGATCCGAAGCCAGGAGCCAGGTGCTTCTCCTGGTCTCCCATGGGGTGCAGGGCCCAAGCACCTGGACTATCCTCCACTTCACTCCCGGGCCACAGCAGAGAGCTGGACTGGAAGAGGAGCACCAGGACTAGAACCCAGCACCCATATGGGATGCCAGCGCCGCAGACAGAGGATTAACCTAGTGAGCCACGGCGCCGGCCTGAAATGTTTCTAACAGTTTCATCATAGTTAATTATAATAATAATAATTAATAATATATAATTATTTCTGGATGAGTCTATGAGTAATTTTTTTTCCTTTTAGTGTGCTGTATTCTACCTTTCCTAAGGGGCTCTGATTTGAATGTCCCCTCCTAAACTCATGTTGAAATTTTTGAAAATAAATTAATTTATTTTTTTAAATTTTATTTGAAAGGCAGGGATAAGAGAAAGACAGAGAGACAGAAAAAGAGGTAGAGACAGGCAGAGAAAGGCCTTCCATCCACTGATTCACTCCTCAGATGACTGCAACAGCCGGCACTGAGCCATGCTGCAGCCGGGAGCCCAGAACTCAGTCCAGGTCTCTCACTTGGGTAGCAAGGATCCACGCACCTCAGCTGCCTCCTGTCATGGAATTAGCAGGAAGCTGGGATCAGAAGCAGAGCCAGTACTCCAACCCTGGTGCTCTGATATGGGATGCAGGCATTAGAACCATTGAGCTAAGTGGCCGCCTCTCGTGTTGACATTAATGGCCACTGGGGTTAAGTGACCACTGGGGAGACTTGCACCCCATGCTGGAGGGCCGGCCGGTTCAACTTTCAGCCACTCTGCTCCTGATCCAGTTTCCTGCTCACGCATGCTGGGAGGCGGCCGCTGATGGCCCAACTGTTTGGATTCCTGTCCCTCGTGTGGGAGACTCTGATGGGATTCCTGGCTCCTGGCTTTGGCCTGGCTCAGCACTTGCTGTTGGGAGTGAACCAGTAGATTGAAGAGCTGTGTGTGTCTCTCTCTGTCTCTCCCTCTCTGTGTGTTACTCAGCCTTTCAAATAAATAAATAAATACATCTTTAGGAAAGGAATTTAATTGCCATCGTGACAGTATTGGGAGGTGAGAACTTTCAGAGGTGACTGGACCCCAGGCGTGCATCCCCGTGACTGGATTAAGACCATGACCGTGGGCGGGGTTAGTCTAGCCCACCCGCAGCACTTTAAGTCACGACCTCACCAGGTTATGACGCAGCAAGAAGCCCCTCCCCAGAGGCAGCGCTAGTCTTGACCTCCCTGCCTCCAGGGCTGAGAGCCAAAGACACTTCTGTTGGTTACAGATGACCCCATCGGGCCGGCTCTGCAGCTCACTAGGCTAATCCTCCGCCTTCGGCGCCGGCACACTGGGTTCTAGTCCCGGTTGGGGCGCCGGATTCTGTCCCGGTTGCCCCTCTTCCAGGCCAGCTCTCTGCTGTGGCCAGGGAGTGCAGTGTAGGATGGCCCAAGTGCTTGGGCCCTGCACCCTGGGAGACCAGGAGAAGCACCTGGCTCCTGCCATCGGGTCAGCGCGGTGCGCCGGCCGCGGCGGCCATTGGAGGGTGAACCAATGGAAAAGGAAGACCTTTCTCTCTGTCTCTCTCTCACTGTCCACTCTGCCTGTCAAAAACACACACACACACACACACACACACAAAACAAAACAAAAAACAAACAAACAAAAAAAAAACACAAAAAACAAAAACCACAGATGACCCCATCGGAGGTGCTCTTTCATGGTAGCGGAACACGGACGCAGACACGCGGTGAGCTAGTGTGACTAAGGAACATGAAATACTGTTGTTAAAATTACACCACGAACTGACAGACGCAGGCGGGTGAGCAGCCTCCGAGAGGGCAGGCGGGGAGCAAGGCAGAAGCGTTTCTTCGGTTTGGAAGGCAGTGGTTAGGATCCCGCGTCAGCCGCGCCCCTCCGAGCTGCCGCTCCTGTGCAGGTCAGGTGGGGGTGGCGTAATGCAGGTGATTTCCAGCCCAGGGCACTGGAGACATGACCAGGCCGCGCCACTGTGGAATTGTTAGAAACCGAGCCTACTATCTCTGCTCTTAGTGCTTACAATAAAAATTGTGTTTTTAAAAAAATAGGTTATTTTAATAGTGAAATCAATATGAAGTGATGCAAATCAAGCAAACTACAGAATGGGAACTCGTCAAAGATCTGTGCTACAAAGATATATATTGGTCTCTACATTGACGCTATATTTTTCACCATTTTTCTAGCACTCAAAATTAATAAAGTGACACAGCATGATAAATACTTGGAAGTTACACAAGAAATATATTTTTGTTAGTATGTGTTCTCCCTTCCTTTTGACAATTCACACTGGGGGCAATAAAGATTAATCGCCGAAGGGAAAAGGAATAAGTGAAAACAAATACGTTGGCAGCCACATAAAAGCAGTTTAAACGCATTTCCAGATTAGGGACTGACTTGTCAGTACTCTCTCAGTATTCCTTTTGAGTTTTATTCCAACGGTTCAAAGAATCAGTCCATTAAAAATATTGAACTAAAAGAAAAAGTAATTATTATTTTAAAAGCACAACATATTGGAACAGGCTTTACAACGAAAGTGTGCATTAGCTTTGTGTATTATTATTCTTTCAACTCTTGATCCAGCAGAATACTCTAGACTCATTAGTCGCAGCGTTTTCGTCAAGAGTTTAACAGCTGCTTGGTTTTCATGGCCAAAGTGATTAAACCTGACCTTGGTTCCCATGCAGCTCTCTTTCACATTCAGCTTACAGCACAGATCAAAGAGGTAGCTAAGATAATAGGTGGAACCCATTTTCCAGAATCTGGGGACTTTAGAAACTGGAGTCAGGGCCGGCGCTGTGGTGTAGTGGGTAAAGCTGCTGCCTGCAGTGCTGGCATCCCATATGGGCGCCGGTTTGAGCCCTGGCTGCTCCACTTCTGATCCAGCTCTCTGCTATGACCTGGGCAAGCAGTAGAAGATGGCCCAAGTCCTTGGGCCCCTGTAGCTGCTTGGGAGACCCGGAAGAAGCTCCTGGCTCCTGGCATCAGATCAGCGCAGCTCTGCTCTTTGTGGCCATCTGGGGAGTGAACTAACAGATGGAAGACCTCTCTCCCTCTCTGCCTTTCAAATAATTAAATAAATCCTTAAGAAAAAAAAAAAAAAAGAAAGAAACTGAAGTCCCAACAAAGTAGAACACCTTTAATATATCTAAAGAGAGACAGATGTACATACACATGGATATCTACATATGATTTTACAAGTTCGGTTAGATCCTCAAAGTAGAATGTGACATTGTCAGATACAACGAGAAAAATGGGATCTTCACAGTGGAGAGAGCTGGCAGGTGCCACCTCACCCAAGAGATTAAAGCAGACATCGTACTGGACAGACAGACAGTAGTGGACAGACAGACGTGAGGCGCTGAGAGGGACGGCCCCATTCGCGGGGGCTTCCTGCCAAAGCCTCAGAGCCGCACTACAGTCACGAGGAGACACAGCCCCAGAGCGAGAGACGCTCTACAAAAAAAGGGCCCGCCGTCTTCAAAAGCAGCAACGTTGGAACGATCAAAAGGGGAAACCTCTCAGAGCCCGAGGGCCGGTTCCATGTTAAAGGACAGCAAAGACTGACTACACGGCCGTGTGACCCCGGCTTCCGAACGGGCAGGTCCCGGGGAAGCCGGCAGAGTTTGAACGTGAACTACAGCCTGGGTAACAGGACTGCATCAATGCTAAGCTTCCGGAGTGGGATCATCTTCCCAGACACCATGTCTTTCTTTTCTAGGGTACACAGTGCTGAAATATCTGCTTGGTATAAATGGTTCAGAAAAGATTTATGCCAAAGCACTTCAGAAAGCCAGTGGAAAATAGAATTAAAGGGTAGGTTTATGCTGGTGCAAAAACTTTGACATCCACACACAGTTTTTTCATAATATGCACTTTTCATAAACTTTTTTGAATGCCTTATGTATACAGGGTCACATCAATCTAAAAAAGAGATGAGGGGCTGGTGTTGTGGCATTGTAGACTAAGGCACAGTGCTGGCCTCCCATAGCCCTGTGCTGGTTTGAGTCCTGGCTGCTCTTTTTCTGATCCAGCGTCCTGCTAATGGGCCTGGGAAGGCAGCAGAAGACGGCCCAAGTACCATGGCTCCTGCCAGCCATGTTAGAGACCCGGATGAAGCTCTCGGCTTCGGCCTAGCCTAGCCCAGCCCTTGCTGTGGCAGCCACCTGGGGAGGGAACCAGCAGAAGAAAGCTCTCTCTGTCTGTCTCTCCCTCTCTCTCTCTATTGTTCTACACTTACATAAATCTGTTTGTAAAAACTAAATTCATATGACAAAAATTTTACCATTTTAAAGAGTACAATTCAGGGCATTTAATGTTTGCGATGCTATGCAAACACCATTTCTATCAGTTCCAACACATTTTCATCCCTGCAAAGAAACTCAGACTTGGGCCGGAGCCCTGGCTCACTTGGCTAATCCTCCGCCTGTGGCGCAGGCATCCCACATGGGTGCCAGGTTCTAGTCCCGGTTGCTCCTCTTCCAGGCCAGCTCTCTGCTGTGGCCCTGGAAGGCAGTGGAGGATGGCCCAAGTGCTTGGGCCCTGCACCCACATGGGATACCAGGAGGAAGCACCTGGCTCCTGGCTTCGGATCAGCACAGCGTGCCGGCCGTAGTGGCCATTTGGGGGGTGAACCAACTGAAGGAAGACCTTTGTCTCTCTCTCTCTCACTGTCTAACTCTGCCTGTCAAATAAAAAAAAAAAAGAAAGAAACTCAGACTTATTACACAGTCACTTCCCATTACTTCTCCCACAAGTCCTTAGTAACCACCAATCTACTTTCTCTATGGATTCACCTAGTCTTGTATCTCGTATAAATGGAAGCTTACAATATATGACCTTTTGTATCTAGCCTGTTTTACTTAACACAGTGTTTTTGAGATTCATCCACATGGCAGCATGTATCAATATTCCTTTTTGTGGCTGCATAATATTCCATTGTATGACTAGATCTATTTTGTTTTTCTGTTCAATTATGGATGGGCATCAAAGTATTTCCTACTGTTTGACCATTGTGAAGTGTTACTACGAACATTCATATAAAAGCATTTGTTTGAGGAACTGTTTTCTTTTTAAAGATTATTTATTTAAAAGGCAGAGCAACTAAGAAAGAGAGACAGACAGAGATGGGGAGAGAGAGAGAGAGAGGGAGAGAAAGACAGAGAGAGTGCTTCCATTTGCTGGTTCACTCCCCAAATAGCGAGGGTTGGGCCAGGCCAAACCCGGAAGCCAGGAACCCATCTGGTCTTGCACAGGGGAGGCAGGGGAACATGCACTTGGGCCATCTTCTTCTGTCTTCCCAGGTGCATTAGCAAGAAGCCGGATCAGAAGCCAAATAGGGGCCGGTGCCATGACTCACTTGGTTAATCCTCCACCTGTGGCGCCGGCATTCCATATGGGTACCAGGTTCTAGTCCCGGTTGCTCCTCTTCCAGTCCAGCTCTCTGCTGTGGCCTGGGAAGGCAGTGGAGGATGGCCCAGGTGTTTGGGCCTCTGTACCCACATGGGAGACCAGGAAGAAGTTCCTGGCTTCTGGCTTTGGATCGGTGTAGCACTGGCCATGGCGGCCATTTGGGGGGTGAACCAACGGAAGAAGACCTTTCTTTTTCTCTCACTGTCTATGACTCTACCTGTCAAATAAATAATAATAATAATAATAATAAAAATCCAAGTAGCTGGGACTCAAAGCAGCACTCCCATATGGGATGTGAATGCTGGCCCTTGTACATCTGTTTTCCATTCTTACACACACACACACACACACACACACACACATATATACACCTAGGAATGGAATTGTTGTGTCATATGGTAAACTTGGGTTTAGCTTTCTATGAGACTGACAAATTATTTTCCGAAGTGGCTCCATCATGTTAGTATTTGCATTGTCCTTACAATTTTTCTCAAAGTTTGAAAATATTTCAAAGTTAAAAAACAATCAGCATGTGCAGCCAGGCAGAAGAGAAAGGAAACCTAAGTTCACCAGAGTGAGGAAATGATGACAGAGCTTCCTTCGCCAGGGCAGACGCACCTGTCACCTGTGGACGGAGATGATTAGAGCGACAGGTGGGGGCAGCCCGATGGGAGATTCCAGAGTGGAAATTTCTGTGAGGGATGATGACACAGCTTGAAAGCGCCACCAAAGCACTTCCATGACCAGAAACCCAGGCCTGAGCAGGTGCAGAGGACTGATGAGGAGCCCGGCCCTTCTCTTCTCCTTGGAGGGGATCCTGAGCAGCTCCACGGTGCACGCGGCACTCAGCAACTGCACGCGTGAGCAGCCGTGGTCTGCGGAGGAAACTGCTAATTCCCTTACAGAAATCTGCCAGGCTGCCGTGGGGGGGGCGGGGAGGACCCGCCTGTGTGAAAAAGATCTTGTCTAACTCATCTGATTGCTTTGATGAACAAGCACACGAATGCGAGACTGAACAGCACGGACAGTGAGGATTATAACTGAGTCCTCTGCATTTTTTTTTTTTTTGACAGGCAGAGTGGACAGTGAGAGAGAGAGACAGAGAGAAAGGTCTTCCTTTGCCGTTGGTTCACCCTCCAATGGCCGCCGCACCACGCTGATCTGAAGGCAGGAGCCAGGTGCTTCTCCTGGTCTCCCATGCAGGTGCAGGGCACAAGCACCTGGGCCATCCTCCACTGCACTCCCGGGCCACAGCAGAGAGCTGGCCTGGAAGGGGGGCAACCGGGACAGAATCTGAGCCCCGACCAGGACTAGAACCTGGTCGCTAGGTGGAGGATTAGCCTATTGAGCCGCGGCGCCGGCCAGTCCTCTGCATTCTGTTCATCTGACTGCTGTGGCTTTTACTATCCGGGTTGCCCCCCACCCCCCCAGCCAGCCATACAGGGTTTCTCAGAGAACACGTGAGACTCCCAGAGCCACCATCATTGTCAGAAAGAGAATCTGCATTGTAGCGAGATCGCCGGGTGACTGGCAGGCCCACTGAAGTTTGGGGAGCCTCTCAATGCACACATGGGGCTGCTTACTAAATCCCAGTTTTCCACGGCTGATATGTGGCATAGCAGGTTAAGTTGCCACCTTCGACACCAGCATCCCTTATGGGCACTGGTTCAAGTCTCCGCTGCTCCACTCCTGACCCAGCTCCCTGCTAATGCTCCTGGGAAAGCAACGGAAGATGGCCCGAGTGTGTGGACCCCTGTATCCACGTGGGAGAGCCGGATGTAGCCCTTGGCTTCTAGCTTCAGCTTGGTCCAGCCCTGGCTGTTACAGCCATTTGGAGAGTGAACTCTTAGATGGCAGATATCTCTCTGTGCATGTCTCTCTGTAATTCTGCCTTTCAAATAAATTAATTAATTTAAAAAAATCATAGTGGCAGTGCTATTCACTGAGCGTCACGTCCATGTTCTCATTCAGTCTTTGCAGCGACTCAGCCAAGGAGTGCTTTGCTCGGCTGCGGTTTCAAGGACGAGGAGCCTGGGGCTCAGGGAGGGTGCCCGACTTGCGCCATATTGGAAAGGGGAGGCCTGGACTCTGCCTGGAATGGCAGTGTATCTGCGTGCGGGAGTGGGGAGTCAGGGCTGGGAAAAGCTGCCCCCCATCTAGCAAAAGTCACCGCACCCTCAGATCTGTTCCCACGATCATCCCCCCCCCCTCCTTGGGGATCATTGAGGGCTTGTTGCCTGCAAAACATGTGAGGGAGACTAATTAAAGTTATTTATTTTCCCCAAATCAGACATTAACGGGGTGGGGGTGGGGAGGCTTGGGAAGCAGAGAGTGGAAAGGACCCCTTTGGAGCTATGAGACGCCTGTGAATATTCTGGGATGCAGCGACGGAGCTTCCGACCCAGAAATGGAAAGAAGCCCTCAGCATGAGGGGGGGGGGACCCAGCCTCTTCTTCCTCAGGAGGAGATGAGAGACGACTCCACTGGCATCAGGGAGCTGGGGCTGAAGGGGCCCCTGGAGGTTTTCCGGAGGAATCCCTCATCCGTCCCTTCCTATTTCAGTCCTGGGCGCCAAACCAGGCTCCACGGCCGCTGGAACGTTCAGGAAACAGCTGCTCTGAGAACCTCCTCTTTTCCCCATGTGCATTTTCTTGGGGGAAAAAATGATCTTGAAAGTAATGAGGTAATCTTTAAATGAATTGCCTTTCTAGCGGGCAGCCCTAGCTCGAGACAGAAGCATCAGGTTATGCAACCTGGCCTGTCAATCAACACGTCTGGGAGTCTACATCTTTTCTAGGGGCGGGGTGGGGCGGGGCGGGGTGGGGTGGGGAGCAGGCAGGCATCTCTGTATCTTTGCTGAAGGCGACGTGAACCTGGGGGCGTCCTCAGGGCCTCTGCCGGCCTCCGTGGGCTGGGCGTGCTAAAATTAACGGGAGAGGCAGAACATAGTGTGGAAGCAGAAGATTTAGGGGTCCCTCTGGAAGATCAAACACAGAAGCTGGGCCCTGGCTGGTTCTCTTTAAAGACATTCGCCATCTCATCTGTTGCTGAGATTTACGCGTGAGCACTTACTCCCAGGGGGTTGAGGCAGAGGGGCCCGATGTGCCTTAGGACCCACCTCCGCCCCGACCCACCGCAGAGCCACAGCTGTCGCAGGAAGAAGGGGCCAGCTCGGGCCTTTGCTTCCCCCTCTGTCCCTCAGCATCGCGGAAAGTGAAGATGAAGTGTTTGAGGTCAATTTCACAATTTCACCTTCATGGAAAGCAACATCAACGTGGCTGTGAAGATTTCCAAGCAGTAAAAGACTTTCTCATGGCATCTTTCCCTTAAAGGGAGAGAGAGGGAAGGGGGGGGGGGGAATCAGAGTGCTCTATTCAAAGCAAAGGCCAGTATAGCCCCTTTTTTCTCTTTTCCTTTTTTTCTTAAAAAAAAAAAAAAAAACCACATCTGGTCTCAATCTTCATACACCAGTGGACAAGAGCAATTAGACAGCTCTGCTTTCCACGTCATAATAATGAAAGTCATATATTTTCCATGGCTGTCTCATCTGGTTACCCTGCTTTGCAGAAAGAGCTGAAATGGAATTTAAAACCCAGGTCTTCAGCTTGACAGTCCTGTTGGTGACCTGAGAGATAAGCGCTCGAGTATCTGCCAGAACCGGGGTGTGTGTGTGTGTGTGTGTGTGTGTGTGTGTGTGCTAACGAGCCTCAGGAGGAGGAGTCGCAGGCCCCCCACTCACCCAGAGCCGCCATCAAGCCGGGGCTGGGACAGGAGTGAGTTTTCATATAAGGTAGAACTGTCTCACTGCTTTGGGTAGGGCTCTACGGCAGCAAGGGACAGCGCTAACCCAACCCAGCGTGAGCAAAAAGAGAACTGGTTCATGACAGTGAGAGGTGCGGGGGGTGACTCTGGACTGACACATCCCATTCCATGGTTCCAACATGGCTCGATTCTTCTCTTCTTCTCCAACCCTCTCCCAAGACGAGCAACGTCAGGAAAATGGCTGGCTCAGTCCCAATCAATAGTTCCAGCACTACTCCTGCGCCTGGTTCTCACTGGAACTGACTGCAGCCTTGGGTCACGGGAGGTGGCTGAGGCCGAGACCGGGTCGGGGTGGGGTCCCCCCAAGAAACCCGCGCTGCAGCCTCGGATGCAGGAAGCCGTAGCTAGCCCGCAGGCGCCCCCTTCAGGCCGCTGCCGGAGGCACCTTCGGAAGCAGCCACGCCCCCAGGACGCACGGCTCGGTGAGCAGAGCCGAAGCTGGGGGCTTAGCCCACGCGCCTCCACGGCAGCTTTAATTATTATTTTTGCAGGAGACAGGTGTACGTGGTGGCACTAGCGGGCAGGCAAAACCAGCAGATGTCCTCGACACCGACCCCAAACGGTCTTGGGATAGATCGCTCTCCCCAGGCTTCTGGCATGACATGCTCAAATTAACCCTATGCAGAAGAACATATGCTTAGCCGAGGAGCACGTGGTCAAACCCCGAGACCTGGGTCTGCCTGAGGCTCTGTGGATGCACTTGCTGGGGTCCTGATGCTTTTGGGGGGCTTAGCTGCCTCATCTGTAGGGCAGGGAGTCTCCTACTGCCCGTGTGCACAGGTCCAGTTCTTCCTCCTGCCCCTGGCTCCCTCCACCCCACCCCACCCCCACCCCGGGTTGCTTTAGATGTGAGGTTCGGTGGTTTTTCAGCCCTGAGTCAGATTCAGACACCTCCAGGGTGTTGTCAGGTAGTCACCACCCTCCCCCACAACAGGGGTGACACACACACCCTTTTATGCCTCTTAGGCAAATTAGCGCCCTCTCACCAGCCTGGGCCCTGCAGAGGCTGGCTGGGGAGAGCTTGGGGTCCCTGGGAAATGCTCCCCAGGTGAGCTGGGGATTGGTCTTCCAAGTCTTCAAACACCTGGGGAAGGCCGGTGCTGCGGCTCACTAGGCTAATCCTCCACCTGTGGCCCTGGCACCCTGGGTTCTCGTCCCGGTCGGGGCGCTGGATTCTGTCTTGGTTGCTCCTCTTCCTGTCCAGCTCTCTGCTGTGGCCCTGGAGTGCAGTGGAGGATGGCCCAAGTGCTTGGGCCCTGCACCCGCATGGGAGACCAGGAGGAAGCACCTGGCTCCTGGCTTCGGATCAGCGTGGTGCGCCGGCCGTGGCGGCCATTTGAGGGGTGAACCAAAGACCTTTTTGTCTCTCTCTCTCACTGTCTAACTCTGCCTGTAAAAAAAAAAAAAAAAAAAAAAAAAAAAACTTGGGGCACGGGTCCCAGTGGGCTTAGGTAATGCCTATGGGTGCCACGGGGTGCCAGCAGTGGAGTACTTGGGGGTCCAAACAGTCACACAGCCCAGGTGTCTTCCAGTCATTGCTGCTCCATCACTCAATGTCTTTGGGAGCGCAGAGCATCCGCAAGGGAGAATACACGTAATGTCTGTAGTCAGAGAGCCTGGTTCAGTCCCCAAAACCTTTGACATCCAGGACACTATAGCAGTAGCAAGCTTGAACTACTGCTTCACATTCCGACTCCTCCAAAGCCTGAGTAACGTTAGCAGGTCAACGTCCTGGGGCCCCTGGCAGCTTCCCCATGAAATGTGAGGTAACAGCAGCCTCCGCCCTTCCAAGTCTGGGAAGAGCTCCCAGCAATCATCCAGGCGAAGCGCTCGGCTCGTGGTCACACGTGGAGTAATGGTCCGAAACACGCTAGCAGCCCCCGTCACCACGCATGAGCTCGCCTGACTACACAAACTCTTTGTGAAGTCCGCGGGGCTGCGTTACTTCCTTCTTTTGATCAATGAGAAAAGGGAGGTGAGGAAGTAAAAAGTGAACTTGGGGCAGGAGGAGGCAAGGGGGAGCGAAAGAGATGTTCCTGGGGCTGGGAGATGGGTAAAGCGCACAAAGGACAGCTAAGGGACCCCCTCCGACCCAGTGACCTTGCGGGAAAATGGCGGCAAAACAAGGCCACGTACAGGAGACCCACCAGCAGGAGGGGTTGAAACTTTACAGCAAATATAGAAAACCGTGTTTTGATTGACATTTTATGTTGAGATTAAAAAAAAAAGAGGCCACAATTGTGAAAATAATTTTACCCTCTAGTGAAATTAGATTATGGATTCAGTTGTGTGTTAACCAAAAATCCTGACAATGCCATATGGCATCATTCGCTTCATTTTTGACTTTCGCGTCTCATTGAGGAGGACGCTCATTCCTTAGCTTCACAGAGATCTTTGCTACGCTTACCCTTTTTAGAGGCTTTCTCTGAATTCTTGCTCCTCACATGGTCTCGGCCACTTGCTGTCTGGTCTCACTCAAGGCTCGGAGCAGCCCTGCTCAGTTACTTTCCCTCCCGGGCTGCAGGAAGCCCTGCGACTCTGCGGGTTCACAGTTCACCACTTTGCATTAAATTTGAATGACAACTTTGGGTGCTTGCTGCAGACCACAGAGGTGTCGCTGAGATGGGTGGGCAGGGCTGCTAGTGTGAAACAGAGAGAGACTATTCGTATGTAGTCTGTGCTGTGGTCCATTTGCAAATAGGTTCATGCCTCCACAGCAAGTCATAACTATAGGTGCCTGGGTGACAAACACTCAGATAGCAACCGCCCCCAGGATGGAAAGACAGCACAAGGTAATGCTGAACACAGATTTCTGGTGGCCAAACGTGTAGCTGAAAAACTCTCTGTATTGGCCATTGCAGTGAGATGGTTAAGACATCAGAGAGAGTAAGAACGTGATGATGGTAATAGTTTATATATAGCACGTTGAATAAAATCAGAAACCACCAGTCCATTCTGATCTAAATAAATAGTTGAAGGTCTGATGAAGAACGAGAGTTTCCACAATTTTTAAAAAGAGATTTGCTTACTGATGCCATAAACAGGAGTGTCAATTTGTAAAGTCAACAACAGGAGTCACTGTGCACTTACTCCTCATGTAGGATCTCTGTCCTTAATGTGCTGTACACTGAGGCTTAATGCTATAACGAGTACTCAAACAGTATATTTCACTTTGTGTTTCTATGGGGGTGCAAACGATTGAAATCTTTACTTAATGTACACTAAACTGATCTTCTGTTAAAAAAAAAAAAAAGAAATTATCAATTCCCAACTTGACTCTCACTGGGATTAAACATGACAAGAGGTCTGATCTGATTTCATCATCATTTAAAAAAAAATCATCTAATATTTTTCACTTTATGTTTCTGTGTGGGAGCAAACTGTTGAAATCCTTACTTAAGGTATACTAAGCTGATCTTCTGTATATTAAGATAATCGAAAATGAATCTTGATGTGAATGGAAGGGGAGAGGGAGTGGGAAAGGGGAGGGTTGTGGGTGGGAGGGACGGTATGGGGGGGGGAAGCCATTGTAACCCATGAGTCGTACTTTGGAAATTTATATTCATTAAATAAAAGTTAAAAAAAAAAGAGATTTGCTTATTTATTTATTTATATGAAAGGCAGAGAGACAGAAAGAGAGAGAGAGAGAGAAAGAGAGAGAGAGATCTTTCCTATGCTGGGTTCACTCTGCATATGCCTGCAACAACTAGGGCCAGGCCAGGCTGGAACCAGGAGCCAGGAACTCCATCCGGGTCTCTCACATGGGTGGCAGGGACCCGAGTATTTCAGCCACCATCTGCTGCCTCTCAGGGAGCTTTAACAAGAAGCTGGATTGGAAATGGTGTGAGCAGGACTCAAACCAGCACTCTGATTTGGGGCAGCTTCACCTGCTGTGCCACAATGCCTGCTCCCCACACATTCTTCTGAAGGGGAAAAGCATCCCCATACAGATGAGGAATCTGGTGCTTTAATCAAGAGATCCCAGGAATGGGATCAATTGCGTTCCCTACACAATACAATGCAGCAAGAACAACCCCCGTTGCTGCTACAGTATTCCTGCCTGAATCCCATCAAGAGGAAGCATCAATCCAAACCAAACCGAAGGACATTCTGCCCATGCCCCACTACAGTCTTCAAAGAGCCAAGGACATGCAAATCAAGGAGGCCATCCAGACAGAAGGAGCCTGGAGAGAGGTAGCAGCTGGGTGCCGTGTGTGATTCTGAACTGGATAACTTTCGCTATAAAAATGGCATTACGGCAGCGTAAGGCATGCACGGGGCCTGAGGTTTGGTGGTCATATATATCAATGTGAAGTTCCTGACTTTTACAATGGGTGCATTCTACCTGTAGGAATACGTCCCTGCTTGTAGGGAGGGGATCCTGAAAGCTGCGGGGTGTCGTGGCTGCTGGATGCTCTGGGGAACAGTGCGCACTGTTCTTGCAACTTTCTGCCTCTCTCACTGAGTTGATGGATGGACCAACTCCAAGCTGCAGGGCCGGAGTTGAGGGGCTGTGCAGATGGTGGGTGGTGGGAGCAAGGCTGAGGAGGCCGAGGGAGGGTCAGGGCAGGTGACGGGGCTGGAGAGCAGACACAGATGAGCTGGAAAGCAGAAGCCAGGTTTGAGGGCTGATGAGCGGGGAGACTCCGAAGCCTTAGAGAGAGAAAGGAGCAGGAGATGCCAATGATTTCAAGCCTCTCTGAATCGGGAGCGGGATGGGGCCTGGGAGGCGGGCTTGGAAGGGGAGCTGGTGGGTGCCATCCTCCGTGTATTGGACTGAACGTGAGAGCAGCCTGGTTGTGCCTTGGGGCTCCCTGCTGGCCTCCAGGGCATCGACCACTTGTGACTCATCCGCCCAGGTGTGCAGTGTGAGATCAGGGGGCGACATTTTCAGAGGTGTGCCAGGAAGCACCAAAATATGACCAGGGACCAAGAAGACAGACCACGGCGAGAGACACGGATGTGGGGGCTGGTTGCTCAGAAACCGAGAGAACCGCTGAGATTAGTGAGGGAGAGAGAGAGGCTTTGAGGAAGGTCAAGGTGAAGAGCTGACCAGGGACGTGGTGGGGAGGGAGCCTGACTGTTCAGGAGTGCGGACAGGGACCCCATGCCAGCTTCTGCCCCCTGGGAGACGCTTCCCTTCATCCCAAGAGTTCTGCTTGCTTTCTGCCGTCCTACCTTCCACTGTTTTTTTTTTTTTTTCTCACATGTAAACCAACCCTGATGGTTAACCCATAACACAATCACCATCTGCTTGATTCGCTCTGCTTCTGTTTCCACAGAAGACTTGGTCAGGCAGTTATCAGATTTCCAGAGAGGAGACACAGCGTAGACAGGGATAGACAGGGAGAGCCTTCAGTCTCCTCTCCTGGTTCAAACACCAGCTCCACCACTCGCCAGACACGTGACCTCGCGCAAGTTCCTTAACGCAGCTGTGCCCCAGTTTCTCTACCTCTGAAATGAAGATAAACACAGCTCCTACTCCTAGAACTGCTGTTCCATTAGTGGTGTTTATATTCAATAACTTGGGTTGGCACTGTGGTGTAGCAGGTAAAGCCACTGTCTGCAGAGCCAGTATCCCATATGGGTGCCGGTTCGAGACCCGGCTGCTCCACTTCCCATCCAGCTCTCTGCTGTGGCCTGGGAAAGCAGTAGAAGATGGCCCAAGTCCTTGGGGCCCTGCACCCACCTGGGAGACCTGGAAGAAACTCCTGGCTCCGGATCAGAACAGCTCCGACCATTACAGCCAATTGTGGAGTGAGCCATCAGGTGGAAGACCTCTCTCTCTCTCTCTCTCCGCTTCCCCTTCTCTCTCTGTGTAACTCTGACTTTCAAGTAAATAAATAAATTTATTTTTTAAATGCTTTTTTTTATTTGATGGGTAGAGTCACAGACAGTGAGAAAGAGATAGAGAAAGGTCTTCCTTCCTGTTAGTTCACCCCCCAAATGGCCACTATGGCTGGCGCTGCGCCGATCCGAAGCCAGGAGCCAGGTGCTTCCTCCTGGTCTCCCATGTGGGTGCAGGGCCCAAGCACTTGGGCCATCCTCCACTGCCCTCCCTAGCCACAGCAGAGAGCTGGACTGGAAGAGGAGCAGCCAGGACTAGAACCCAGCACCCACATGGGATGCCGGCGCCACAGGCAGAGGACTAACCAAGTGAGCCACGGCGCCATCCTCTAAATAAATAAATCTTAAAAAAAAATTCAATAACTACCTGGACTTGTGGCTGGCGCTATCTATGTGCTGTTAAACTGGTGTGAATTTAAATGAGCTGCGAACTCTAAGAAGTCCATTTGCCAGTGCTATTTTTTTTTTTTTTTGGACAGGCAGAGTGGATAGTGAAAGAGAGACAGAGAGAAAGGTCTCCCTTTTGCCGTTGGTTCACTCTCCAATGGCCACCACGGCTGGCGCGCTGCGGCCTGCGCACCGCGCTGATCCGATGGCAGGAGCCAGGTGCTTCTCCTGGTCTCCCATGGGGTGCAGGGCCCAAGCACTTGGGCCATCCTCCACTGCACTCCCTGGCCACAGCAGAGAGCTGGCCTGGAAGAGGGGCAACCGGGACAGAATCCGGCGCCCCGACCGGGACTAGAACCCGGTGTGCCGGCACCGCAAGGCGGAGGATTAGCTTAGTGAGCCGCGGTGCCGGCCACCAGTGCTATTGAGTGATACACAAGTTAGGTTTTCTCAACCAGGTTTCCTAGGGTCTCCAACCTTTGAGGCCTGGAAGCCAGTGTAGCCGACCTTGCGTTGACAGATTGGAGCCCAAGTGGCTGCCCTCAGGAACCCAGAACCGCCCTCACACATCTGACCGGGGGACCATCCCCAGTGGTGGCCCCAGTGATGGAGGAGTGAAGAGTGCTGCTCCCTGCTAGACTGGCTTCTTGGATTCTCTCTTCTCCCTTCTACGAGCTGCCCGTAAGGTGGCAAAGATGCGCTTCCCAGGTTCTGCTCATTTTAACGGATGAACCTTGAGTTCTAGAGGTGTGAGATGCACAGAGCAGAAAGCAAATTAGTGTTGCCAGAGGCTGGGGGAGACGGGAATGGGGAGTGATGTGGAACGGGATCCGAGCCTCAGTTCTACAGGATGGAAAGGGTTCTGTCCACGGTTCTGTGATGGTTGCACAAACAGTGTGAATGTGCTAATGTCACTGAATTGTACACTTAAAAGTGGTTAAGATGGTACATTTTATGTATTTTTCACCACAATTAAAAAAAAATTTTAATGCAGATTCCGATTCAGTAGTTCAAGTTGGGGCCTGTGATTCTGCCTTTCTATCAAACTCCCAGGTGACGCTGATGACGCCTGGATGAGGGTTTGAGCCAAGGATTGCACTCTGAGTTGCAAGATCCCAAGAAGATCCTTTTTAACAAGCCCTGCACCTGCTTTGCATTAAACCCCAAGTAACTGCTTGGATGGAACGGAATGGAATTGGACCGTAAGTGCTTTGAGAGCTCTGGGCTCCTCGTCCTGCACTCCCAGCAGCTGCCAACAAAGCCTCTGTCGCAATGGACACAACGTCGCACTGGACACAATCATAGCAAAACGCTGCTATAACAAGATTGCTTTTCTGATGCTCTGGGACTGGCCTACTCACCGGAGGACCTCCTCCAGCCTAGCGGCTCTTCCGGTCAGTTCCTTCGGGGAACTTTGAGTGGATTTTAGCCTGCAGTTCTGGTTTGCTTAGCCCTTGAAGACAGGGACCAGCTCTGTGATGTTCACAGCTGCATCTCCAGTCCTACCAGAGTAACTGGTGCTTAGTAGTTGTTCAACAAATATTTCTTGAGTGAAAACAGCACATCTATAATGCTTATAAAGCACTTTTTGGAGAATTTTATGCAGTAGATAATAACTCAAAGAGACCATCAGATATTTCCCATCCTACATGTTCTTCTTGGTGACCTTGAAGCATGGGGTTTCTATCCCCTCCCTTTAAAAGAACCTGGGTGGACTTAGTATGGATCCAATGGGCAGCTTGAAGGGAAAAGTGAGACAGCTTGCACAAGTCTGTGTCCACCCTATCACTGGAGGAAAGATCTTTCCAGCACTGAGGGTACCTTTCTCCAGTATTAATCAGCTATCGCCACACAAACACTGTGAAGCAGACCCCCACCCCTGGGGCTCACAATACTTCATTCTCGTGCATCTGTGGTCTGCCGGGGCTGGCGGAACCACGCTGTGCTTAGCTGGAGTGGTGTAGCTGCCCTAGAGCCAAGGGGGTAGCCTGGGTTTACCTTCTCTTGGCGAAGGCCAGGCTCAAGAAAGCAATAATCATGCCAACGCTTTTCAATATTCCCCACGCCCCCCATTTTCTTGTATCCCACTGGTCAAAGCGGCCCTCCTGGCTGAACCCAGAGTGAAAGCATGCGCAGATGGTCAAGGAGGTTTTTCCACAATACTCATCCCTTTCTCCAAGTCTGAACAATGATATGTAGAGGTACTTAGGGGTCTTACAAATTAATGCTGACCATTCTCTCATCCCATGCAGTACATGTAATGCACTTTCTAAAGCTGCATTGCATACAAGCATATTATAACATAGCCCATCACTCCCCAGTTAATAAATCACAATGGAGACCTACCCAAGAGCCTTAGCTCATATTCCCTGATTATTTTCTTAGGGTAAATTCCTAGAAGTAGAATTTCTGAATCAAAAGGACTCAAAAAAACTAGGTTTGTGTGTATTTTTGTTTGACCTTCCTCTGGGAAAGATCACATGCTAACTGATCTATAGAATGGGAACGTACCCACCAATCAACACCTTGCATTGCAAATAGTAAAGAGGACGTTGGCTGCTTCAGTGTGCATTTGGGAGGCAGAAACCAGCACCGCTTAGGAACACTCACCCCAGGAGAATGGGGCATTGACGTTTTACTGGGGTGAGATTCTGTTCTCAGACTTACATTCGGGTCAACACATTTATTTTTCAAAACAACGTGGAGGAATACGGAACAAACATATTTTATGTCCTTGAGAAATAAGAGGATACTTCACAAGATTGGTAGAAAAAGAAAATTGAAAGACAAGCTTATTGGGGCCAGCACGATGGTGTAACAGGTAAAGCCGCCACCCGCAGTGCCAGTATCTCATATAGGCACCAGTTTGAGTCCCGGCTGTTCTACTTCTGATCCAGCTCTCTGCTATGGCCTGGGAAAGCAGTAGATGGCCCAAGTGCTTGGGCCCCTGCACCCGCGTGGGAGACCTGGAGGAAGCTCCTGGTTCCTGGCTTCAGATCGGCTCAGCTCCAGCCATTGTGGTCATTTGGGGCGTGAACCAGTGGAGGGAAGCCCTCTCTCTCTGTCTGTCTCTGCCTCTCTGTAACTCTGCCTTTCAAATAAATAAATAAATCATTTTTAAGATAAGCTTATTTTGGTACATATTTGGAAACTGATATGTAGTTTTTTCATAACGCATTTTCCCCTGAACTTTCTGAAGACTCCATATGTGTGTATATACATATATACATATATATTTGCAAATATTCAATTAATAAGCTGCACTTGGAGAGTAAGACGATAATGATTCTTTTCTTAAAGATTTATTTATTTTATCTGAGAAGCAGAGTGACACAGAGAGAAGGGGAGAGAGAACGCGTGTGCGTGTGCTAGAGAGCTCTTCCATCCGCTGTGCTGGGGCGGGTGTGGGCCGGGTGTGGGGAAGCCCGGCCTTTGGCTAACATGGTCTCTGCTGCTGCTGCTCTCGCCCATTCCATCGGAAGTCGGGTTCCTCTTCTAGCAGTTCTGGGGTGGCTCAGGTCCTCTGGGCCCTGCTCAGATGCAGGGAAGGTCCCTGACCCTCTCGAGGCGCTACTCCTGGAACCCCGGGCCGCCCAGGCCTCCTGGGCACCTCGCTGGCCATTTGGCTCCCTCGTCCTGCCGAACTGTCAATCATGCTGGAAGCCCGCGGTAGTCATCTCCTTCCCCTCAAATCTATTGGTGGCCTTGGTGCCTGTAGGCAGAGCCTGAAAATTCAGATGCTCACAGGATCGGGCAGACACAGGCAGGAATGGTGCGGGTGGGGTAAGGCCAGGGGAGTGTGTGTGTGTGTGGGGGGGTGCTGCGGCGAACCGGGAACCACACACCTGTCACAGAGGGGCCAGCCTGATGCCGTCCTACCACTTCTGCCCCTGGAAGCAACATTGGTCCGGAGACGTGATGCGACATCTAGCGACACCTGCGAGATTCTCCAGAGAACCCTGGGATTTTGGTGGGAAACCTCCCACCTTTTGAAAACGGCAGCTGAGATTCACACAAAAATACTTCCCGGGGCCAAATACAAGATATTCCGAGCCCCCAAGTCTCCATTTCCAAGAACATAGGAGGAGTCCATCCCACCAGGCAATGTGAAAAGGTGGGGTTCAAGGAAGGGGGACCCCCAGAACACAAATGCCTGGCACCTCCTGGAGCAGGCAGTGGGACGGCGGTAGGGGGACACCCTTCATTCTTTCTCTAGGAGCCAAGGGCAGGCAGCTCCTCCGTCGGCCAAGGTGCTAAAGGGCAGGCCTCAGAGTCTGGGCTATTTGGATGGCTGCTCTTAGCCGGGATAATCACATAAAGAACTGTGAGCACTAATTACAAGGCAGCTCTCAGACAGGCCAGGCCACAGGCAGGGAGTGCACAGTGCCCTGAGGTCACGGCGGGGGCGGGGCGGGGGGATCTGCAGCTGGGCGGGAAGCAGGGGTGCAGGGCAGGCTGAACCGGGGTGCCAGGCTCCGGCACTTTTGCCTGCAGTCCCTGAGGAAGGCAGGAGCAGCCTAGGCACCCCCGGAAGCGTGGCCCCGCCCAGGCTGCAGATCTGTGTCTGTGCGAGGGTGGATAGGGCAGTAGGAAAAGCGCTGGGGGCGTGGGAAGACCGGTTCAGAGGCTGTGGAAACCGTCCAGGGATGAGCTCAGGGCTGCTTGGGGTGTGGGCAGGGAGACAGGAAGAGCAGGGCAGCAGGGGCCTCTACAAGGCGAGAACGGGCAGGAAGTGAGGACTGGGAGGGGAAGCACCCTGGGTGGTTTGGTGCCCCCCTCCCCTCTCCAGGAGGGGGGCAGGGGAGGCAGGGAGGTGTCACAGGGGCAGGTTTGAAGGTGGCCACGCTCACCATCAGCGAAGCCTAGCGAACGGGCCCTCTCCCCTCCACGCCACCTGTGTTCGCTGAGTTCCAAGGAGCACAGGACACGCACGCCAGCCTCGCTGACAGCAGGCACAGGGAACACAGCCCCCAGCAGAGTTCCGTCCCTGGGTGATGTGGGTCAGGTTACATCCCCTGCAAGATTCCTCTGTGGAAGTCCTAACCCCCAGTGCCCCTGGAGGAGACTGGATTCTGGTGGGTAAGTTCGAGTAAGATTTGGGGGGCCCCAATCCAGTGTGACCACACCAGCATCTCAGGACAGACAAGCTGGGGTGCTGTGACAGTTCCCCTCTCTGTGACGTGTTGTCCTTGTTCACGCAGACGAGGGAAGCCTGCAGTTTATTATCCACACTGCGATAATTTCGAAAGAAAGAGGGTGCTGTTGCATGGTGCACCTGCACGGTCCCCGCAGACAGGGACATGTGGTCACCACCTGAGAACAGGGCCTCATTCCTGTCCGAGGGCCATGCCCCGGGTGCCATCTGCCCCGATGGCTGCACACAGATGATGACCTCACCGACAGGAATAGAAGCCAGGAGTCCTATGGTGACTCATAAAACCCTCAATCCAGGGCAGTGAATCTTATTTTAAATACCAGAAAAAAAAATAGTGTGGTGGCATAATTGGATACATTCCCTGAGGACCCAATATCTCAAACACATCTTTCCCAATCGATCTGCTACAATGTGGGAGATTCCCACAGGGTGTCCTCTTTTGTGTTAAAGCAACAGAGATCCTTATGAAAATGTGACAGCAAAAAATTACCCGTGAACCATGACAACGAATTGAGCAAGGAAGCCTTACCTTGCATGGGCTAATCAGGAAAACCATGACCAAGCATCACCGTGTGCTTCACATAGATCATCTCATTCGATTCTCACGGAAAACCCAGCAGGGGGAAGGCTCCTAGTCTACTTTGTCAGATGGAGAAACAGACACAGAGAGAAGAAGCGACTTGTCCAGGACCACACAGCTCAGGAGCGGGTGGAGCTAGGATCCTCGGGCAGCTTCATTCACTCTGCCACCTGAAGTCCTTTTTTTCCTGACTGCTTTGTAGTGTTTATCCAGCCGCCAGCACCTCTATGCATTTGTCACACTAAGTGCTTCCTAGTAAATAAGGAAGGGATGGGATCGACCTGGAGCCAGAGGCACGGCGAGTGACATTTCCTGCCTGTCCCTCGCCCGTGTGCTCCTCTCCACTGTCACAGCCTGCCGGAACTGGACCTACTTCTCCTGATTTTCTAAGTGGTTTGTGTGCAAAGTCCACTGTGGTGCAAGTTCTCTGAACCTAGCTCCGATACCGTTCTTTGGTACAGAATTCAAGAAGATGGGCAAACGCTCCCCACACTTCCCTGTGCAATTATCTTGTCGTTAACGGTTTAAATGTTATTAGGGTTACAAGTGTCCCAGAAAAAGACATACAGAGTATTAATCCATCATTTTAATACATCTTCAGCTTATAAAACTAGACAGGATTACCTTTCTCTCCCCAGCTACCATGCTCTGATTTTGATTCTATGTTAAGCAAAGAAAGCACTCTAATGCATTTTCAGAGTGATGGTTGCTGATAAAATGCTAGGGTAGAAATCAAAATAGCTCTGTGGGAATGCAAAATAGAGGTTTTTCTACAGCTTGTTCAAATTCTGGAGCGAATTTGCTCCTATCATATGCATTGTACAGCTCTGCACCTTCCAACCTGTTCAAGTTCAGGGGCCTGTCAACCCCCAGCTCCTAAAAAACCTGCACCTAAGGATCTGTGTCTTGCTCACTGAGGTTTTTTGTTTTTGTTTGTTTTTGTTTAAGGAAAGCACTCATTGGAAAAGCAGTCCCATTTTGTTCATTCTTCAGTGACCACATTGAAAAAGACAAGGTCGAGCTTTGAAAAGGAGACAATGGAAGCATTCTGGCAGTTAAACAAACAAACAAGCAGAGGGGGAAGGAGGTGTTACAAACAAAGACAAATTAGCCCAGCTTTGGCTTTTACCCAGGGCATTTAGGCTGAGCCCAGGGTTCCATTGTTTGGTGGAAGCTTTCGAAACACTGGTAGTTTCAGGCCCCTTTTTAGGGAGGAAGGGAGGGAAGGAGGAAGGAAAAAGGAGAGAGGGAAGAGAGTATTGAAATGTTTTCTGGGGGCTGTGCTGGCATCTCACGTGGGCGCTGGTTCGAGTCTCGGTTGCTCCACTTCCAATCCAGCTCTCTATTGTGGACTGGGAGAGTGGTGGAGGATGGCCCACCCACTGGGAGACCCGGAAGAATCTCCTGGCTCCTGTCTTTGATCAGCACAGCTCTGGCCATTGCGGCCAGTTGGGGAGTGAACCAGCGGATGGAAGGCCCCTCGAAATGTTTTCTGGGGAACCTAATCAACTTGCATTTGTAATGGCTAATGAAGCATGCAGAAGGAAAATGCAAAGCGGATTTGGTTAGAAGTCCAGGCCAGGGGTTGGCATTGCGGTGCAGTGGGTTAAACTGCTCCCTCTGACGATACTGTGTGCCAGTTCAGGTCCTGGCTGCTCCACTTCTGCTCCAGCTCCCTGCTAATACGGCCCAAGTACTTAAACCCCTGTCACCCATGTAGGAGACCCAGAAGGAGTTTCAGGCTTCTACCTTCAGCCTGGCCCAACCCCAGCCATTTCACCCATTTGGGGAGTGAGCCAGTGGATGGAAGATCTCTCTCTCTCTCTCCGTAAGTTCCCTTCAAATAAGTAAATACAATTATATATTAAACATATATAAAGTACAGGGCAGTTGGAGTCACCGAGGCCCACGTGGCACTCTTGTCCCCTCCTGGCCCCCCTAATGTCTGCCTTTCCCGGGGTGCACTACCTTCACCAGACGGTGGACTGGGAGCAGCAGACTCAACTCAGTGATTTTTTTTAATTTTTTTTTTATTTTTTAATTTTTTTTGACAGGCAGAGTAGACAGTGAGAGAGAGAGAGACAGAGAGAAAGGTCTTCCTTTGCCGTTGGTTCACCCTCCAATGGCCGCTGCGGCCAGCACGCTGCGGCCGGCGTACCGCACTGATCTGATGGCAGGAGCCAGGAATCCGGCGCCCCAACCGGGACTAGAACCCGGTGTGCCGGCGCCGCAAGGCGGAGGATTAGCTTAGTGAGCCGCGGCGCCGGCCCTCAACTCAGTGATTTATTGCTCAGTGGTTGAGCTCTGGGCTCTCCCGGCGAGGGAGACATCTGAAGTTAAGGCTGGAATGAGGTATGAGGATTGGATCTTCCGAAGGCAGTTCCCCTATTTTCAGTGTCTGGAGGGGAAGTGCGTCTTGGCTGAGATCAGAAAAGGCTGGAGTTGGAGTGGAAAGGACAGAGATCCAGAACACACAAGGGGGATCCTGGCCACCTGCACTGCCAGTCCATCAGCTGGCTTGCACCCGAGCTCCTCAGTTTTGCCAGATTTCTTTATTTCTTTATCTGAGAGGTAGAGTTACAGACAGTGAGAGGGAGAGTCAGAGAGACAGGGCTTCCTTCAGTTGGTTCACTCCCCTAATGGCCGCTACGGCCGGCGCTGTGCCAATCCGAAGCCAGGAGCCAGGTGCTTCTTCCTGGTCTCCCATGCGGGTGCAGGAGCCCAAGCACTTGGGCCATCCTCCACTGCCCTCCTGGGCCACAGCAGAGAGCTGGACTGGAAGAAGGGCAGCCGGGACTAGAATCGGCGCCCATTTGGGATGCTGGCGCCGCAGGCGGAGGATTGACCTACTATGCCAAGAAACCGGCCCCGCCAGATTTCTTTAGTCTTTGAACCTCTGGGAAGTGTCACAGACAGAAGGCGGAAGCTAGGAGCTCCATAGCCAATGGAGAATGACCCACGCAAATTCTTCCCTTGTATTTTAAAGCATTCATTGTTTCCTCTCCAAAGAAAATGAGCCTACTAAACTTCATCTGTGGAGTCCTGGACTTTAATTATACAAGGCAACCTCAAAAAGTTTGTGAAAAAATGAAATTAGAAGCTTATTTTTTGGGGGGGGCCTGGTGCTGTGCCCTAGTAGGTAAAGCCGCCACCTGTGAGGCCGGCATTCCATACGGACTCTAGTTCATGTCCTGGCTGCTCCAATTCCAATCCAGCTCCCTGCTTAATGGCCTGGGAAAAGCATCACAGGATGGCTAAAGTGTTTGGGCCCCTGCCACCCATGTGGGAGTCAAACTGTGGCCATTGTAGACAATGGGGGAGTGAACCAGCAGATGGAAGATCTCTCTCTGTGTCTCTCCCTCTCTCTCTCTGTAACTGAATTTCAAATATATAAATAAATATTTTTTAAAAAGAGAGAGGAAAGAAAAAGGAAATTCCAAGTTTCCCTTCTTCCCAGGGTGGAGGGATTCTCCCACAGGGGCTTATGCACCGCCAAGCGGAGGGTGGTTATTGGATCCTGGCTATCGCTCCAGCCGGGTCACATGGAGACACCTGGGTCCTATGTGCCTGCACACACCACAAAGTCTTCGCATCTACTTGGGGCTCCAGGGGGAGCGGGCACAGGCACCCACCGGTCCTGGATTTCCCCAAGCTCTTGAAGGCTCTGCTGCTCACAGGCAGCCATGCTCGGCTCCTCTGCCCCCCGCCCCCCCCCCCCCCCCCCCCGCTTTTCTCCAGGCCTGGAGGCATTGGTCCTCCAAACATAGGGGCCTGTGCTCTCTTTGGTCCAGGCACATCCCTCCCCCATGGGGATGAGCTCTCTGCCCAGCAGGCCTGGGGGGCTGGGTGGGGGTGCGGATGCACAGCCAGGGTACCACCCTCCATCAGGGAACCTGCCTGCCTTTATCTTTGCAACTATCTTGAGGGTCTCCCTGACTTGGGACTTACATGTGTGACTGAATCCTGGGACGAAATAAACCCTGAACCCCAACGGCCTCCTAACTGTACCCCACCATCTCGGGGAATGGGAGAGGAAGGGCGGCGGGCAGCCGCTGCCGGTGGGGAGGAAGGGGTTCTTTGTACCCGAGCCTGCAGGGCTCCGGGCTCCCCGCACATTCTGCCTGAGGCCCCCATCTAGGTTTTCGGATCTTGGTGACAGGTTTATGACACTGAGGACAGGACATTTCAGTGGCCCGCGCTCTCCTGAGGAAAGATCCTCACGGGCACACTGACAAGCCAATGAGTGAATCAATTAAAGCGAGCTGGAGCGTCATTCCTCACATCGCCGTCAGCGACAGCTGCCCCGCAAGTGTGTGCCGCTATTGCTTACATATTTCCCTCAACAGAACCCTCCGCGTGCAATACCTTCGCTTAGCTATAAACGACAGCAAGACAAAATAACTGCAAAGCTTGAAAACCGAACCAATCAATAGAACTCAGATAACAAGCGTCTTGCTCTTGGCTGGGAAGACAGCCAAGTGATAGGCGTTTGGAATTCAATTTTTTTTAAAAGGGAAAACAATTAGTAAATACAGTTTGCTAGGCAAGATCTATCAAAGATGTGGGAGAAAAATGATAAAAAATGGTCATTCATGCTTTAAGCAAAGTCTATTTATGGTTTAAATTTGGCTACTTTAACACAAGAGGCAAATATTTGCTTTTCTATGTTAGCCTTAAAAGTATTGATGTATTTGAATAAAGATTAGGCGAACAAATAATCGCTGTTAACATCCGAGGCGTGCTGGAAGCTGAAGGCCGCGGAAGCCACTCAACAAAATTAGAATCAAAAATAGTGACGGGCGTAGGGGGTTGCGGAACTGGTGGGTCTTCCTGGTGCCGGGAGGAACTTCTCGCCCTCTGAGCCGGCTGAGGGTTGGTACCACTCAGGCGCCCCGCTCTGTGTAAGGAGAGCAAGTCTCCCCATTAAGACTGCGTCCCTGGCGCCTCGGGAAATGCGACGTCCAAGTTCTCAGCCTGCAGCTGAGTTTGGCAGTACCGACTTGGGACTGGCACACTTGTATCCCCAGAAGCCCGCCCCCCCCCCACCCGGGCGGGTGGTGAGCAGTGAAGGAAGAAAGAGAAGAATCAGCAGGCACCAACATCTCACGGCTGGGAGGGTCCTCTCCTTTGTGGTGGACAGCCCCTTCCATTTACAGACCCGAGAACAGGGGGCGAGAGGCGCAGAGTCCCTGGCACCTGAGCAGGTCCCAAGGCCAGTGCCCAGTCTGTTCCCTCTTGGTTTCCTAGAGCGCCATTTCTGTGTGATGTCAACCCATGGTCCCTCTCCTCATGGGGGTCCTGTGTCGAATGCTGGTTCCAACACATTTCAACAGACTGCTCTTTCCCTCCTGCAGGAATCCTTGGAACCTTTCGTATACCCTGAAAATCTCTAAGAGGAAAAATAGGTAACCTGAAAATGTTTGATGAGTTCATTCACACACAGCGCGAGCTTTGTCTCTAAATAGCTTATGGACGTGCTGATGGGGCCCATGTTGTGACGCAGTGGGTTAGCTGCTGCCTGTGATACCTGCACCGGTTCAGGTCCCACATGCTCCACTTCTAATTAACGCATCTGGGAAAGCAGGGGAAGATGACCCAAGTGCTTGGGACCCAGCCCCCACATGGGAGACCCGGATGGAGTTCTAGGCTCCTGATCTTGTAATCTTGTAGGGAGTGAGCCAGTGGATGGAAGATCTCTCTCTCTCTGTGTCTCTCCTCCTCTCTCTGTAACACTGCTATTCAAATAAATAAATCTTGGGGTGTGTGGGGGGGGAGTGTGTCTAGAAGGGAGTTTGTTTCAGAAGCTAAGGAGTTCATTTTGTTGGTTCCAGGGATATAATTTTCAGGAAATGCAAGTCTTCCTTGCAGAAAATGGCAAGAAAAAGGGGCCCTCTACCCACTTTCCTTGCATTTCAACTCTCCTCTCTGCTTCTTGCTTGTTATTTGCAGTGAGAGGTACCTGCAACTTGAGGACTGGAAGGGCTGGGCCCTGAATAAGTTAGGGTTTGGGTTTGGGGAGTGGGGAGCCAACTTGAAGAATGCCCTCACCCTCCGTGTGGCACGAATCCAAGAGCCAAAGCTTCCCTGAGCCGTGCACTCTTGGGGAGGGGTCCCTACCCACAGGCAGCAAAGAGTGAGGTCCCCAGGGAAGCGAGTTCACGTGGGACCCAGTAACTCAGCAGATGCCCAATCACAGCCCAGCGAATATAGAAAACTGGGGCCGTCAGTCCCATATTCTGCGGGACATCTAGAGCACTGGGCAGGCTGGGCTGGGAGGAGAATGCCATGTGGAAGGCAGAGACTGCGTTAGGAAGTGTTAGTGTGGTCTTGCTTTGTGGCTCAGAGGGCCAACAAGTGGAGAGGGGGTGGGAGAATAAACACCGTGTGTCGCAGGAAGGGTTGGGCCAATGGGAAGAGTGACTCTGTGAGGTGGGGACAGAGGGTGACAACCCAGGCTTCCTGGTGCATGACAATCCACTCGCAGAAGAGACACGGGCTCTCCTTTCGCCCGGAGCAGTTTTTATGGCCCTAGAATGGGGAGTCTCCTCTCATGCTTGGATCATTCAGAAGTGGGCACTGTGGGTAGATTTTATCAGATCCCCTCAAAGGTTTATTTTTATAAACCGGAATTTAGCACTTTGCATTTGCAAAGCAATTAATAGTGTATGTGTTAGTTAATATCCCATTTTTGGTTCAAGAGCAATATCTTCTTACTTAAAAATTAATAGCTATAGCACAAAGGGCTTATAAAAAGAGATGTATTACTCCGAGAGGCAATTCTATATAGTGCTAAGTTTTTATTTGCCATTACTTTAATTACTTAGATATTATTTTATATGTTTTCATTATTTTAAAGTGCCTTGGGAGTCTGAAAGATGTCTTCCAGATAATGTATTCCATTTTAGCCAGAACAGCCTAATCATAAGTAGCTGTAGATTAATGCGTTTATCACTTCCAATTTCTTTTTAATGTTCTACAAGCAAGTGAAACCGATGTCTCGGGAAAGACTGATACCTCCCAGGCCGTGGGATTCCTCCTCAGCAGATACTTCTTCCTTAGGTTAGGACTATCCCTGAAAAGGAAAAGAAACATGCTAACAATAGACCAGAGGGCTGAACCGCGCTGTGACGAGCTAGCAAGAGCCGGAGCTTAGGAAACAGTTCCCAGGCGGCGGCTTCTCATTTCCTCCTCGGTGGGCCGATGTGACTGTTTGTTCTGCAGCGGTGGCAGCGTTTTGGGGAGGCCCGAAAATGTCCTGGAGTCCCGTGGTTTTTCCTTGAGCAGGCGAGCGGGAGATAAATGTGACTCATGGTCATGGTCCCTTGATGAGCGTTTTTAAAAATAACCGATAGCCTCTATTTTTAGAGGACCTGCGGGCTGCAGCGCTGCGGGCTCCCTTTTTATACAGAAAGTAATTAACAGTCTCTAGTCCCCGGAGAGAGCGGGGAGTGCAGCAGTCCCTGGTACGGAGACACAAACACGCAAGGCCACCCTCGGTCCCCGCGCGCCACGGCAGGACACGGCTACACCCCGCGGGTGGAAGATCACTGGAGAAAAGGCACTAGTTCCCAACTTCCCAGCGGAGCTACAAATAGGGGAACCGAGGCAAAACCGGCGAAATCGCCTGGCGCTGTCTCTGCAGAGTTTCCCCGTGACTGGGTGCCTGTGTCACTCACTTTCACTTCCCAGTCAGAGCTCGAGAGGTCTGACAACGTGTGGCTAGTTTCAGTGGAACAACTGAAGTCCTCGGATAGAGACCAGAAGGGCTAGTTATACAAATTCACTCTGAGTCGACTGAACGTTGGACAAAGTGAGAGAACCTGTGGTTTGAGCAGAGTGAGTCTGGCGAGGGGGAGCAGGTGCGCATCCGCCCAGTCCTGTGGTGCGCCCGGAGCCTCATCGCGAACATGCGCACACACTGAGGTAGCAGAGGGGGTGTTCAGCCTAGTCCCTCGCACACCCTAGTCTCACCTAAGAGGGCCTGGGTTGGATGCCTGGCTCCGGCTCCTCACTCCAGCCGCCTGCGAACAGACCGTGGGCAGGCAGCACTGATGGCTGGAGTGACTGGGCCCCTGCCACCCACCTGGGGGAATCTAGATTTAGATTTCCTGGATGTGGGCATTTGGGGAGTGAACCGGTACATGCAAGATCTGTTTCTCCCTGTCTCTGTTTCTCAAATAAAAACACTTCTTTAAAAAAAAAAAATTCGCTTATGGGGGCCAGTGCTGTGGCATAGCAGGTAAAACTGCTGCCTGCAGTGCCAGCACCCCATATGGGCGCCAGTTTGAGTTCCATCTCCGCTGTGGCCTGGGAAAGCAGTAGGAGATGGCCCAAGTGCTTGGGCCCTTACACCCACGAAGGAGATCCAGAAGAAGCTCCTGGCTCCTGGCTTCGGATCAGCCCAGCTCGGGCCACTGCAGTCATTTGGGGAGTGAGCCTGCGCTCTCTCTCTCTCTCTCTGCATCAGCCTCTCGGTAACTCTGCCTTTCAAATAAATAATAAATCTTCAAAAAAACACAGTGTCACATATTTTTAAAAATGAGTTATTTTGGGATGGCTATGATGGACCTGTCTTTGTGTATTTCCTGAATTTCAGGAAAATTGATTAAAACATTACAGAGGCTACCCATCTGCAAATGCTGCTGGCTTGACACGTTCTTGGAAGATGACTGTAAGCCAGGTTACTATGTGTTATGGGTAATACGTATTTTCACAGTAAGTGTTCAATAAATGAGAATCCTGATGAATAGTTGTTTTTCTGAATGTTACATTCTACCAGTTTGTTTTCTCATTACAGTTTCCTATCGCTTCTCTTGCTGCAGCTCTTCTTAAATTAAATGCTGCTGTTTGGTTAGAGTACCTTCTTCAAGCAATTCTTTCACACAGGGCTTGTGAATGGTGTATTTCCCAAGCCCTTACTTTCCTGAAATACCTCTTATTTGTTCCCATGGGAATGATATTTTCACCTGATGCACACAATCTTTTCCAACTAGAATTTTATTTTTTAATTTTAAATTTTAAAAAATTTTAGGGCTGGCAGCGTGGCACAGTAGATTGAGTCCCGGCTGCCCCACTTCCTGTCCAGCTCCCTGCTAATGCGCCTGGGAAAGCAGCAGAAGATCGCCCATATGGGAGACCCAGATGGCTCCTGGCTTCTGGCTTTGGCCTAGCCCAGCCTGACTGCTGTAGCCATCTGTGGAGTGAACCAGTGGATGGAAGACCTCTCTGTGTCTCTCTATAACTCTTTCAATAGATAAATCTTTAGGAAAAATACTTGTATACTTTCAATTTACTTGAAAGATGTGGGACACTGAAAGAGAACGAGAGAAAGGAAGGAGAAAGAGAGAAAGGAGAGAGACACTCCCCAGATGGCTACCTCCTGTGATGCCAGCAACTCCTGAGCACCAGTTCAAGTCCCAGCTGGTCTGCTTTACATCTAACTTCCTGCTAATGCACCTGGGACGGCAGAGGAAGATGGTCTAAGTATTTAGGCCCCTGCCACCCAAGTGGGAGATCTGGATGGAGTTCTTGGTCCTGGCTTTGGCCTGGCCCAGCCCTGGCCATTGGGGCTATTTGGGAAGTGAACCAGAGGGTGGAAGATATGTCTCTCATTGTCTCCCCTTCTCTTTGTAACTCTCACTTTGAAATACATAGATACATCTTTTTTAAAAAGAGAGAGATCTTCCATTGCTGGTTCACTCCTCAAATGTCCACAATAGCCAGGGCTGGGCCAGGCTGAAGAAGACAGGAGCAAGGAACTTCACTGGGGTCTCCCGCGTGGCTGGCAGGGACTCAAGTACTTGAGCCATCACCTGCTGCTTCCTGGGGTGTGCATTAGCGGGAACTTGAACCAGGAGTGAAGCCAGGACTCAGAGCTCCTATATGGGATGCGAGAATTGCAGGCAGTGGCTTAACCCACTGACATACAACACCTGCCCCACTTGTTGATTTCTTAATCAGAAGCCAAGTGATGAAAGCACAGTGAACCAAAGTATTCACTCCCACTGGGCACAGTTTTGTCCTTTGAAGCGCAGCAACAAATTTGCTAAAAAATCAACTTTAGGCTGCAAAACTTGAATATGGAATCTGCCACTCACTCCATTAGTGAGCTCCTACCGGGTGCTGGGAACCGCATACGCAGCAATAGCAAAACAGACCAGGCCTGTCCCTCACAGACTATGACCGCTGGCATTTTTGCTGGCTCATGGTCTCACACATACCTGCATGCCTAAATCCTCCCACCATCCCCCACCATCTCAGCCCTTTTGGAAAGCAGTTCGGCAACCTGTATCCCAGGCTCCAAGTGTCAACATTCCCTTTGATGCAAGCACCTCCCATTTTAGGACATTCATCCTGAGGAAGTTAAATGAACGAAGCTGAAAAATATGTGTATGTAAAGATGTCTATGCGCATAAGCAAGAAAATTTGTAAGACAACCTCGGTGTGCAGCACGGGAAAGGTTAGTGACTCTACGGTAGACTCCCAGAAGAACAAATATGCAGAAATTGAAGATTATAATAAGCAAGACCAGAGTGGTTATCAGAGAAAATTCTTGTAATGTTAAGTGAAAAGAGCTGACTATGAAATTGTTTATATAGCTGATTATGATCAATTGCATAAAATACATATGCGGGTGGGCCAGACCGAAGGGAATACACTGTGACTAAAAACACATGTGGGCTGCAGTTACCAAGATGTCAGGAGAATTTTCTTTCTTTCGTCCTCAAATGCGTTTTGCTTTCCTATTCAGACCTTTTAAAGCTGGCTGTAAAAATGTTCCTGGAGCTGGCATGGTGACACAGTGGGTCTAGCTGCTGCTTGGGAGTTTGACATCCCTACTGGAGCGGCCGTTTGAGTTCTGGCTGCTCCGCTTCTGATCCACCTTCCTGCTAATGTGCCAGGGGAGGCAGTGGGAGATGACAAGTGCTTGGGCCCCTGCCACCTGTATGGGAGACCAAGATGGAGCTCTGGGCTCCTAGCTTTGGCCTAGACCTGCTTCAGTAGTGGCAGTGATTTGAGGAGTGAACTAGTGGATGGACGATCTCTCTCTTTGTCTCTATTCCTTTCAAATAAAAAAAAAAGTATTTTTTAAAAAAGTTACTAAATGATTCCTAGAGTTCAGAGACCAGAATGGTGTTTTAGAGTCTAAATCATTACTGGGTTGGTTGCTTGTTGATTTTTGAGTCCTAGGTCAAACAACCTAACATCCTACCCACCCCAGCTTCCGGCTCCCAACCCTTCTCACCCACATCCTGGCTTCCTTTTCTTGAGATCTGAAGAGTTCTATCTAGAACTCAGTGTTGTATTACTTATGCACCTGTTTAACCACTTGGTTCCCCCAGCCAGAATATAAACCTCATGAGAAGAAAGACCATAACTTTAGTTACCCATAGCCCCAGTGTCTTTAAAGCCAATAGTTGGAGAATATTTGCTAAAGGAATGTGTTCATCATTCATTCGTTCCATGGTCTTGATGAGCCAGGGATAAAACTTCCTTCATGTCATAAACTATCATACCTTCCCTGATCTGACCTTGGCTTCTCTGTCCTCACCTCCTGCCACTTCTGGTCTTGAGTTTCAAGCTCTGCTCATGCTGACTGCTGGAGGTTTCCTGTAGTCACCCATGCATGCCTCTCTGTGCCTCTGCCCAGGATGCCCTTTCTACCTCACTTCACCCGGTCAGCTCCCACTCAGGAATGGGCACAGCCGCATCTTCTCCACCCTAACTGCTGCCTGGCCTCCGTCGCCACACTTGACAAAGGACGTTGTGTTGTGTCTCTGTCAGAGCAGGACCTCGTGAGGACCAGGCTTGCATCTTATGCATCCTGAAAATTATCTGTCCCTGACACGCAGTAGGCACTCGATAAATGTCTACCGAAACCGAAATGAATTGTACTACTGGGGGAATCTAATACACGCCAGGCACAGGGGTGAAAGGTGGAGCATATTAGCACAGTAACGGGAAATAAAGCAGATTATGAGAGGTTAATTAGCACGTACCATTTCCCCCTAGAGTGGAAATCACCAATCTTTAGCTAATCTCTAAATATTAAGAGATTTTGTACAAAACCCCATGTCTTCAAAAAAATGAGTTGTTTTGGCCACAGAGCAATAGGCCTAAGTGGAAGTACTTTCTAGATCACAGGGCTGGGTTTGCCCATGCTCAGATCTGCTGTTTACGTATTGAGAAAAGTTGTGAGAATTTGGATGCAAGGCAACAGCGTGTCCTCTATGTCAATCTACAGCATCGTCTATCAGGCCTTGCTGGAGACTAATTAATTCTCTAGGACTGTACCATCCCATAGTGTGGGCACCAGCCACCTGCAGCTGATTATATTGAAATCTAAATTGATTAAAAGTAAATATAGGTGGGAAAGACACTGGTTAAAGATTGATTTTTTATTTATTTGAAAGGCAGAGTTAGAAACGGAGAGGGAAAGATAGAGACACGCAGAGAGAGATCTTCCATCCACTGGTTTAATCCCCACATGGCTGCATCAGCCAGGGCTGAGCCAGGTTGAAGCCAGGAGCTTCATTGGGTCTCCCATGTAGGTGCAGGAGCTGAAGCACTTGGGCCACCTTCCACTGCTTTCCCAGGTGCATTAGCAGGGAGCTGGATTGTGGAGCAGCCGGGTCTCGAACCAGCGCCCACATGGAATGCCGGCACTCAGGTGGAGGCTTAACCTGCTACGCCACTACACGGGCCCCAAGACACTTGTTAAGAAGCCTGTGTCCCACATTAGGATACCTGGTTTGATCCTCAGCTCTGGCTCCTGTTCCCAGCTTCCTGCTAACGCAGCCCTGGGAGATGGAGACGGCAGTGACTGCCTAGGTAATTGGGTCCTTGTCACCCATGTGGGTGATCTACATTAGGTTTCTGGATCCCAGTAACTGGATCCCTGGCTGCTGTGGGAATTTGGGAAGCAAACCAGTGGATAGGGGATCTCTCTCTCTCTCTCTCTATGTATATATATATGTGTGTGTGTGTGTGTGTGTATATACATACATACATATATATATATATATATATCTGCCTTTGTCTCCCTCAGCTGCTCAAAAAATGTTTTAAAAGATTTATTTATTTGAAAATAAATCTTAAATAAAAAAGTCACTGGCTCAGGGGCCTCATGTAGCCCCACTGAATAAATCAGTTGCCACTAAATTTTCAAAGAACTCTGTACTCTTTCTTAGTTCTAATCACAACTTTTAAATATATAGTTGTTTGTGTGCCTGTTTGTCTCATGTGAGGGTTCCCAGCTAGGCTTCCTACCACGCGTGGGCAGAGACTACATCTGGCTTGTTCCCCGTGGGGTCTGGCTCATAGCGGCAGTTCCACACATATTTTTTGAACTAATAGTAAGCAAGTCCTCAGACTGTGTTATCCAAATAAATACTTAAACCACAAAAAAAGATTTATTTGAAAAATAGATAGATAGCTAGAGAGCACTTCATCTGTGGATTCACTCTCCAAATAGCTGCAACAGCTAGGGCTGGCCCAGGCAGAAGCCAGGGGCCAGAACTCCATCCAAGTGTCCCATGAGGGTGGCAGGGACCCAAGCGCTTGGGCCAGCATCTGCTGCTTGCCCAGAGGCATTAGCAGGAAGCTGGATTGGAAACAGTAGCTGGGACACCAACTGGCACTCCATATGAGATGCCGTGGCTTAACCTGCTATTCCACAACACCTACACCTCAAACACTTTTTTAAAAAGATTTATTTTTTGTATTTGAAAGGCAGAGTTACAAAGAGAGAAGGAGAAAGAGAGTGTGAGAGAGATATCTTCCACTTGCTGGTTTACTCCCCAAATAGCCTCAATGGCCAGGGCTGGGTCAGGCCAAAACCAGGAGCCAGGAACTCCATCCTGGTCTCCCACAAGTATGCAGGGGCCCACGGACTTGGGCCATCACCTGCTGCCTCCCCACACACATTAGCAGGAAGCCGAATCATGAGTGGGGCAGCCCAGACTCGGCTGTTTGTGTTGCACGCAGCAATGTGGACCCCTGCTAGCCACATCGCAAGTGCTCATTAACCACCTGTGAGAACTTGAACTGTGGCTACTGTCCTGGACAGCACAGAACATCCCATCACTGCAGACAGTTCTGTTGGAGAGCCTTGGTCTAGGAAATGTACCGTCATTCAATTTACTACTGATGAGGGCCCAGAATCTGTGACGTTAGGTGCTAACTATTAGATATTTTGCCCCAGTATGTTAACCCCAGAGGTCACAGCTGCACTGCCCTGAGACACCACCTCGCACTCTGGGCAGCTACTCCAGCGCGCCTGTGCCAGCTGACTACACCATGTCCGTTCCGCACCTGCTCCTTTCAGTTACCTTCAGTCCCGGGGTGGGGGTTGGAACGGTGGCCTCTGACACACCAGCCCAAGTCCAGGTCCCTGGGATGGGCCTTACTGGGAGCGGCGTCTCTGTAGATGTCACTCAGTCACGGCTCTGAGATGAGATCATCCCGGACAACCCGCGTGGGCCTTAGCTCCAGCAACGATGTCCTTCCAAGGGACAGAAGAGGAGACGACCCGGGGCCGAGACCAAGAGCAGCGAGAGCAGGGACTGCTGGCAGCCGGGGGCTGGGAGGTGAGGAAGGACCCTCCGTCAGGAGCCTGGGTGCCCACACCTGGGTTCTGGACTTCTGGCTCCACAAGTGTGAGCAGCCCCACGAAATGAATGCAATCAAATATTTGGTAGTGCTCATTTGCTGTTTCTAAGAGAGTCACATTTTTAACTTTTAAGAATTTTGTCAGGGCTGGTGCCATGGCGCAGTAGGTTAAGCATCTGCCTGTGGCACTGGCACTGGTTCGAGTCCTGGCTGTTCCATTTCTGATCCAGTATCTCCGCTGATGGCTTGGGAAAGCAGTAGAAGATGGTCCAAGTGTTTGGGCCCCTGTATCCGCATGGGAGACTCGCAAGAAGCTCCTGGCTCCTGGCTTCGAATCGGCCCAGCTCTAGCTGTTGTGTCCATTTGGGGAGTGAACAAGCATTTGGAAGACCTTTCTCTATGTCCCTCCCTCTCTCTGTAACTACTTCTCAAGTAAATGAAGAAGTCTTTAAAAAAAAATTTTTACCTTGAGATTTGTCATTTATTTACAAGTTCATGGTATTCCTTTAATTTTAAAAATTTATTTAAATATGACAGAACTCAAAGTTCGGTCTTAAAACAATTTGTTTTTGCAAGAATAAATCGTAGTGACGGCCTACCACACAGTAATTCGTATCACAAGTCAGAAAAATAAAAGCATGAGGACACATGTAAACTTTTAGCTAGAGGGGCGGGCATTGTGGCTCAGTGAAGCTATGGCATGGGACACCCTCACCCCTATCACAGTGCCTAAGATCAAGTCCCACCACCACTTTTAATCCAGCTTCCTGCCAAAGCACACCCTGGGAGGCAGCAGTGATGACTCAAATACTTGGGTCCCTGAGACCCGTGTGGGAGACCCAGATGGAGGTCCTGGCTCCTGGCTTCAGCCTGGCCCAGCCCTCCTGTTGCGGGCATTTGGGGCATTTGGGCCCCTGTATCCGCATGGGAGACTCGCAAGAAGCTCCTGCGGGCATTTGGGGGAGCGAACCAGCAGATGGACAATCTCGCTTGTGTGCAGCTCTCTCTCTCTGTATTCTTTTTCTCATATTTTTACTCTTATTTTTATTTTCGTGACCCTGACAGTGTTCATGATTGAGAGACCATCCTTGACCTCTTGACCCCGCCAGGCGGGAGGCGATAGGCCAGTGAGTGCAGTCAGGGTGAGGAGGGGCAGGTGGACACAGCATTCGAGAACACAGTTTCATAGTCTGCCTGGGGTCTGATCCTGGTTCTGCCCTAAGGTGTGTCACCCTGGGCAAGTGAACTGTCCTGTCTGCCCCACAGTTGGCTCTTCTGTAAAAGGGAGTGCTAGTGGGGCCAGTGTGGGGGTGCAGCAGGTTAAGCCCCCACTTGTAATACCTGTATCCCCTATCGGAGGGCAGATTCGAGTTCCAGCTGCTCTGCTTCCGATCCAGCTCTCCCGCATGGAGTTCCTGGCTGCCTGCTCCGATCTGACCCAACTCTGGCTGCAAGAGCCACGGCAAATCCATCTCTCTCTCCCTGCCCCACCTTGCTCCGCATTTCCAAAAAAATAAAAGCGTAGCAGTAATTTCATAGGACATTTTATCTCCAAATGATACATACAGATTTATGCCCCAAGGAGTGAGATCACACACCATAAAAGAGCATTTCTTAAATTGACCTACAATGATCCTATAAAAGTACAACTCTGTCTCACTGTAGTTCACACGTGCAGGGCGCTGTTGTGCAGGAGCTCCCGAGGACTTGCCCTGGCGTGCAGCCCTGGGAAGGGGGCAAAGAGCAGCAGGAGGGGCAGAGTGAGCAGGGTGCTCACTCGCCCCGGGCACCTCGCCCATGCCACAGGGAGCCCGAGGTGACCTTTCAGGGTCGTCCCCAGTGGAGCTGATGTGACCAGGCCTTTAGTAACATTTTTTTTTTTTTTTTTTTGGACAGGTAGAGAGACAGGAAGATTTCCCATCTACTGGTTCACTCCTTCAATGCCCGCAGCAGCCCACCGCGGGAAAGGCAGCGGCTCCCTGCGGCTGAGGCTGTCCCCTTAGCAGCAGTGCAACAAGTCCCTGTCTTGGCCACCGCACCCTAACCCTCCTTGGGGTGTCTTGACATCCCCTTATCCTGGGGCTTGGGGAAAGGAGAGGCTCTGTCATCACCCTCCTCCGCCCTGGCTGCAGGGGACAGGTCCCTGCTCCCCCCCTGACAGCCTCCAGCAGCCCCTCCCAGACCAGACCAGGAGGGGAGGTGGGGGAGTGGGGAGCGGATGGCAGCTGAGCACTCCCGCCCCTTGGCTGCCTGAGCTTGCGCAGCGTGGCTTCATCCCCTTGATCTGGGCCAGCCCCACGTAGCTGGCTCCCTGCAGGAGGAGGGAGGCTGCCTTTCATAGAACCCACGGGGCTGCTCTTGGAAGGCTTAGATTCCAAGGGGATTGTTCCTGTCAGGGGTAAGGACTCAAAGGAATCCACTTCTGTAAGCATTAGACAGAGATCAGAGTAAGGGCGTAACAGTCATGCTGGACTATGCCACAGAAAGGCACGGAAGACGTTGCCTGCCCTGCGCCGGGTTTTAGCTCTGATCTGCAGAGCAAAGTGGTGGGGATCCCACTGGGCTGAGAAGGGAGCGGTGGTGGAATGACCTCCTGCTCCCCCATTTGCCTGGGCTACCACCACCCATGCTGTCCCCTTGCAAAACAATGGAGACAAAGACCTGAGCTGGAATGAGGCTGGCACCGCAATGTCCGTTCTGATGCTGCCTCTGACCTGGCATGGAGCCACACTGTCCAGCTCTCATCCTTGTCCTGTCACCTTCTCCCCCTCGTGGCGCCAGACGAGTCACTGGCCTTGGGCCTCGGTTTCTTTATCTGTCCAATGGGGACAATACTCAGTGTATCAGTAATGGCCTTGAGTTCAAGTACAGAAACCAAGCCTACCTACATGGAGCCAAACGGGAAGTTGTTGTTAGAACTGCTGGAAGCCTGGAGGAGTGGAAAGCGGGCAGGAAGCCAGCACGCTCTGGTGGGCAGGTGGGAGCCGGCAGATGCCCTGTGGGAGGCGGGAAGAGGCGTCTCTGAGCCCCATGCACTGAACTTGACGTCACTTGGCTCAGATCCCCACTGTGCTCAAAGTCAGCCTCAGCCTGGCCAGGCCAAAGGCCTCCCCATCAAGCAGCAGGTCTGACCTCTTGCGTCTCACTTCCTCCTGAGCCCACACAGGGTGATGGACCCAGGTGCCAACAAGACGAAGGACTGATGCCGGACAGCGAAAGACAGAAGTCTCACAGGAAAATCTCCCCCAAGCAGCCGCCGCGGCTGCTGACCTCTGCTTGCTATGAGACACGACCTGGGACACACGTAGCCCCGTGTTTGCAGCAGTGAAAGAGCGCAAGCGGAAGTGCTGGCCACGGGTGAGCACGCTGTGGTGTGCCCGTGCAGTTCGCCAAGGGAGTGGCTGGGTCTGAGGCAGCAGGTTGAACGGGAGAGAATAAAACCGAAAGAGTTTGGTGGGGCCAGACTGTGTGATTCAAGTCACGTGAAATTCTAGACGATCCGGAGAAGTTCTAGAAGTGAGAATGGTGGCCGCCTCTGGAGCGGGTTCCTGGGGTTCGGGAGGGAGGCCAGGAGACCGACACGAAGGAGCTTGCTGGGTCGCGGGAAGTGGTGTCCGTGTCTCGGTTAAGGAGTTGGCTGACCTTTGTTAAAAACTCATCAAAATGTACATTTGAAAGCTGTGCATCTTAGTGTGGGTAAAATATTCCTCCATGCGGATGGTTTAAAAATGGGATGTTGTTGGCTGGCGCCGTGGCTCAATGGGCTAATCCTCTGCCTTGTGGCGCTGGCACACCGGGTTCTAGTCCCGGTCGGGGCGCTGGATTCTGTCCCGGTTGCCCCTCTTCCAGGCCAGCTCTCTGCTGTGGCCAGGGAGTGCAGTGGAGGATGGCCCAAGTGCTTGGGCCCTGCACCCCATGGGAGACCAGGAGAAGCACCTGGCTCCTGCCATCGGATCAGCGCGGTGCGCAGGCCGCAGTGCACCAGCTGCAGCGGCCATTGGAGGGTGAACCAACGAACGGCAACGGAAGACCTTTCTCTCTGTCTCTCTCTCTCACTGTCCACTCTGCCTGTCAAAAAAAAAAAAAAAAAAAAAAGAATAAAAAAAAAATGGGATGTTGTTCTCATCGTCCCTCAGTGCACAATGCCTTACCACCAGTATCACTGCAGGGTAGACACACAGAACTCCTGAACTTCCGGTGCCGTCAGACACCCGTGCGTTTATCACACTTGAGACCACGGTGAAAAAATGGGAAGCGTCAGGAGTCTGTTTTTTTGTTTTGTTTTGTTTTGTTTTTAGATTTATTTAAAATAAATCTTTGTAAAAAGTAAAAAAAGAAGAGGCAGAGAGAAAGAGAGGTCTTCCATCTGCTGGTTCACTCCACTATTGGCTGCAATGGCTGGGGCTGCGTCAATCCAAAGCCAGGAGCTTCTTCCGGGTCTCCCAGGCGGGTGCAGGGGCCCAAGGACTGGGGCCATCTTCTACTGCTTTCCCAGGCCATAGCAGAGAGCTGGATCGGAAGTAGAGCAGGCGGGACTCAAACTGGTGCCCATATGGGATACCAGCACCACACGTGGTGGCTTTACCCGCTGCTCCACAGCCCGGCCCCAGGAGTCTGTTTAGTGGGGCTCTAAGGGCTGCACATTTGTGCCCCTCGCCTCTCCGCAAATTCCTGTGTTGAGATCTCATCCCTAGTGCAGCAGTATCAGGAGGTGAGGATGTTCGCAGGAGTAAATGTTGTTCTCTGATAGATACTTGTCAGTTCACAAAACCAGGATTTCCCACATCAAACATTTTAGGGAGGCAGGTATCGGACTTCGTGGTTAGCACACCTGTTGGGATGCCTGCGTCTCAGATCAGAGCACCTGGGATTGAGTCCCAGCTCCACTCCAAGTTCCAGCTTTCTGCTAAGGCACACCCTGGGAGGCAGAGATGACAATTCAAGTAGTCGGGTGCCTGCCACCCACATGGGAGACATGGACTGAGTTCCCAGCTCCTGGCTTTGCACTGGCACAGCACCACGGCTGTGGGAATGTACGGACTGGAGCATGATGGGACCTCTGTTATATCTATCTGTCTCTGCCTCTATGATTGTCAAGAAAAAACAATTTAAGAGAAATGTTGGTATTCTGGAGCAATTACATGTACCTTTGAATGTCTCTGGGAAAACAATTAAATGTTTTACAGAGTTAAAAAAGAAATTGCTTCTGAGATTTATGAATGGTTAGAGAAGTCATTCACCAAGAAGCGTCATACAACAGAGGTCACTGGAATATATATGTGTCTATAGCACGTGGGCATGAGACCCAGAAGCTAATTTTTAACAAGGTAAACTGATAATGGACGAGCAACCTAACAACTGGAAAATGGTGCCACCGACTAATTCAGCAGGACCTTAAGCCCCTCCTTATAGGTGAAATTGTTCCTTTTTTTTTTTAATATTTATTTATTTGAAAGACAGAATGACAGGGGCCGGCACTGTGGTGTGGTGGGATGAGCCTCCACCTGCCGCCAGCATCCCATGTGGATGCCGGTTCTTGTCTCAGCTGCTCCTCTTCCGATCCACCTCCGTGCTGTGGCCTGGGAAGGGGATGGTGGAGAATGGGCCAAGTGCTTGGGCCCCTGCACCCACGTGAGAGACACAGAAGAAGCTCCTGGCTTCGGATCTGCCCAGCTCTGGCCATTGTGGCCATATGGGGATTGAACCAGCGGATGGAAGATCTCTCTCTCTCTCTCTCTCTCTCTCTTTCTCCCTCTGTCTGTAGCTCTACTTCTCAAATAAATAAGTTTAAAAAAAGAAAGGTGTCGCTCCCCCTCTTCATGGAGGAACGACACTAAACCCTGCCTAGGCTTCATATCCGAGTCACGGCACCATTTGCTGCTCCTCCGCACGCGGAGGAGCCGCACCGGACCGGGCGCTTGTTGTTCCCTTTTTTTACAAGTCCTTTCTATAGTAAAGTAAGAATAAGTAAACAGCAAACTCCCAAAGCAAGAATGAGTAGAGAGAAATGAGAAAGAACGAAGTAACGAACTTCCCCGCGAACTCTCCAACGCACTCTCCAACCAACCCACACCACCATGCCGTCGCTCTCCTCCTATATAGTCCTCCTCCGCCAATCCCAACTCGGCTGCCCACACGCTGAGCACACTGCTCTCCAATCAGGAGCAAGTCCTACAGTTTATTGGCTGAACTGGAGGCAGCTGTGTAGAAGCTGTTTTCTTCTCTCCCAGCGCCATATTGTGGGAGAGCAGATGCATAGAATAAGTCTTAATTCCAGTAACAGTATAGTCCGAGTTGCTCCCCACAGAAAGGGAGAGAGAGAAACTTCCATGTGCTTGTTCACTGCTCAAATGGCCATAACAGTCAAGGCTGGGCCAGACCAAAGCCAGAAGCCAGGAGCTTCTTCCAGGTCTCCCACATGGGTGCAGGGGCCCAAGAATTTGGGCCATCCTCTGCTGGTTTCTCAGGCGATTAGCAGTGAGCTGGATTGGAAGGGGTTGGGGGGGAGCTGGGACTTGAACTGGCATCCAGAAGGAATGCCAGCATTTCAGGCAGTGGCTTAAACCATTATGCCACAATGCTGGCCCTGAAATTCTTCCGTTTGGAGAATGAGAGCTACAAAGAAAGGAACAAAGGAGAGAACTTTTGGCAGAGTGCTGGGTAGAACAGCCTGCAATAACGCTAGGTTATTTGCATTCAAGGTAAGGTCATTCACTAGATATTTTTTGGTTGATGTGGCTTCCTCTTAGAGTCCATTTCCATTAGTAAAGAGGGAGTGGCACAAGTTAAATACCTAGCTCCTAGTTAAATATCTAAATGTCTGTCGATGATGGTTGCCTAGGAGAAGTCTTGGGAAGGCAGTTCCTCTGTTGTGTTTTCCCTTGCTCTAGTAGGTACCTTTGGTTCTGTGAGCTGGCCTACTTAGTGCCTGCCAAAAACACAAGGCCAAGCCCTCAACCGTTTAATCAAACAAGCTTGGATCCTGAGTACGAATTCCACTGCACACATCCATCACTAGCAGTTTGCAGAGAGAGTTTCACAGACCCGGTTCTGCCATCCTCTCCCCAGCAAAACCCCAACCCTTGGCACCTGCTCTGGCCTAACTGTGCTGTGCTGTGGTCCGAGGTCTTGAGTTGCCATAGCTCCCACAGGCTCTGCTGGATCGGGGAGGCTGGCAGAGTGAGTGGATGAGCGCTTGGGACTGCAAAGCTCCTAGCAACATGCCTTCTGCGCTCGATCTTTATTTTTTTTTAAATTATTTTATTTGAAAGACAAAGACAGAGATAAGCATATAGAGCACAAGAGCTCCTGTCTGCTGGTTCATTCCCCCAGTGCCTGCAACAGTTACAGCAGGACCATGGCCAAACCCAGGAGCCAGCAGCTCACTCCGGGTCTCTTGTGTGAGTGGCAGGGACCCAGTGGCTTGAGTCATCAGGACTCTCTCCCAGGGTCTACACTGACGGGAAACTGGAGTACGGAGCTAGAGCCAGGAACAGAAACCAGGTACTGCAGTGTGGGATGTGGGCATCCTAACCAGTATCTTCAAACACCTGCCACCCTGTAGGGCCTTGTGTCCGTCACTGTTTCTGTTTTGTTGCAGGGATATTTTACAGAAATAATATGTGCAGTATATTATTCTCTCTGTGGAGACTGAAGACACCTGAACTCAGTGGGACTGTCCATCAAGTGGATATAACTGACATCTATAGACTGCTTCGTCCAATGACAGAATACGTACCCTTCTCAAGCTCACATGGGGCATACAACAGAGAGACCACCTGTGCACCACTAAATAGCACCTTAGTCAGTTTAAAAGAATAGAAATGATGTCGTGTGTGCTCTCAGACCACAGTGGAACTAAATTAGAAACCAATAACAGAAAGATAGCTAGGAAACTTTAAAATGTTTGGAGGCTATACAGTGCATCCCTAAATAACTCATGGGTCAGAGAAGAAATCTCAAAAAATTAAAATAACTTGAGCTAAGTGAAAACGAAAATACAGCTGATTAACATCCATGAGATGCAGCCAAAGCAGTGCTTCAAGGGAAATTCATAGCATTGAATGCATATGTTAGGAAGAAGAAAGAACTAAAATCATGAAGCTAAGCTTCTACCGTAGGAAATCAGAAAAAGAAAAGCAAATTCAATCTAAATTAGCAGAATAAAATAATTAATAAAAATTAAGCACATATCAATGAAACTGAAAAAAATTAGTTCTTTAAAAAGATAAAAAAATTAGTAAAATCCTAGCCAGGGAGAAAAAAATAAGAGGGGGTACAAATTACTAATATCAGAAATGAAAGAGAGGACATCACCACAGACCCTATGGATTAAAGGGATAATAAAGAATACTTTGATCAACTTCATGACCACAGATTTGATAAGCCAAATAAAAGAGACCAATTTCTTTGAGACACAATTTGCCAAAACTCACACAAGACAAAGGTACTCTGAACAGGACTGTATCTGTTAAATAAATTGATTCAATAATTACTAACCTTCCAAAAAAGAAAGCACCAGTCCTTCCAGTTCCAGACGGGTTCACAAGTGAAGTCCACCAGACAGTTAAGAAAGAAATTATACCAATTCTATACAGTCTCTTCCAGATGCTAGAAACGGAGAGGGGGTGCTTTTCTTAATTCCTTCTATGGGGACAAAATTCAAAGCCAGGGCTGGTGCCGTGGCTCACTTGGTTAATTCTCCGCCTGTGGCGCTGGCATCCCATATGGGCGCTGGGTTCTAGTCCCAGTTGCTCCTCTTCCAGTCCAGCTCTCTGCTGTGGCCTGGGAAGGCAGTGGAGGATGGCCCAAGTGCTTGGACAACTGTACCTGCATGGGAGACCAGGAGGAAGCACCTGGCTCCTGGCTTTGGATCGGCGCAGCGCCGGCCATAGAGGCCATTTGGGGAGTGAACCAACGGAAGGAAGACCTTTCTCTCTGTCTCTCTCTCACTGTCTATAACTCTACCTGTCAAATAAAAAAAATTTCAAAGACATTAGCAGAAAAGCAAACTACAGACCAATATCTCTAATGAGCATAGATGTAAAATTCTCAACAAAATATGAACAAATTGAATCCAGTAATGTTTAAGATGAACTCTACAATACAGACAAGTGGGATTTATTCCTGTCTTGCAAATATGGTTCAAAAATTTAAAAATCATTTGATGTGTGGATGGCATTGTTGCTTTGTGGGTAAAGTTGCCACCTGCAATGCTGGCATCCTGTAATGTCACCAGTTCGCATCCCAGCTGCACCATTTCCAGTCTAGCTCCCAGTTAGTGGCCTGAGAAAGCAGCAGAAGATGACCTAAGTGCTTGGGCCCCTGCCACCCACATGGGAGACATGGATGAAGTTCCTGGCTCCTGGCTTATGTCTGGCCCAGCAGTGGCTGTTGTGGTCAACGGGGTAGTGAACCAATGGATGGAATATCTTTGTCTTTCTCTCTCTTTAACTCTGATTTTCAAATAAATAATTCATTTTTAAAAAGACACAAAAAATCCATTACTGTAACTCATTACATCAACAGGTTAAAGAAAAATAACATGACCATGTCAATAAATACAGAAATATTATTTAACAAAACCTAGTACCCATTGATGTCCTAAACCACCCCCCCCCACAACTCAGTAAATAAGAAATAAAGTGGAATTTCCTCATCTTGATAAAGAATAACTACTAAAAAATCTACAACAATTTTTTTAAAGATTTATTTATTTATTTGAAAGTCAGAGTTACACAGCGAGAGAAGTAGAGGCAGAGAGAGTGAGAGAGGTCCATCCGCTGGTTGACTCCCCAATTGGCCACAACAGCCAGAGCTGTGCCGATCTGCAGCCAGGAGCCAGGAGCCTCCTCTGAGTCTTCCCATGCGGGTGCAGGGGCCCAAGGACCCGGGACGTCCTCCACCACTTTCCCAGGCCACAGCAGAGAGCTGGATCGGAAGTGGAGAAGCCAGGACTCGAACTGGCGCCCATATGGGATGCCAGCACCGCAGATGGCATTTTACCCACTATGCCACAGCGCCAGCCCCAGCAAATTTTAAAAATCAATAAAATTTTAAAATCCATTTTTTAAAAAGGGACAGGCATTTGGCACAGAAATTAGGATATTACTTGAGATGCTTCCTGCTAATGTGTACTGTGGGAGGCATCTTGTGATAGAGTTCAAGTAATTGGCTACCCATCTCCTACATGGGAGACCTGGACTGAGTTCAAGACTCCTAGCTTTTGCCTGTCCCAGCCCCAGCTATTGTGGTTGGAAGATCTCTCCATCCATCTGCCTTTCAAATAAACTTAAATAGTTAAAACTAAATAAATAAACCCCATAGCTAATACCTTACTCAAGGCTGAGAAACTGGAAGCTTTCGTGTCAAGATCAAGAACGAAGCGAAGATGCCCCTTCTCATTACTCCTCTTCAACATCGTTACTGGTAGTCTCTGTTAATGCAACCAGACAAGGAAGGCCTATTGTTATGGAAGAAATAAAACCGTCTTTGTTTGCATGTGACATGATTGTCCAAACAGAAAATCTAAAAGATGGAACAAAAAATCCTGAAGCTGATAAGCAACTGTAGCAAGATTGTAGGCCACAAGGTTAATATACCAAAGTCAATCGCTTTCCTATAGATCAGCAATAAAAAAAGAACTGTTTGAAGCTAAAAGCACAATACTACTTACTACACTAAAAAATGAAAAACTTAGATATAAAGCTAACAAAATACAAGACTGAAGAAAATCTATGCTAGGAAAACTATAAAACTCTGATAAAAGAAAGAGGAACTAAATTAAAGGGGAAATACTTCATGTTCACAGTTGAAAGACTCAATATTGTCTAAATGCCAATTCTTCTCAACTTGGTCTGTAGATTCAGTGCAATGCCAATCAAAATTCCAGCAAGTTACTTTGTGGATGCAGCAAACTGATTCTAAAACTGCTATGCAGAGGCAAAAGACCCAGAACAGTTAGCAGATATTGAAGCAGGAGAAGACAGTGAGTGGACCGACAGTGCCCGAGTAGAAGTCTGACTACAAAGCTGCAGTAATTAAAACAGTGCAGTATTAGTGAGAGAAGGGACAGACCTATGGAGCAGAAGGAAAAACCCAGAAACTGACCTAAATACATGTAGTCAGTTCACCTCTGACAAACAGGAAAAGTGATACAATGCAGCGAAGACATCATTCTCAACCAAGGGTAGACATCCATGAGAAGGGGAAAGAAAACCCTAGACTCATACCCTTACCCCATTCACAAAAACTAATTCTAAATGTATCACAGATACAAATATGAAATCAGAACCATAAAACTCCAAAGTGACATAGGAGAATATCTAGGTCATTTGGGGCATGTCAATGACTTTTTAGATATAACACCAATGGTGCAAACCACGAAAGAAAAAAAATAAGCTGAACTGAAATTAAAAAAAATTCAGTGAACTGAAATTAAAAACTTTTACTCTGTGAAAGACACTTCAAGAGACTAAGACAAGACACAGACTGGAAGAAAAAAATATATATGAGACATATAATAAAGAACTGCTATCCAAAAGTTATAATATACTCCTTTTTTAGATATTTATTTATTTGAAAGGCAGAGCTAGAGAGAGATATTTTTCATCCACTGGTTCAGACCCAAATATCCATAACCACAGGAGCAGGCTAGGCCAAAGCCAGGAGCTGAGAGCTACTTCCGGGTCTCCCACGGTGATGCAGGGGCCCAGGGACTTGAGCAATCTTCCACTGCTTTCCCAGGTGCATTAGCAGGGAGCTGGATTGGAAGTGGAGCAGCCGGGGCTCGAACCAGGCCCTTATGGTATATGGTGCTGCAGGCCACAGCTTAACCCCTGCACCATGCACTGGCCTCTACAATATATTCTTTTTTTTTTTTTTTTTTTGGACAGACAGAGTGGACAGTGAGAGAGACAGAGAGAAAGGTCTTCCTTTGCCGTTGGTTCACCCTCCAATGGCAGCCGCGGCCTGCGCGCTGCGGACGGCACACCGCTCTGATCCGAAGGCAGGAGCCAGGTACTTCTCCTGGTCTCCCATGGGGTGCAGGGCCCAAGCACTTGGGCCATCCTCCACTGCACTCCCGGGCCACAGCAGAGAGCTGGCCTGGAAGAGGGGCAACCGGACAGAATCCGGCACCCCAACCGGGACTAGAACCCGGTGTGCCGGTGCCGCAAGGCGGAGGATTAGCCTAGTGAGCCGCGGCGCCGGCCTACAATATATTCTTAAAACGCAACAAGAAAATGTATAATCTGAGGTGGGCATTTAGACTAGCAGTTAAAATGCTGGTGAGGATACCTGCCTCCCAATTTAGAGTACCTGGGCTCCATATCCAGCTCTGATTCCTGACTCCAGCATCTTGCTAATTCAGACCCTGGGAGGCAGTGGTGATGTTTCAAGCGACTGGATTTCTGCCACCCACTTGGAGCCCTGAGCTGAGTCCCCAGCCGCCAGCTTCAGCCCCGCCCAGTCCCTGGCTGCTGCAGGCATCTGGGGAGTGACCCAGATGGGAGCTCTCTTTCTGTCTCTTCCTTTGCCAAATCAAAAATTAAAGAGGGAAAAATTAAAAAAAAAAAAAAAAAAGAAAGCATAATCTGATTTTAAATGAGCAAAAGACCTGAGCAGTCCCATTGCCAAGGGGGATACTGAGATGACAAGTAAGCGTTAAGACAGTCAACATCACATCACTTGGCAATTGCAAAGTAAAACAATAGCGAGATAAACAACTCTCAGAATGGCCCAAATCCACAAAACTCTGGTAACACCAAATGTTGCCAAAGATCTGGAGCAACAGGAAGTCCCATTCACCGCTGGGCGAGGACAAAATAGTAGCCACTTTGGAAGACAGTTTGGTGGTTTCTTACGAAACTATCTACTTTTACCACACAATCCAACAATCATGCATCCTAAGGTTTAACCAAAGGAACTGAAACCATGTCCACACAAAATTTACTTACAGGGATTGGCATTGTGGTATAGCAGGTTAAGCCATCACTTGGGATGCCAGCATTGCTGTATCAGAGTGCCAGTTTGAGAAGTGGCTCCCACGCTTCCAATCCAGCTCCCTGTTAATGCATCTGGGAAAACAGCAGGTGACAGCCCAAGTGCTTGGCCCCTGCCACCCACATGGGAGGCCAGGATGGAGTTTCTGGTTCCCAGCTCGGCTCGGCCCGGCCCAGACGCGGCCATTGCAGCCATCCTGGGAGTGAACCAGTGGGTGGAAGATCTCTTTCCCTTTCTGTCTCTCCAACTCTCTCTGCCACTTTTTCAAATAAATAAATAAAAATCTTTTAAGAAATTTAGAAACTTGCTTGTGGATATTTGTGGCAGCTTTATTCATAACTGCCAAAATTTGGAAGCAACCATGTCCTTCTTCAGGTGAAAAAAATTGTGCACCGCAAGCAACGGAATATTATTTAACACTAAAAGCAAATAACTTATCAGGCCATGAATGGATTGGGTGGAAACATAAATGCACATTGCTAAGTGAAAGAAGCCAATTGCACAGGGTAATACTGCAGGGTTCCACTGTGGGGCATTCTGGAGAAGGCAAAATTATGGAGACAGGAGAGAGATCAGTGGCTGCCAAGGGCCGGGGGCGAGGAGGATGACTAGGGAGAGCGTGGGTCATCAGGGCGGTGAAGCTTGTTTGCCTGGTTTTATAATATTGGATACATGTCGCTGCACTTTTGTCCAAGCCCACAGGATGTGCAACTCCAAGAGTGAACCCCACTGTCAACTGGGGACCTGGGTGGTAACCATGTGGTAACAAGTGCATTGTGCTGGCGTGAGGTGCTGATCGTGGGGATGCTGTTGGTGTGGAGGATGGTAGATGAGAACTCTCTTAGAGTTCCTTCTCAATTTTGTTGTGAACATAAAACTGCTCTTACACACACACACACACACACACACACACAAAGCCTACTTACATAGAAGAGCCCCATTATATTAAAATTCCTATCACCCATCATATCAAATTTCAGTTGTTATTGGCTACTCTGCTATCATCTTACATGATCCTCCTCAAATAGCTAGACAAACATTTTTTCCTGTACGGCAACACCACAAGTTTAAGAATCCCTGGAAGCTGGGGCCAGCACTGTGGCACAGAGGGTAAAGCCGCCGCCTGCAGTGCTGGCATCCCATATGGGCACCAGTTTGAGTCCAGGCTGCTCTACTTCCCATCCAGCTCTCTGCTATGGCCTGGGAAAGCAGTAGAAGATGGCCCAAGTCCTTGGGCGCCTGCACACACATGGGAGACCTGGAAGAAGCTCCTGGCTCCTGGCTTCAGATCAGCCCATGTAGGAGATTTGGAAGAAGCTCCTGGCTCTAGATCGGCCCAGCTTTGGCTGTTGGGCCATCTGGAGAGTGAACCAGCAGATGGAAGACTTCCTTCTCTCTGTCTCTGCCTCTGCCTCTCTGTAATTCTACCTTTCAAATAAATAAATAAATCTTAAGAGGCTCAGGGTGCTGCAGACATTGGGTGTCGAGGCAGCCGCCTTCTAGACACGCTGTGGCCATCTCCAGCCACCACGGAGGCTTTCCAAACGGTGCGAGATCACTTCGACTTCTGACAGAGCACACACGTTAATTCTCCCCTCTCCCTACCCCTGGCAAAATGACAGTAAGCCGAGAACAATGGAATAAGCCCCTAGGGAGAGGGAGAACAAGACAGGAGATGCCAGTGGTGAGCAATGTCAGTAAAATTTTGGAAAAGCAAACACGAAGGAAAATTGGTAACTGACTTGGCAGGACAAACGCTGAAGACGTCTTCCTGAGAACTGGAGACATATTTGCTGGCAGAACTCTGGAATGTCTCAGAATTGGGGGGATCAAGCAGCTTCACTTGCTGGAGTGTAGGGTGGAGCTAGGAAGCAGGGCTGGTGGAAAGTTTCACTGCGGGGGGTAGTTAGACACCCAGATCCGCTCCTCGCGTCCCACCAGTCTACTACCCTTCCTGGGTTAGTTATCTGTTGCAGCATGACGAAGCACCTCATGACTGAGCAGTCTAAAACAAAAATAAACCCTGCTTACCTCATCGCTTCTGCAGGCCAAGAATTCCCAAGGGGCTTAGCTGGGCGGGTCTCCCTCAGGGCCCCTCACCCTCGGAAGGCTGCATCTGAACACTGGCTGAGCTGCAGGGATCTGAGGACTTGCCTGGGACTGGGGGAGCCTCTCTCTCCCTCCCTCTCTCCCTCTCTGTCTCACTTTTGGATTTATTTTATTTATTCGAGAGTCAGAGTTACAGAGAGAGGGGAGAGACAGAGAGAGAGGTCTTCCATCTGCTGGTTCATTCCCCAGATGGCTGGGGCCAGGGATCTGAAACTCTATCTGGGTCTCCCACATAGGTGTTAGGGGCCCAAGCACTTGGGCCATCTTCTGTTGCTTTCCCAGGTGCAATGGCAGAGAGCTGGATCAGAATCAGAGCAGCCACAAAGCTACAACCAGTGCTCATATGGGATGCTGGCACTGCAGGCAGAGGCTTAACCCACCACGCCACAATGCTGGCCCCAAAGGATGTACTTCTGAGAGGGCCCGGTCATACACCTGCCAGTCAAGGCCTCAGCTCCTCACCATGTAGACTTGTCCACTGGGCTGCTTGAGTGTCCTCATGACATGGCCGCGAGTTTCAAGTTGCACCAGGCAGCAAGGTGGAAGCTGCAGCGTCTTTTACGCCTTGGCATTGAAAGTCACAACCCAGCATTTCTGCACTGTAACCCTGGGTACCCAGGCCAGTGCTATGCAATATGGGAAATACACCAGAAACTGGGAATTACTAGGAGCTATCTTTTTTTTTTTTAAAAAAAAGTAGTTTATTTATTTGAAAGGCATACACACATATACCGAGGAAGAAAGAGAGACAGAGACAAAGAGAGATCTTCCGTCTCCTGGTTCACTCCCCCATAGCCCACAATAGCTAGGACCAGGCCATGCTGGGAGCCAGAAGCTCAGTCTGGGTCTCCCATGTGGGTGTCAGGGACCCAAGTGTTTCAACCATCGCCTGGTGCAAACCAGGGTGTGCATTATCAGGAAGCTGGATTGGAAGAGTCAAACCAAAAGGAGACACAGGCATCCCAGTGGTGACCTAGCCCGGCGCCACACACTCACCCAGCAAGGGCCATCAGGAAGACCACAGCCATACCGCCCTCCTCTATTCCACCCTTCCACACAGCCTGGAACCAAAGACCACCAGACCTTTGAGGAGAGCTTCTAAAGTGAAAAAAAGAGAGTGAAACAAGGAGAAACAAAACAAAGAATCAGAGGAAAAAAAAAAACTTTAAAAAGGGGATTAACTTTTCAGAGAGAAAGCTACACTATTACAACCTGGAAATAAGACCAGGATGCCATGGTAATGATCATGTCAGGAGCAGGAAATGTGACAAGCCCCCTTCTCAACAGAACTGTGTATGCAGTAATTCATCGAACCCTCGAAACAGCCCCTGGATGGCAGGTTCTACTACCGGGTTTATTTTATAGAGACATTTAGGAACTTCTCCAGGGTTATCCCTGGGAAGTAGGAAAGCCTAAGGTTGAACCCAGAGCTGGATCTCTTGGGAAAGAAGGCTTTGGATGCTGTAAACAGATCCCTTCACAGATGCATGGGTTACGTCCCGATAAGCCCATCACAAGTTAAAAATATCCTATGTTCAAAGTGCATCTAATCCGCCGAGCCTACCAAACGGCACGCTCAACAGCACAGGGCACCACAGAGTATCAGAGGTTCCCCTGGCGGCCGCAGTGCTGGCTGGGGGCGGCAGCTGCTGCCCTGCATGGCCTCAGGAGGCAGCACTGCCCTGCACCCCACTAACCCTGGACAGATCAAAGTTACAGATTCAAAGTACGGCTTCTACTGCAGGTGCATCGCCTTTGCCTCACCAGTAAGTCAAAGCATCCCGAGTCGTACCACTGCAAGTCAGGGTCATTGTAGAAGCAGAAAGCAAGGACATCGCTTTCAAAAGTGGATTAAACTGTGCGACACCGAGCCAAGAATTAGTAATGGTGGAGTACAGCGCAAGTGAGAGGAGGAGCAGATTTGGGGCTCCTCCCATCACAGAGAGGCCCCAGGACAAGCAGCCTCACCTGCTGGGCTAGACACTTCCGTTCTTCCAGGTTCCTGTTGGGAGCTTCGGGCACAATCAGAAGTTTAGGGCTCAGAGGCGGGGGCGGGGGCTGGAACCAGGGAGCCAGCGCTGTGCCTCGGCTTCCTCAAGTTACACCTGTTCTTGACCATGACCGCTTCCATTTAGCATCCACCTAACATCGACCACAACCCTTTCTATGGGTGAGGAAACAGTAGTTGAGAGAGACGACGAGACCTCCAGGGTCTCACATCTGGTGGGTGACAAAGCGGGTGTCACCCTAGGCTTTCCTGGCATTGCTTGTGCCTTTGCCCAGCACGAGACACCTTTAGGCCTAATTCCCTGCCAGCATCCATGCCCTCCTGGGCTCTGGGACCTTGTTTCTCACCTGACCATGTCACTTGCTTTGGCTAGTGCAATGTATTAGTTTGTTTTCTGTTACTATAATGAAATACCCATGGCTGGGTACTTCATAAGGAGAAGAACTTTATTTGGTTGACAGTCGTGGAGGCTGGAAGACCCAATAGCTCTGTGGAGCCCCCCGGCTTGCCTGGCTCCATCCATCATAACAGTTGGAACCTGAGCAAGAGGGAGAGACCACATGGCATGTGACAGGGAGCCAGAGACTGACTCAGGGCTCAGGCTCACTCACAGCAACTCACTCTCATGAAAACTAACCCAGCATTCCACAGGAGCAACCATAATCCCCTCCGAAGGCAGCGCCCATAGCGTCCTAACCCAAACCCACTGGGCCCCACCTCTGGACCCCACTATCTCTTCATATTGCCTTACTGGAGACCAAGCCTGGAGAGAGATACTGAGATCACACCTGAACCACAACAGGGAATGCGGCCTGTGTGATGCCCCAAAGGACTGACGAATGCCTTGGGTCTTCCTCTCTTGCACCTTGGCCCTCCCCTGGGCTACACCACAGGTCTCAGGAAGAGGAAGAGAGAACGTGGAGCAAATGAGCCTACACCAGCAGACTTCCAGCCCACCCCCCAGGTCCAAAAGAATGCCTGTTGTTTTGAGACACAGAGTTTTGGGGTGGCTGGTCACACAGCATTTTTACGGTAAGAGATAATTGGTATGCCTGTCCTAGAAATGCATGCCAGCAAAATAAATTCCCGGATGACTGATGATTGGGAGGAATGAAGAAGCTCAGGATCTGCCTGGCTAGGGTGTCCGGCACCAGCAAATTAAAAGCACAGGACCCTGACCAATTTAGATTTCAGATAGGAGTGGGAGTTTAGCCTAGCTGTTAGACACCCACATTCCACATGGGCGTACTTGGGTTTTATTCCTGGCTCCTGATTCCAGCTTCTTGCCAATGCAGACGCTGCGGGGTAGTGGTGATGGCTCAAGGAACTGACTTGCTACCACCTATGTGGGAGACTTGGACTGGATTTCTAACCCCTGGCTCTGGCCCTGGCCCTGACCCAACCCCTGCCACTGTGGGCATTTGGGGAGGCAATCGGTGGATGACAGCGCACTTGCTCTTTCTCTCTCTTCCTGCCTCTCAAATAAATTTTTAAAATTTAAAAAATAAATTTCAGATAGACATCCAGTAATGTGTTAGTATAAGTAGGTTCCATGTAATATTTGGGGCGTCCTAATACAAAAGATTCGTGCTTTATTTGAATCACACATTTAACTGGGCATCCTGTATTTCACCTGGCAGCGCTATTCCGGCAGATTTGCAAGAGTCACAATATTGGCACCCGGTGCCAAAGTGCGCCTGCGCGAAAAAACACGAGCAAGAAAACAAGCGGTCACTTCCTCCGAACTCCATCGGGCAACACATGCCTACGCAGGGCAGGCTCTCGGCGCTCACGCAGCCTGTCCTAGAGGGACTGTGTCCGAGAGAACTCGGCCCGAGACTTCAGGAATGGGAGGGCTTGCCAGTGGCTGGGAGGAGCCCCTCTCAGCCTTGCTATCCACCCCTCTAAAATGCGGGTCCATCGGGGAGGCTCCGAACTGCCCCTGCGGGTCCACTGACAGCATCCCTCCATCCCTCCGAGCCATCTGATTCCTTCCGCCACTTAGCTTGGATCCCGTGTTTCCCAGGTTCCCGGGCCATCTGTCTCCCAGGTGCCTGCAAGGGAAAGGCACCGTGCAGGTGGGAGGAAAAGGCTGCCCCTGGGCCCAGGGACTGTCGGGCCAGCTGGCCAGGGGGCCAGGTGACATCAGAGAGTGCCTCGCCCGCCAGGGGAGGTCGGAGCGCAGAAAGCTGTGACGTGGCCGTCCGCCCGCCGCCTCCCTCCCTCCCTCCGCGGCCACGTTCTTGGCTCTGCACAGCCTCCTTGGCTATTTTTGTGAGTAGTTGCCAACTCAGTCGGGGAGGAATTCCACGCTGTCAGCCAGCAGCAGATTGTTGCTGGAAAAATGACACAATTCATCCTCTGGGCAAACTTGCAAATTATTACAAATTTCCTCCTCGCTCCTCCGCGCACACAGCTGGCTGCAGGAAGGTGTCAGTTTTTCCATGGAGATGGGAGACTCTTCCTCCCCGTGATTTGTTGGGATCAAACAAATCCCTATGGCTCTCGGTTTGCTTTCAGTCCTGCTTGCCTCGCCCCTACCATTGAAACAGAACCTTCACAGCCCTCGCCCTCAGTACCTCCCAAGATTCAGGCATGAAGCTCTCCTGCGAACGGCTTTGGAACAAAGTGAGATTCCAGCGAGAAGCCCTGCACCCCCAGAAACAGGACACCATGAAAGGCACACACAGACGACATCGATGCAGAACAGTTTTGATGTCAGAGCACAGCCCGCCCATCTGAGGACCAAGGCTGAGACAGCGGCTGATCGCTGGGTCCACTGTGGACGGCGCGCTCTCACTCGGATGATGCCTACAGATTTCTCAGACTCTGCCCCACTTGGATTCAATGCGATGACTGATGATTGAGCCCTCCAGTGCTCATCACACCCTCTGCCAGCGTCCCGGGGACACAGCATGACATGCAGGCTGTAGCTTTGGCGAGTTTGCTGTTTAGGAGCAAAGAATATGTGTGCATTTCTATAACGTCAGAGGAGACCAAACAGGTCTTGCAGAGTAGCCATGAAGGTGGAGGAGGGTGTCTGGGGAGGTGCTCCGGGGCAGGGGAGGCCTGGGCACAGCTGGGCACAGCTCGGGCAGCAGGAAGCCTGTAAGCTGTGCCCTCAAGGGCTTCAGAAATGGTTCGTGGGAGGTCAGGACAAGCAAAGGTGTGGAGAGAGGGTCACCCTGAAGCCTGGCGCTGTGAGGGAGACAGAAGTCAGGTGTCACTGAGACGCATGGAGGCGGAGCCTCAGAGGCACTTCCTCAGAGGGGAAGCCACACTTGGGTTTGTGACTGGCGGGGTAGGGGGGAGCCCCATCGCGCGGTGCACCGTCCATGCCCGCCCCTGCCCTCCAATCACAAGGCTAGATTCTAAATTATTTTGCCCTGATAACTAAAGGGATGAGTAGTGCACACCAACGTTCAGTGATAACCGTGGTTCCTTAGGGTATTACCTTGGACAATCTCAAACAGTCTGAGCGCCAGCTGTCTCTGTGGGTTATGAGAAAGTGAATTCTGCCCTGTTGCACAAACTCTGGGAGCAGCAGGAAACCAGGCTGTCAACTGCAATTGATTTATTCACTCAACTGGAATGACCCGGCCCACTTAGCACCACCCCCATCCCTCACCGTTGGGGAGGAGGGGAGCTGCTTACTCCCTGGGACCCCGCTGATTACTGCATAATAACAGGGAGTCTTCGCGAGCAAGTCAGAGGAGCAATTACCATTCCCCCATTCAGTATTGAACATGGGAAAATGAAGTCTGATATTTGCACTCACACAGCAGCCTAATAACGTGTTCACCAGGGCATCACCTCCACACACAGCTTGCTTGGGAACAGGATGGACTTTAGCCCCTTTCCGCATCTCTGTGTGTCTGCTTCCCCTACAGGAAAGCCAAGCAGCTACTGGGCTTTGTCACCATCGCGGGCTCCGGGAGCGCGCACCGTGCAGCCCCTCTCCCCTCCCTGCTGAGCACTTCTGCTTCCTTCCCAGCCCGTCTTGCTGTCGTTTAGAGCAATTCTTTGCAAGCCCTTTCGGCATCTCCAGCTTGCAGGCTGAGGACAGCTCGGAGCCCCGACAAGCGAAGTTTGATTCCGCGGCGAGCCGGCCCCAGGCATTCAGTGCATCCAGGAGGAAACAGCATGTGCAGCCGCGGCAGCTTCCAGAACTTCCACCTGGCCTTGATCACCCCCGTCTCCAGACACTTGAGTGTGTTGATCTTGGGATGCAAAACAGCTGCTGGCTGCTGAGGCGTCTCGGTAGCTATGGAGACGGGAATATAAACATCAGTGGGTACGTGGGGAAGCAGGCGGCCAGTCTTAGGTGGGAAGCATCAGCGGGGTTGACTTGGCCTTGTCATTCTGTGTTGCGGATGATGAAAGTAGGAATCCCACATCTCTCTTTCATCAACTATGTCTCCACTTTCATCCAGCTGCTTAGCTCTTCATTCATTTCACAAACATGTACTGTGGGGCTACTCTGTGCCAGGCACCCTTTGAGTACTAGTGATAGAGGTGAAGCGGGCGAAGTCCTTGACCTTGAGGGCAGAGGTTGGCACGAGGATTAAAGGACCTCTTGGGATGCCTGCATCCCTGGTCACAGAGCTTGGGTTCATGTCCCAGCTCCGCCTGCAATGCCAGCTTCCAGCTAACGCACCTTCTGGGAAGCAGCAGGTGATGGCTCAAGTACTGGAGTCGCCGCCTCCCACGCAGGAGATCTGGATTGAGGTCTCTGTTCCTGGCTTTGGCCTGGCCCAGCCCTTGCTCCTGTGGGCATTTGGGAAGTGACCTAACGAATGGTAGATCTGTCTGTCTCCGTGTGTGTGTGTGTGTGTGTGTGTGTGTGTGTCTGCCTTTCAAATAAGTAAAAACAAAAGTCCCTGGCTCTAAGAACCGACATTCAAGCAGGTGACCAAGTGTCCCTTCAGTCCCAGGACGTGGTGCTCTCAGAGTTACAATGGAGAAAGCCCTGCACACGCTGAGACAAGCGGGCCACTCCCACTCTGCCGTGGGAGACCTACAGTTAACAAGGGGTCTTCCAAAGCTCATGGAAAAATGCATATTTCGAAAAGGTTGTGCATACATTTGAAAATCTCCTTGCACCAAAATAAGCTTTTAATTCTGGGTTTCCGTACACTTTCTGAGTGCCCTCACATGGTCATTCCTCAGTATTCCTGGGGGACTGGTTCCAGGACCCGCGGTGGTTACCAAAATGCACATTACTCAGAGAGTCCCAGAGTATTTGCGTAGAACCTAAGTATATCTTGCTACATCACCTCCAGGTTACTTTCAATATTAATGCAATGGAAATGCTATAGTGTACTGCAGTGCAAAGAAGAAAGTCGGTCTGTGTCCGGCGTGGACGCGCTGTCTGTATTTCCTCTGTGGTTGGTTGACACACGGGGCCAGTGCAGCCTCAGAGGGTGACGGGGCGGAGGGGCAGCAGTGGGCAGCGCTGAGCCGCTGGAGGAGGGTTCTGCTGAACTAGGAGGGAGCCCCTCAAGGTCTGAGAGAGAGGTGCAGAAGGATGGCCGGCGACACTGGGGTGAGGGGTGAGGGGACAGAGTCTGCAGGCCTGGCCTAGTAGGCTGTGGCAAAGAGCTGGGGGTACCCAACAGCTGCTACACTGGCCATTCGGCACCACGGCCCAGCCTCTCTGGGGGCTCCTCACCCCGTTTCCTCCTCTGGGCACAGGTGGAACCCCACCTTCGCTTCCCTCATCCACTCCGGACCCATCCGCCCAGCGCCTCGCGGGCTCCATGGAAGCCCTGGGTCATCAGCACACCAGGCGCTTGGGTATCTGCACAGTGGGCTTGGGTTGGGGGGCGCCAGGGAGGTGGGCAGCCGAGGGCACGGGGCTTCCGTACGGCCACCCTGGCTGTTTTCCTCTCACCCCCTCCGAGTGCAGACGCCAGCCCCGTCGGCCTGCCGAGCTGCTCCCAGCGGCTTTATCAGGCGTGGCTCACAATGTGTTTTCTTGCCTCTGCCGTTCCTGATAAAATGTTTGCACAGCATTATAGGGGGAAACACGGAGCTCCAGCAATAAAAACGAACGAGGATAATTTGTGTGTTGGCATTTCCACAATAGAATGTCAAATATTTCATACTCCGCTGCTAGTAAGCCTTTCTATTAAAAAATGCGCCTTTCTTTTAAAAAAATGCTTTATGTTCCTTTCATTATTAATCTTAAACTGCACCTATACATTATATATACCTTTTATGTGATATATTTCTCAAACAGTATTTTAAAGTCTGCCATAAAAATAAATACATCTGCAACTTTGAAAGCGCTACCGTGACAGGTGAACTAACAAGCCAGGAGCCACGTTCCTTCCAAGGACCTCCAGGGCCGCCAGCCCTCCCCCACAGCCCGGTGTCCGCACCCACCTGTGCCGTTCAGCCCTCCTTGCAAGACTCGCTTTTACGAAGAGGATGTGTTGCTTTGTGGCATACAGTGATCAGTTCGTGTAGGCTCATTTCTCTCGTTATTTTTAGTATTCTTTTTTGTATAAAACCTTTCTCAGTTGTGGATATGGGTAATCAGATCTCAGATTTAACCAGGAATCATCACATTTTAAGAACACTTGCGAGGGCAGGCATTTAGCCCAGCAGTGAAGATTGCCTGCATTGCCTATCAGATGCCCTGGGTTTGACTTTAGGCTGTGACTTCTGCCCTGGAAGGCAGCAGGTAATGGCTCCCGTAGTTGGGTTCCTGCAACCCACAGGGGTGACCTGGATTGAGTTCCCACTTCCCAGCTTTGGCCTCAGCCTCAGCCATTGAGGGCATTTCTGGAGTGAATCAGAAATGGAAGCTCTCTGTGTTTGTCTCTCCTTCTCAAAGAAATAGATTTTTAAAAATTTTGAAAAGTGGCCAGTGTTGTGGAGCAGCCCCTCCTGGAGTATCAGTTCAGGTCCTGATTGCTCTCTTTCCCATCCAGCCTCCTGCTAAGGCACCTGGGAAAGCGGTGAAAGAAGACCCGGGCACGTGGGCCCCTGCCACCTACATGGGAGACCAGGATGGAGTGCCAGGCTCCTGGCTTCCGCCTAGTTCAGCCCTGGTTATTGTGGCCTTCTGGGGAGTGAACCAGCGGATGGAAGATCTGTCTGTCTTTCCTTCTCTGTTATTCTGCCTTTCTAAATAATCTCAAAAAATAATCTTTTAAAAATATTTACAAATCATATATTCTGAAATGAGTTGAAAAGTAATCTGTATGCATCATTTGAACTTTAAGGTCCTCTAATTCTTAAAAAATAGCTTTTAAACTAAACCATAATAAATAGGTACAGTTTTAAAAAAGCATAAAAAAAAACAAAGGCAGGAAGACCTACAGCTTGCAGTGATTTTGCAGTTCAGGAAGAAACCTCAAAAGCAGATGGTCCCAGCCACCAAATGTGCCAGGGGGCGGGGCTCTGGGGACCTGGGAGACCTCACGTGGCCAATGCAGTCCAGGCTCAAAGCTGGTCTGCAGGTGACAAGATCAAGGTTCACAAAGCCCCTAAGAGGAGAAAACTGGATCTGGAGGTGACTGTCAAGGATTGCCAAGAAGACTGGGGGGTTGCCTAAGTTAAATGCAAATGCCATATTTGATATCAAGTTGTTTCGTTTCTTTTTCCATGACAAAGAGAGAAACAAAGCACCTTCAGTAGTCAGAACACACAGCGAGCCAGGATGGCACAAACAACTGTCTTCTAACGGCACACTCAGGGCCTGGGTCCGGGGACTGGACACAGTGGGTGACATCGATTGACAAATGCCTCCTGTACCTGGCAGGCGGCAGATGAGGGTCTGTGCCATCCACATGGGAGATCTGGATTAAGTTTTAGGTTCCTGCCTTTGGCCTGGCCCAGTCCTGGCTGTTGTAGGCATTTGGGAAGTAAACCAAAGGATGGGAGATCACTCTCTTTCTGACTTTCAAATAAAATGAAAATGAATAAAAATTTACAAACAAGGAAAATGCCACCCACAGATGTGTCCCTGTGATAATGCACAAAAGCTGTGAATATTGTATGATACACAACCAAAAGTGACTCTTCTGTAGGAACTTTGTGGGAGGAACTGGTCCTGGATTAGCAAGTTGGCCCCTCAGGGCAACCTCCTGTGTTCTCACAATGCAGAGGCAGTTCAGTGCAGACGCATGCGCAGGAGAACGACCATGTGGCAGGAAGACAAAGCAGAAACCAGAGAGGTGCAGCCACACCCCGAAGGCCTGTGGCCACCAAACTGGACAAGGCAGGAAGCTCCAGGAGCCTCTGCAGGGGGTGTGGCCCTGCCAGCACCTCCACTTCAGACTTTGGGCTTCTAGAACCAGGAGAAGATCCATTTCTGTTGGTTAAAGCCACAGAACTTGTGGTCATTTGTTTCAGCAGTCACAGGAGACAAACAGAGTGGATGATGGGTGCAGAAGAGAGAGGGAGGAAAGGAAATGTTTTTAATTTGCTTTATTTATTTGAAAGGCGGATACATACACACACACAGAGAGAGAGAGAGAGAGAGAGAAAGAGAAAGAGAGAGAGAAATAAAGAGACAGAGATAGATGGAGAAGGAAAGGGAGACAGAGAGGGAGGGAGAGAGAGAGAGAGAGAGAGCTCTCCCATCCACTGGTTCACTCCCCAAATGCCTTCAACAGCCAGGGTTAGGCCAGGCTGAAGCCAGGAGCCAAGAACTCCATCTGGGTCTCCCAGGTGGGTGGCAGGGACCTAAGTACTTGAGCCATCACCTGTTGCCTCCAAGGGTGTGTGCAGCAACAGGAAGCTAGAGCTGTAGGGAAGCCAGGACTTGAACCCAGACACTTTGATATAGGATGTGGGCGTCCCAAGTGGAGTTCTAAATGCAGGGCCAAATGCTTACCCCCACATTGGCTTTGAAAAACACACTCAAGGGCACCAGGTCCTTTTGTTACGTCGCTATGCAAAGATTCTGGGAGCTGGCAAACAGCAATGCCATCCTGGGGTAGGCAGGCTTCCAAGATGGCTCGTGACCTTCCCTGTGCGGTTGTGTTACTCTGTGTGGCAAAGAGTTTATGCGGATGTAAAGTTACTATCAGTTGATTTAAGATAGGTCATATCCTAAAAAAAAGTCATAACCTAACCCTAACCCTAAAAACATTTTCAATGTAGAGAGATTTCTATAACTGGCTCTCCAGTTGGCCTGGAGAAGGGCAAATGCCCAAGCTGTGAACCATCAACGGGTAGAGCTGGATGCCAGCAGTTAGGGTGGGTCCTGTCTGACACTGTGCAGGAAACGGGGCCTCAGTCCTACAGCCATAAGGAACTGGATCGTGCTAACAACCAGGGAGCTCAGAAGAGGACCCTGAGACCCAGGTAAGAAATGCAGCCTTAGCCAATTCTTGGGCTTTAGCCTGTGACACCCTGAGCAAGAACCTGACCACAGAGCGCCCAACCTCGGGCCCACAACGAGCTATCAAGCAGGTGCCTGACGCTGTGAAGTTGATGGCAATTTGTTAGGTGGCCGTAGATAACTCCTATGCATCCCAAACACTACACTGACCTGGAATGGGCAGGCAGTGTGCAGGTGCAACAGTCTCTCCAACGGCTGCCTCCGGTCACTCCCACCTTCCTCCTTCAGCCACCCCAGACACACCACCGTGTGCCTGGACTGCCACAGACCCACGAATGCCCAGGACACATTTCCACCATCAGATTTGTCCAAGTTAATCCTGACGAAATCAAGTTCTTTACAGAGGCTCCTGTAGGCAGGTGCCAAAGCCACGTGATATGAAAAATAAACTTCCGACCCCAGATGGGTTCCACGTTACTGCCTCCCCCGCACTGGTACTGCTAAGCACCAATATGCATTTTTGCCATTTTCTAGGGAAACAACTGCAGACACTCATCCTCTAACCAAGAGGAGGAAAACCACGCTGGACCCAAATCACAGCATAAACCTCTCTCCCCACACCCTCCCCTCCAGCCCCACTTATTTCCTGGAATCTGCTGGGGTCTCCCCAGTGGGCAGCATCTTCACATGCATCCCCTCTGCCCAAGACAGTCTTTCCTCCTTCTCCAAACTCCTGACTCCTCATCTTTAAGATGTATTTAAATATGAGCTCCCTAAAGACCCTTCTCGCTGGGGTCGGCCACTTTCGATGCTGGGATCCCATACTGGAGTGCTTGCTGCTTGGCTTCTGACCCAGCTCCCTGCTGATGCCCCTGGGAAGGCAGTGGGAGATGGATCAAGTCCTTGGGCCCCTGCCCCCCACGGAGGAGATGCGGTTGGAATTCTGGGCTCCTGGCTTTGTCTGTTGTGATCATTTGAGGAGTGGATAGCCGATCTCTTTCTGTCTCTTTCATTGTCATTCTACCTTAAGTAAAATCAATCTTTTTGGTTTTTTACAGACTTTTTTCCCTGACTGCCAAGCTCTAGGTGGTCCCATGGTCAGTCCCCCCTAGCTCCTGGCCCCTTCCTGCTGGGCACAGCCTCACACGTTGCAATCATGTGCTCATCTTTTTGCTTGTTTCACCATGAGACAAGAGTTGCGAATATTATTCAGTGTTCTTTTGATTGCAAGCAACAGAGACCGCTTCTGGCTTACACGCACCGCGCAAGCGGAGTATTCCGGGCAATTCACAGGAAACCCCTTCTCAGCAAGGACAGACGGTGACTGGTGGAGGTGTCTGTAGGCCTCCTCCACAACCCCCGCTGCCTTAGAAATTCGGAAGTCGCCCCTGCACATTCCTGGGGGGAAGGTCAGTTTGAGCCAAGTTCCTGAGTGTGGACACCATACTGAGGCCCCAGAGGGACGAGCTGGAGGCCAGAAAGGCACTGGGTGCCACTTTGCAATTAGAAGGGGGAGCGAAGAGTGGGTGGTTTGGAGCAGGGCACATACGGGCAACACCAACTTCTTCTTGAACATGGTTGTGCTAGAGGGTTTGCGTTAAGCAGCCTCTCTCCATCTATAGGTCTCTGATTTCTTCAGTTCTCCATGGGCCTTTCAGGTGTCAAATTGTTAAGTCAACATCAGGAGTCACTGTGCACTTACTCCTCATGTAGGATCTTTGTCCTTAGTGTGCTGTACATTGAGATTTAATGCTATAACTAGTACTCAAACAGTATTTTTCACTTTATGTTTCTGTGTGGGAGCAAACTGTTGAAATCTTTACTTAATGTATGCTAAACTGATCTTCTGTATATAAAGAGAATAGAAAATGAATCTTGATGTGAATGGAAGGGGAGAGGGAGTGGGAAAGGGGAGGGTTGTGGGTGGGAGGGACGTTATGGGGGGGAAGCCATTGTAATCCATAAGCTGTACTTTGGAAATTTATATTCATTAAATAAAAGTTTGAAAAAAAATTTTTTTATTTGAAAGAGGAGGAGTTAGAGAAAGGAGTTAGCTCCCACCCAGTGTTTTGTTCCTCAAATGCCCACGATGGCCAGGGCTACCCCAGGCCAAGCTGGGAGCTGGCAGCTCAGTCCAGGTGTCCCACAGTGGTAGCAGGAACCCAACTGCTGGAGCCACCAGCACTGCCTCCCCGGGTGTGCCGTAGCAGGAAGCTGGGGTAGGAGCTGGAGCAGAGCGTTAAAGCCAGGTATCCAGCCTGCATCTTAACTGCCAGATCAAACCAGCTCTTCAGGCTTGGCACGGCACAAGTCCCCAGCAGGTGTTGGTGACCCTGATGCCATAGGCTAATCCAGCCTGTTGGGTTCCACCCAGCTGGAGGGGCCCAAATGGACCCTCGACAGTACAAATTGGATAGCAGAATATCGTGAGAAAAACTGGGACTCCAGAGATAACCTGGAGCATAATCTTGCTTTGCTGTTGTCACTCTGGCCAAGTCATTTTGCTTGACTGAACATCGATTTCTTCATTTATAAAATTGGTATAATTACACAGACATATAGATATACACACATACGTATGTGATGTGCTGTGTGAGGGCTTTTTTTTTTTTTTTATTTGAGAGGCAGAAAGGAGGGGAGGGGAGACAGAGACAGAGAAAGCTCCTGTTCACTGTTTCATTCCCCAAATGCACACAATGGCTGGGGCTTAAGCTAAGAGCCAGAAACTCCATCCAGGCCTCCCATGTGGGCCACAGGGGCCCAAGTACTTGAACCATCACCTACTGTCTCCCAAGCATCCACAAGAAGCTGGAATTGGAAGTGGAGCTGGGTATCAAACCCAAACACTCAGGTGTGAAAAGTGGGAATCTTGACCAGTAGGCGGGATGCCCGCCCCAGGACACTGCCTTAAACACCTGACAATTAAATGCCCCCAACCACTCATCACCTCCAGAGACTATCTCGTGTCAGGGTTTATACATTTGCCTATCTGTCTCCACACCACGTAAGGAAGTTCCAGGAGGGCCGGGGCTTACCCATCTCGTTCAAGGTTATGCTTTCGGGGCCTGACACATAATAATTGCTTGGTAGATATTTTCTGATTAGTTGAATGCATGAATGAAGGGACACACGGAGACCCAAGAGGGAACAGATGGGAACACAATAGGAGGCACCCTTTTCTTTGGTCCTGTGTGCGTGGAAGGGATAAGAGCCCCAGCAAATGAGCTGTACCCTAAAAGCCACATTTTCTAGGCTCATATTATTCGGTTTTCCTTTTATCACCTCTGAATCTCAGCTACCTTTATTTCAACATTCCAAGGGCTTTCCCAAGTTACCACTTGGGATGCTCCCATACCAGCCTGGGGTGCCTGGTTCGCATCCCAGCTGCTCTGTGCTTCCAATCCAGCTCCCTGCTAATGTGTGCTGGGAGGCAGCATGTGATGATGGCCCCAGTACTTGGGTTCCTGCCACCCACGCGGGAGACCCGGATGGAGTCTCAGGCTCCGGGCTTTGGGCCTGGTTCAGCCTCAGCTGTTGGGGGCATTTGGGAAGAAACCAGCAGGTGAAAGATAATTCCTCCCACCCCCGCCTCTCCATTTTAAATACATAAATAAATCTTTTTAAAAATCCACCTTTTTTGAGCAGCACCCTAGAGTAATAGGAAGAGGGTGAGGGTCAGGCCCCCCCTCCCCAGGCTGCCGGATGTCACCTCTAACACCTCTAACACCTCCTTCCAGGGGAGCAGGGGAGTGGCAGAAAGGGTAAACAAAGCACCTGACACTCAGCAGGTCCCACAGGAGGCGGGCACTGCACGTCCCAGCCCCGTGCCGGTTTCTCCTACTGAGATCACTAACCGTCATCAGTGACTGCCGCTGGCCGCCCGAAATTCACTCACTTCTCGGGGCGAGGCCACTCCCGCACACTGCACCACTGCACCGGGAGCAGCCAGCCTCCAGGGGAATCCGGGGGCTTTCCTGGAAAGAATTCAGCCCACAAGGCAGGGTCTGCCCCCAGCTGAAGTTTCCCACCTGCTTTGCAATCGAACCCCGCGATGGCCCCGGGGCAGGGCGGGAGCAGACTTCCTCGGGGACCCTATGGAGGAGCCCAGGCTCACCCAGCGCTCTGAGGTGCTCAGAGGAGGCCCCGGGGCCAGGAGCCTGGACTCCTAAACAAACTTGACCCAGATGCGCAGGCCACCTTTCAGCTGGCCTTGAGAATTACTCAGAGGTGTTTATGCCCTTTGAAGTGCTTTCCTGTTTGATCTCAAAATTCCTGCAGGAGTCCACTGCGGAGTCTCTGTAGCAATCCCAGGGAGCTGGGGCAAGGGACTGGAGCATTTCCGTGGTTTCACTGGCTCAGCCTCCTACCTGTGAGACCAGGATGGGGGGAGCACCTTCCCTCTCTGTTAAACGGGAAGTTTAACACGGTGTGTCTCATGATGACTGAGCGATTTAGAACAGTCCCAGGCCAGCCTTGTGGTGCTGTGGCTTAGGCATCCCCTGGGAGTGGCTGCTCCACTTCCAATCCAGCTCCCTGCTGATGCATCCGGGAAAGCAGCAGCAGATGGCCCGAGTGCACCAGCACACATTTCTGTGACTTCCGAGTATAAAAACAGCTTCACTGAGATCTCAAAGTGTGCCTCGCTGCGTTCGCGGTCATGGCCGCATCTGTGCCCTCCTGTCCGGGGCAGCCTCTTTCCACAGTATGGGTGTTCTTTAATTGTATTTATTCTGTCTTAAAGCAGTGGAAGTTTAGGTTGCTGTCTGCACCGCAATGAGTTAAGGATTATTCTTCGGGGCCAGTGCTATAGCACAGTAAGTTAAAGCCCTGGCCTGCAGTGCCGGCATCCCATATGGGAACTGGTTCGAGTCCCGGCTGCTTCACTTCCGATCCAGCTCCCTGCTATGGCCAGGGAAAGAAGTGCGGGATGTCCCAAATACTTGAGCCTCTACACTCATGTGGGAGACACGGAAGAAGCTCCTGGATCCTCATTTCAGATCAGCTCAGCTCCGGCCATGTGGCCATTTGAGGAATGAACCAGTGGATGGAATCCCCCTCTCTCTCTACCTCTCTTTGTAACTCTGTCTTTCAAACAGATAAAATAAATCTATTTTAAAAAATAAAATCAGGGGCCGGCGCTGTGGCTCACTTGGCTAATCCTCCGCCTGTGGCACTGGCATCCCAAATGGGCACCAAGTTCTAGTCCCGGTCGGGGCGCCGGATTCTGTCCCGGTTGCCCCTCTTCCAGGCCAGCTCTCTGCTGTGACCCAGGAAGGCAGTGGAGGATGACCCAGGTGATTGGGCCCTGCACCCCATGGGAGACCAGGAGAAGCACCTGGCTCCTGGCTTTGGATTGCTGCAGCGCCAGCCATGGCGGCCATTTGGGGAGTGAACAAACGGAAGGAAGGCCTTTCTCTCTGTCTTTCTCTCTCACTATCTATAATTCTACCTGTCAAAATAAAAAAAATACAAAAAAATAATAAAATCAGCACTTAAAAAAAGAATATTCTTCAGTGGAGGTCTTGGTGCACATCCACGTTTTTCTCTGAAATTCTCTTCCTGCCATGACCCTTCAGAGGGGGTGGGGACCTGCCCCACCAAAATCATCATTGGTCACACCACCAACAAACTGACTTGGGCCTGGGCCTGCCAGACAGCCACGCTGTTCTGTCGCTGCTACTGCCTTACGATTTTCACTTATTCTGAGTAACTTTCACTTTTTCATCATTAATTGATGAGAATGAGTATTAAGACTGGGGCTTGGCAGGAAAGCAACAGGAAAAATTAGGGGCAATTGGTTTAATTTTTTTTTAAGATTTCTTTTATTTATTTGAAAGAGTTACAAAGAGAAGTAGAGACAGAGAGGTCGCAATAGCCAGAGTTGTGCTGATCCATAGCCAGGAGCCAGGAGCCTCTTCCAGGTCTCCCAAGTGGGTGCAGGGGCCCAAGCACTTGGGCCATATTCTACTGCTATCCCAGGCCACAGCAGAGAGCTGGATCAGAAGAGGAGCAGCTGGGACTAGAACCGGCACCCAAATAGGATGCTGTCACTTCAGGCCAGAGCTTTAACCTGCTGCATCACAGCATTGGCCCCTTAAATTTTTTTTAAAAGATTTAGTTATTTATTTGTAAGGCAGAGTTATAAAGAGGCAGAGGCAAAGAGAGAGAGAGAAAGAGAGAGGTCTTCATCCTCTGGTTCACTCCCCAGATGACTGCAACGGCCGGAGCTGTGCCAATCCGAAGCCAGGAGCGTCTTCCGGGTCTCCCATGCGGGTGCAGGGGCCCAAGCACTTGGGCCATCTTTTATTGCTTTCCCAGGCCACAACAGAGAGCTGGATCGGAAGTGGAATCGGTACCCATAAGGGATGCTGGCATTGCAGGTGGTGGCTTAACCCGTTACGCCACAGTGCCTGGCCCTGGGTTGAATTTTGATGGAGGACTACCCATTGGAAAGGCTGGCTTTGGCAAGAGGTGACTGGGGGACACCCTGCGGGCTGTAAGCCAGTTTCCCTCGACTCCTCTTCCCCACCGCACCTGGAAATGGGTTTACACAGCTCACACAGAGCTCGTCCCCCAGACTGCAAGGGTTCTTTTTGACGACATGAGGTAGACATGAAGACTGCCGAGAGCTTGTCCGACAGGAGACCAGAGTGTGTTCCAGTCTGCCTTTTAACACTAGCAGGAAACACGAGCTTTTGTTACTCACCAGGCACCACTTGAGCCCTTTACATCTGCTAGTTCCGCTTCTCTCAGCAACCCCACAGCCAGGAGTCCTCAGTACCGTAGTTATTCCCATTTTACAGATGAGGAAACTGAGGCCTGAGGAAGTTCTACACCTTGTCTGAGGTCTTCTGACTCGTGAGTGGGGGAAGCCAGGGCCTGTGTGCTGGCGGGGCTCCTCTGTGAAGGTAGCTGCCCCTCCCTGGTTGCTGAGACCATGGGTGCCAGGGCATTGTGTGTCTGAGTACAATGAGATGAGCAAAGCCAGCCCCTCGCACCATGATGCTGGCATTCCTCGTGGTCTCCTGCTCCTCACTAGGTTCTGTCATCAAAGCTGTATTCTTGGGGTGTGCATTTGACCTGTGATGAAGAAGCCTGTTAAGAGCCCCGCATCGGGTTGGCGCTGTGGCTTACTTGGTTAATCCTCCGCCTGCAGCTCCGGCACCCCGGGTTCTAGTCCTGGTCAGGGCACCGGGTTCTAGTTCCAATTGCCCCCCTTCCAGGCCAGCTCTCTGCTGTGGCCCGGGAGTACAGTGGAGGATGGCCCAAGTGCTTGTGCCCTGCACCCACATGGGAGACCAGGAGGAAGCACCTGGCTCCTGGCTTTGGATCGGTGCAGCACCAGCCGTGGAGGCCATTTGGGGGGAGAACCAACGGAAAGAAGACCTTTCTCTGTCTATAACTCTACCTGTCAAATAAATAAAAAAAAGAGCCCCGCATCCCCTGTCAGAATGCCTGGGGTGGAATCCCAGCTCCAGCCTCTGACTCCAGCTTCCTGCGGTGTGCACACTGGGAAGCAGCGATGACGGCTCAAGGGGCTGGATTCCTGCCGTGCGCACGGGAGACCTGGAACAGGTTCCCAGATCCCAGACCATTGCAGGCATCTGGGGGAGTGAACCAGTAGATGGGAACTCCCTGCCTGCTCGCCTGCCCTTCAAATAAGTAAAGATGTTTAAATACAGATGTGTTCTTTGGAAGTCTTTTTTTTTAAATGCTTTTTATTTATTTGAAAGGCAGAGTTACAGAGAGAGGGAGAGACAGAGATAGGGAGAGGTCCTCTATCTAGTGGTTCACCCCCAAAATGGCCGAAACAGCCAGGCTGGGCCAGACCAAAGCCAGGAGCTTCAAGGGGTCTCACACCTGAGTGGCAGGGGCCCAAACACTTGGTGCCTCTTCCGCTGCTTTCCCAGGAGCATTAGAGGGAGCTGGATGGGAAGTGGAGCAGCCAGGGCACGAACCGGCACCCATATGGGATGCTGGCGTCGCAGGCAGCCGCTTAACAGCTGCACCACAAGGCCAGCCCCCTTAGGAAGTCTTTCAGGAACGGCCTAGGAAAACACAAACCTGGAAGGAAATCAGAGTCCGAGTCAGCTCAGTGCAAGGGAGGGGCCCTGAGCTTAATTCTCTGCTCTGCATCTTGAGGTTAGACAGCCCCAGGCAGCTCCGTTCATCTCACTAGCACAGCTTCCTGTAAAAACGTCACCAGGAACAGTAAGTCATGAACTTGAAGTGCTCAGCACAGGGCCTGGTGCAGGGAGGCTGTGGACAATGTTAAAACACAAACCATGGGCTCCAAATGCTTTTTTTTTTTTTTTTTTTGACAAGCAGAGTTAGACAGTGAGAGAGAGAGACAGAGAGAAAGGTCTTCCTTCCGTTGGTTCACCCCCCCCCCCCAAATGGCCGCCATGGTCAGTGCGCTGCACCGTTCTGAAGCCAGGAGCCAGGTGCTTCCTCCTGGCCTCCCATGCAGGTGCAGGGCCCAAGCACTTGGACCATCCTCCACTGCCTTCCCGGGCCACAGCAGAGAGCTGGACTGAAAGAGGAGCAACTGGGACAGAATCTGGCGCCCGGACCGGGACTAGAACCGGTGTGCCGGTGCCGCAGGCAGAGGATTAGCCTAGTGAGCCACAGCACCGGCCCCAAACGCTTTCCAAAACCCTCCTCTACCACTTCCCAGCTGGGCCAGGTTAGGTAAACCCTTTCTCCTCTCTCCGAGCCTCCTCTGCAAAATGGGGCTTTGAAAGCACTTGACAGGTAACTGAGTTACACCTGGACTGTCCCTAAGAGCGAAGCTCAGAAATATTGGGTACAGCTATCTTTATTATCTGCATTTGAACACACTTTGAGAGCCACGAGCCTTGTTCAACAGAGGCTAAGGATTCGCAGCAGTGGGGGAGGAGCTCAGAGAGTGCTCCAGGGCTGAGCTTCTGGGGTGTGCCCTGGGATGACCCATCAGCTTAATGCCCCTTTTCTCTACTGCCCCTCCCCCCACCGCAATCCCAGGACAAAACTGGGAAGGTTTTCCAAGTCATCTGCAAGAGGTCCTGCTCTGCACGCCTTCCACCTGGTCCATGCTGGTCGGCCCTCCCTGCTCCCAGGCTGCAGAGCGCTCAAGGGGAGAGGGGGTCACAGGGAGGGAGTCGGCCCCTGCACAAAGCAGCAGCTCCTGTGCGGGGAGGACAGCCGGAACCTCAAGAAGAGGCTGGGATGGTGGGAAAAGGGAAGCATTTTCTCCTTCTCATTGAAGTGAGCTCTCATGAGTCTAAAGGTGTCTGATGGAAACAGACGTTGCACCTGATCAGGTGCCAGCATTAATCCGAGGCCTTTCACAGCAGTGCTGATGGATAAGAAACGGCAGGGGAGGGGCTCACAAGATCTCTTTTGTAAAGACAAAAAGAAAAAAGTGACTTTCCATTTCACTTTTTCCTATGAATAAGCCTATCTTTAATCCTGACCGTATTTGCTGAAATGGAGTTTGGGCTAAAATCCAAAGGGAGTTTTCAGGGTGAGGCAATTTCTTTTGACATCTGCTGCCCAGACTGGGCCATGAGACAAGCGGCTCAGGTCAGCAGGCGTCTGCTGAGGCCCTGTCGTGTCAGGCTCTGCAGTGCTCAATGGCGAGGAACCCAGCAAATACAAAGGCGGGTGATAGCTGGGCTCGTTCCGCCTTTCCGTGCATTCTCCCAATCTGTGACTCAGTCATCGCACTTAATCTTCACTGAGCTCCGAGTGTGCTCTCTGTAAGGAACCACACCATGTACTCAGTGGGTGCTTGAACCTTGGAAAGATCAGGACTTCAATTAAGATTTATTTGTGTACTTATTTGGAAGGCACAGAGACAGAAGAAGAGACAGAGACATCTTCCCTCCACTGGGTCACTCCCTAAATGGCCACAACAGATATCTGGGGAGCCAGGAACTCCATTCGGGGTCTCCCACATGGGTGGCCGGGGCCCAAGCACCTGGGCCATCTGCTGCTGCCTTCCAAGGCAGAGTAACAGGGAGCTGGATCAGTAGGAACTCAAACCAGGGCTCTGATGTGGGATGAGAGAGTCTGAAAGGGCAACTTAAGCCAGAGCACCCCCAAAGGATCTGCCTTTTTAAAAGGCGTGTCTATCCCAAGCAAATCCCCAAGCAAACCCTTTGTGAAAGGCAATGCAGAATCACATCTGCAAATGTGTGTTATATGTATGTTCAAGTTCAAGAGGCCTCTGGTTTAGAATACGTGGGGCTGGCGCCGCGGCTCACTAGGCTAATCCTCTGCCTTGTGGCGCCGGCACACCGGGTTCTAGTCCCAGTCGGGGCGCTGGATTCTGTCCCGGTTGCCCCTCTTCCAGGCCAGCTCTCTGCTGTGGCCAGGGAGTGCAGTGGAGGATGGCCCAAGTGCTTGGGCCCTGCACCCCATGGGAGACCAGGAGAAGCACCTGGCTCCTGCTTCCGGATCAGCGCGGTGCGCCGGCTGCAGCGCACCGGCCGCGGTGGCCATTGAAGGGTGAACCAATGGCAAAAGAAGACCTTTCTGTCTCTCTCTCTCACTGTCCACTCTGCCTGTAAAAAAAAAAAAAAAAAAAAAAAAAAGAATATGTGGATTGATTTTAATTTGTTTTTAAGGAAAGTTATAGGAGTTTATTTGTACTGTTTTTAAATATTTATTTGAAAGGGAGGAGGGAAAGACGGGGGAGAGGGTGGGAGAGAGAGATCTTCTATTTGCAGGTTTTCTCCCCAGGTGGCCACAACAGCCAGGGCAGAATGAGCCTCTCACCCTTCATGGGCTGTTTTGACAGAAAATCAGGCCCAGGTCACTGACCGTGGTGGGAAAGGCTGTGTTCCAGGCTGAGGTATTCAAAGCTGGATGTGTGGATGTGTGTGAAGTTCAGGTTCTAATCAAGAGGCCCCAGGAAACATCACAAAGAAGCCAATAGTATGGGGGCTGGTGCTATGGTTTAACAGGTAAAGCTGCCACCTGAGGTGCCAGTTCGAGTCCAGGCTGCTCCACTTCTGATCCAGCTCCCTGCTAATGCGCCTGGGAAATCAACAGAAGATGGTCCAAGTACTTGGGTGCCCACACCCACATGGGGAACCTGGAAGATGCTTCTGGATCCTGGCTTCAGATTGGCCCAGTTCCAGCTGTTGTGGCCCTTTGGAGAGTGAACCAGCAGACAGAAGATCTTGCTCTCCGTCTCTTTCTAACCCTCCTATCGAAAAAATAAATAAATCTTTAAAAAAAAATAAAGCCGACAATATGGAGAGAGGAGGGAGAGCAGAGAGGCGGAAAGAGAAAGGTCAAGGGTTTGCTTTGTCTTCCTCTGGAATTCCACTCTAGCTGGGTGGAAAGCTGCCTTCCAGAGGTCCAGCTCCCAAAGGTGGCCGGAGCACTTAGGACCTCACGACTGACAGTCCTGACCTCCAATGGGCCAAGTTATTTCAACTTTCCTACGGTGCAACAGCCAAGCGCACACAGAAGGCAGCACCCTGGGGGAGTTGTGTCTGGATCCTTCCTGGGCTAGCACTGTGTGGCCCAATCCTCTCTGCCCTTGCTGGGCCCAGGCAGCCCCGCCGTCCTGGCAGAAGGTGCTGAGCGCTGCGCTGACGCACTGGGATGTGGGCTGCTCCATTGGTGCCCTGCACATTTCCCACCCAGGCATGTTCAGCGTAGGTCGGGCTTTTCAGGAGCTGACCCCAGCGTAAGTCAGGGAACATCCGCACAAACCTAGAGTCTTGGAACTAAATGAAAAGTTCAGCAGAATGAAGAGCTGAAACTACTTTCCTGCATTCTCTGCAGAAAATCATTCCCAGAATTGAAATTCCCAAGGAGGCACAGAGCCAGAATGTTTTTATTGAAATAGATTGCACTGCCTGCCTGCCATGTGTAACTGTGCATCTGTGCAGCGGGCACAGCAGCACCGGGTGAGAGGATCCATGAGGGAACACGTGCTGTAGCCCCTGCTGAGACCCCAGGGCTCCTGCCCCTGAGGTTCCTACCCTTGTGCGAGTAATTCCTCTTGTGTAGATGGGGCGCGCATCTGGTGAATGACTTCGTGCGGATCGTGGCAGAGGTGAGGGGAGGCTGCTTCTGAGATTAGGCTAAAAAAAGATGGTGGCCTCTGGGCCTGCTCTTTGGATTCTTTTCACGGGGGGAAGCAGGCTTCCATGTTGCGCGTGATCGTGTGGAGCAGTCCCCGTGGCCGAGAACTGCCGTCTCCAGCCAGCAGCGAAGCCCTGAGCAACGTGGGTGAGCTTGGAGGGGCTTCTCCCTGGGCTCCTCGCCTGGGACAGAACCCTCTGGAAGCCAGCCTCTGGAGCCACGCTGCATCACAACCCTCCTGTTCTAAGACCACCCAGGGTGCAGGGGGAGGGGAACACACCCCGCCTTGCAGTGGGACTAGACGTGGTCACAGTCTAAGAGTATTTCGGAGCGATATGGGAGCTGGTTCGAGTCCTGGCTGCTCTACTTCTGATCCAGCTCCCTGCTAATGTGCCTGGGAAGGCAAAAGATAGCCCAAGTCCTCGGGCCTCTGCACCCATGTGGGAGACCCAGAAGAAGTTCCTGGTTCCTGGCTTTTGCCTGGCCCAGCCCTGGCTGTTGCAGCCATTTGGGGAGTGAACCAGCAGATTCAAGATCTGTCTCTCCTTATGTTACTCTGCCTTTCAAATAAATAAGATTTTTAAAAGAGTACTTTGGGGGCTGGCTCTGTGGCATAGCGGGTAAAGATGCTGCCTGCAGTGCCGCATCCCATATGGCAGCTCCTCTTCCAATCCAGCTCTCTGCTATGGCCTGGGAAAGCAGTGGAAGATGCCCAAGCCCTTGGTCCCTGCACCTACCTGGGAGACCCGGAAGAAGCTCTTGGCTTCTGGCTTCGAATCAGCACAGCTCCGGCCATTGCGGCCAATTGGGGAGTGAACCAGCAGATGGAAGACCCCTCTCTCTCTCTGCCTCTCCTTCTCTCTGTGTGTAACTCTGACTTTCACATAAATAAATAAATCTTTAAAAAAAAAAAAGAGTATTTGGGATGGGAGATGCACGCATAGGGACATGGATACCAATATTAAGATATCTGTCACCACAGGGCTCAGAACTCCCTGGTGGACCTCAGGTTTAGGTGTGTGAGATGTGATTGCTCCCATAGGGCAGACCCTGCCGCCAACACTTGGCACCTCTGACCAGGGCCTTCTGGGATACATTTGGTAGTTACCCGTCTTTGCAAAACCCCATGCCCGTGACCACGCTCATGCCATCGTCAGAGCTGCACAGTATCCGCCTCTTGGCTGGGGAGGAACGAGGAACAGGACACCTGCCACAGGGTTCTGAAGAAAACAGATCCAGGGATGCCCTTAGATGCGTCCCACCTTGCACCTCTCACTTCCACCGTCCACCAGTCGCTGCAAGTGTGAAAGGAGAGTTGTAATGGCACTGGCTGGGGTAAGGCAGCGACATCTATGAAGCATCCAGATGACGGTAAGAGTAGAAGAAAGGCCAGGTCAGCGAGGAAGTGCCCTTCCTCAGGCCGTGCTGCGAGAACTTGGGTCGGCGGCCTCCCCGAGTCTCTTCCTGATCTGGGCAAGTGCGGGCTCACCTTCAGGCCCCTGGAGACTTGGGGGAGGTCCCTGGAGCCGATATCAGAAATGACCCCCTAAAATCTACATGAAAACGTGGCCCCTTAAAGTTCCCCAGAGGTCGAGTCTGGGGTGCCACATGTTACCAGAATTTGGGGTGCCATATATCACCATATGCTTATTAATAAAGCCCCAATATTAATAAGCCCGAGAGGGTTCTTGCCTAATATTTAGAGAAGAATTCTAAATACCAGCATAAATAAACGAGGCAGCATGGTACATTTTAGCTTTTATTTAGTGCGAAAAATGCATAGGAGAGTGAGAGCTTTATTTAAGAGAGAGAGGTAAATCTGGGTTCACACTGAGCACCAGGAACCAGCCACGTGGAGGAGCATCTAGGTCAGGAAGCCTAGGCTGGGTAGCCAGAAGGCCACGTGCCCAGGAGACACAGGGCTACAGCCAGCCCCCTCCTGGCTAGAGGCCAGGGAAAAGGAGAGGGGAGGACACACTGCGTCCCAGGCTTTTAACCCACTTCCAAAGGGGAGTGGTTAATTAACCTGATTGGCTGGTGGGCACCCAGGTGTGGCCAGATAGGGGCATGAGGTCACACAGGGGCGTGGCGAAGGCGTGGTCTTCGATCTCACAAACCTAATGATTTTAACCTGTGTGCCCGCCTACTTCAGAGCCACTCCAGGCCGGGGCTGAGCGAGCCTCCCAGGTTGAGGAGGTGTGGCTTTAGAATCAAAGGGCTGAGGGGAGGCTGGTGGTGGGTGGAAGCGCTGGATTGCATTAGCAAGCAGCTGGCAAACACAGCCTCTGGTCCAGGCCAGCTGTACTCCTCCCGGATCAGGGGAAAGGACAGAGGCGCTGGGCTGAGTGGTGGGTAGAGGGGCCTCTCCTTTGGAGCTGCCCACCTCACACACAGCTGGGACTGGAACCCCAGTAGGAGCCCTGGGAGGGTGGCAGGAGCCATGCGATGCTAATTAACTCCATAGTTGGCATTCCCCTTTCCACGCTAGAGTGTCTAGGATTGGTGCACTTCTTTTTCTTGCAGGAATTTTCGATTCTAAAATCGAAACCTTTTAGATTTAGGTCCCTGCCAGTACCGCAGGCAGGCAGAGGGGCCTGGAAATTAGAGTCAGGTGGAGAGCCTGGTCTCAGCAAGTGGGAAGCTGACAACACATGGTAGCCAGAATATTCTTTTGAGTCCATTTTATTTAAACCACTCTCCAGCTTCCTGAGTTGTGTTTTAGTGGTTAGAAATTTCTGAAGGAAAAATACGGGGGCCGGGGGGCGGGGGGGCCCGGAGGCAATGGACTGCATCCTGAGAGGGTGGAAGCTTCGGGAAGCGGCTGATTAGTTCAGGCTAATTCTCTGCAAAAGCCATTTCAGAACAGTCAAGCTTCACCTGCCAAATGCCTGGGCTGTCTGGGAGCCAAGAAGGACGGATGGAGTGACCAGATGAGGAATCTGGACAGAGAGCCATCCCCTCCACCTGAGCTGATCCCCGAGTTGACGGAGTTGACGGGGTGATTCAAAGGTTAGTCACAGCAAGATCGCGCCAGGGCCCCGAAGGCTCCTGACTCAGCCTGGCTAAGCCGGGCACAGCCCACACCCAGAGGCACAGGTGAGTGTGCACAACCAGCCACGCAGCCAGCACAAACCAGGACCCCAATCTACATGACAGGGGTACGGACAGGAAATTCTTTAAAAAGTTCAGAGAAAGTACAGATTGAGAGAAAAAAAACTATGCATGGATTTTATTTTTTGCACCAAAAATAAACTTATGTTTTATTTATTTTACAGATTTATTTATTTGAAAGGCAGAGTTACAGAGAGGCAGAGGCAAAGGAGAGAGGTCTTCCATCCACTGGTTCCCTCCCCAGAGAGCTGCAATGGCCGGAGCTGCACCAATCTGAAGCCAGGAGCCAGGAGCTTCTTCCTGGGTGCAGGGGTCCAAGCACTTGCATCACCAGAGAAAAAGCCATGGAGGCCGTGGGGTGTCTTCATGCGAGAAAGAATTCAGGCATGAGACAGAGAGTAAAGTAATAAGGTTTTACTGGGGACAGGGCATCCATCAGACAGAAGGGACGGAGCGTCCAGTCACTGGGAGTGGGGGAGAGCGAGGTTACACGGCTGAGTGGAGAGAACACACCTGGACAGGCCTGGCGGCGGCTCAGCAGAGAGCAGAGGGCTGAGCCCGCAGTCTGTTTGGACTCCTGGTTCTAAGGGAGTCTCTTTACCCACTGCGCCCTCTCCTCCAGGACAAAGAATGGGGAGCCCTGGCGAAAGGGTTTGTTGGGTGAAAACTAGCAACTTCCTCCCCAGATTTGCTGGTGGCAGAGTAGAGGGGCTTCCCCTTGGGCATCCGTGAGGGTTTTATTGCCCCGTGTCATCAGGTAACCCCCTTGGTCCTGAGAGAATTCTCCTGGGAGCTTGGCGGGGTGGGGGTGGGGGGCTGGGACCACCCGGGAGGTTACCAGGGTCTGAGCAGGACTCTGAAGTGCACGATGCTGGGCTTCTGGGGTTTCCAAAGCAGATGCTGGTTTCTCTGAGCCCTTTTCTCACACACGTGGGCTAATTTTTAACTTCCCACCTAACACTTGGGCCATTTTCTACTGCCTTCCTAGGAAGAGCAGAGAGCTGGATCGGAATGGATCAGAACAGGAGCAGCCAGGACACGAACAGGTGCCCCTATGGGATGCCAGCACTGCAGGTGGTGGCTTTATCCGCTATGCCACATCACCAGCCCTCAACTTATGTTTCAAATTCACTTTTCCATGAACTGTTGAATCCCCTTCACAGAGCAGCATGGCTATTACAGTGTCTGAGTGACACGGACAGATCTTTTACCTCTGTGCTGGCCAATGAGGTGCCACCTGCCACAGTTACTACTGAGCCCTTGAGGGAAGCTGGTCCCAACTGGGATGTATAAAACATCACCAGAGTTCAAAGACTCTAGGAAAAAAGTGTTAGCCATCTTCACAGTTATTTCTTGATTCTGTGTTGAGGCAGAAAGTTCTGAGTTAAATAACATGATCAAAGGTAATTTCATTTTTTAAAGGTGGCTGTTAGGGAGATGTACGTCACACGTGTGGCTCACATACTTGCGGCTGGTGTTCTCTTCTAGGGGATGGCTTCAGACAAGTGATGTTCATCTCTCCTACAGGCTCTGGATCTTGACTATTGAGATCTAAATACTGGCTCTGTCATTAACTGGGCCTAAGATTTGGTCAACTTACTTGCATTCTCCATGTCTCACTTAGCCCATGTTCAGACTGGGGCCGAGACACAGGAGGTGAAGTTTAATGAGGACATGTACCCAGAAGCACAGAGAGCAGTATTTGACCCAAGTAAGCATTCACTGGACAGCTGTGCTGGTTCATCTCGTTGTAAAGGTTCCTCCTGAGATGGAGAGGAGCAGGAGAGGTGGGAACCATGGGACTGTGGCTCTTGGTGTCCACCTGCAAGCTACTGGTCCTGTCACATTCAGGGGAAAAGCGGCTCCCTCCACACACACATTTCATTTGTGAACCTGCAGAGAGAAGGTCAGAGCGGCCCGTTCTCAGTAAGGCACAGTGAGTCAGGGAGCTTGGAGCCAGACACCTGGGCTTCTCTGCCCTGAAACTGGAGAGGGAACCTCAGAGCCAAAGATGCAGGGAGAAGAGTTTTTGGCTCGGGATTAGAGGGCCTGCGTCCACCTCCTGTGAGCCTCCTGGGCCTCCATTCCTCTCCTGGACGTGCGGCTCTGGGAGGACTTCCAGCTCTCTACAGTCAGAGACACAGCTTCTGCCCGGGAGCCTGCTAGGAGCCTGGCAATGTTGGGAACACCAAGGATGGGAGAAGGAGCTCCCAGTCCAACAGGGCAAACGCTCAGCTCTCAGCTCTCCCCGAGCCGCCCGCCCGGCTGCCAGGTGTATTCCCTCTCAACCGCGTCACCATGATTTCCCCAGCCCGAGAGACTGGGCACTCTGATTCTGTCCATCTGTTCTCATGGGTGCCCCTACCCCAGTAAACCTTGTTGCTTTGCTTACCACTGCTCTGTCTCACATCTGAATTCTTTAAGATTTATTCATTTATTTGAAAGTCAGAGTTACACAGAGAGAGAGGAGAGAGGCAAAGAGAGAGAGAGAAAGAGGTCTTCCATCCACTGGTTCACTCCCCAATTGGCCGCAATGGCTGGAGCTGCGCCGATCCTAAGCCAGGAGCTTCCTCCAGGTCTCCCACGCAGGTGCAGGGGCCCAAGGACTTGGGCCTCCTTCTACTGCTTTCCCAGGCCACAGCAGAGAGCTGGATTGGAAGTGGAGCAGCTGGGTCTCGAACTGGCACCCATAGGGGATGCCGGGGCTTTGGGCCGGGGCATTAACCCACTGCATCACAGCGCCGGCTCCTGAATTCTTTCTTGCATGAAGACAAGAACCCCACTCATCTCCACTAACAGTTTGAGAGACAGAGAGAAGGGGGAGTGAATGTACTCCTGTCTGTGGCTCAGTCCCCACATAGCCACAACAGTTGTGGGTTGAGGGCTATGAAGCTGGGAGCCAAGGACTCAATCCTGGTCTCCTTTGTGGGTGACAGGAACCCAACTGCTTGACCCTCACTGCCGCCCCCCAGGGTCTGCATTAGCAGGAAGCTGGGGTCTGTGATGGAGCTGGGTATCACACCCAGGCACGCTGAAATGGGGTACGCATGTCTGCACCACCAGGCCAAGTGCCAGCCCCACCTCGGGTATGATGGTTATGGTGAGACGGAGGGCAGAGAAGGGCCAAGTGCCGCAGGTGAAGGCAGTGGCTTCAACAAAGGCCCTGAGGCGCCAGAGCTGTGGGAATTCCTTTACAGCAGGGCACAAGGGAGGAAGTGCGTGATGGGTAATTTTACGTGTCAGCTGGGTTTGGTCAGGGTGTCGAGTGGTCTGATGAGACGCTAGTCTGGGTGTTGCTGTGCAGGCATTGTGTGGATGGGCTCAGCATTGACACAGGTTGGCTTCAGCAAAGCCGATTCCTCTCCCTAGTGGGGGTGGGCTGCACCAATTGAAAGCCTCAAGAGAAGAACTGCAGGTTTGCAGGAGAATGAGAAGTATTCTGCTTCAAGACTGGGAACACAGGCGCTGGTGCTGTGCTACAGTGGGTGAAGCACTGCACCCCGTACTGGAGTCTGGGCTGCTTTACCTCCTATCCAGCCCTGCTAAAGTGCTTGGGAAAGCAGTGGAAGATGGCCCAAGTCCTCGGGCCCCTGCACCTGCTGTGGGAGACCCGGAAGCTCTTGGCTTCTAGCTTCAGCCTAGTCCAGTCCTGGTTGTTACGGTCATCTGGGGAATGAACCAGCAGATGAAGATTCCCCCCTCACTCCACCTCCACCCCATCACTGTTCCTTTCAAATAAATCAATAAATCTTAAGAAGAAAAAAATGGTTAACATAGAAATCCTGTTTGGGTTTCCAGCCTGCTGGCCTGCCCTAAGGATGTCAGACACAAGGCCACAGTGTCAATTATTACTTGAATTACTACCTTATAGATGTGGGACTTCCCAGTCCTCACAGTCCCCACAGTTATGGAAGCAATTCCTTAAATTTTCTCATGTATTTATTAATCAATCCATCTATCCATCCATCCATCCTTGTATGTATGTATATATATATATACATACATACAGCAAGTGGGAAGCTGACAACACATGGTATACATACATACATATACATACATATATACATGTATACATACAAGGGTACTTGTCAAAGTTCATGGGAAAATTGAAATTAAAAGACAAATTTATGGGGCCAGTGCTATGGAATAGTGGGTAAAGCCATCACCTGTTAGTACCGGCATCCATAATATGGGCACCGGTTCAAGTCCTGGCTGCTCCACTTCTGATCCAGCCCTCTGCTATACCGCGAGAAGGTAGTGGAAGACAGCCCAAGTCCTTGGGCCCCTGCATCCGTATGGGAGACCTGGATGAAGCTCCTGGCTCCTGGCTTAGGATTGGCCCAGCTCCAGCCATTGCAGCCAATAGGGGAGTGAACCAGCAGACAGAAGACTTCTCTCTTTCTCTGTAACTCTGCCTTTCAAATAAAATAAATCTTGAGAGAGAGAGAGAAAGTGCAAACAGCATGGATTATTTAAAAAAAAAAGAAATTTGTTTGGTGTCAAAAATTATGAAATTCATACACAAGAACTCCTCAAAAAGTTCATGGAAAAACGTCTATTATGAAAAACACATGCATAGATTTCAAAATGCTTTGCACCAAAAAATGCAATCTCTCCCAGCTGTTTTGAAGTTCCCTTGTATAGAATATAAAGGCCAGGTGTGTGTTGTGTATCCTGTGCCCTCCGTTCCTCTGGAGAACCCTGACGACAGGGAGCACGGGTGAGCCAGGGTGGGTCCAGTGGGAGGGGCAGAGGCATCACCCAGGGTGGTGGTTGGAGCTGGGAGAGGCAGTGAGCGCAGTGCTGAGGCTGTGTTAGGTATCAGAGGGACGGGAGGGGGAGACGATGAATTCAAGGTTCTGCATATTTAGCTTGTGGTACGGACAAAGCACCTGGGTAGACTGATGCCATCTGTATGGTTTCAATGTTTGTGCCCTGGACTGCAGGAGTTTGGTCCCCTTATGTTAATGGTATGGGGAGGGTTTTGGAAACTTAATCCAGATATCTTAATCCAGGTGCTCAGAGGTGGGGTCCCGGGGGAAATGCCGCAGTGGCTCCGGTTGCGGCAGTGGAGCCCCCACTACTGAATCCTGCCGGCGTTGTGGGAGGTCCCACGGCAGAGACACACGCACATCCCCTTCCTGCCGTGTGCTGCTCTGTGCCAACGTGGGGCTCGGCCAGCAGAAATGCCATCGCTAGAGGCGGAACCAATGAGGCCTGACCTGAAGACTGAACACCCGGAAATCAAAATCAGCCCGAATCAGCCGCTTTCAAGTTAACCCGCCTCTCACAGCGTCGAGGGCCTCGGTTCCGTTCTCTGCTCCCATCCGGGTTCTTTGTCTCTACTCCCATCCAGGATCTGGGCTGAGTCTTCTCACAAAAGCAGCTCAGCTACTTCCTTGAAGACGTGCTGACTTGGTGACCCGGCCAGTGGGAAGTGGTAGGAACCCTGGCATGCCAGTTCTAAGCCTAGGTCTTCAGAGGTCATCAGAGTTTCCACTTGAGTTCTTGTGTTGCTGCCAGTGCTAGAAGAGCATGCCCAGGCTAGCCTGCTGCGGCATGAGACACTTGGATGGTAACACGCTCATCCCAGTCAGCAGAGCTAAAGACAGCCCACATTAATCCACCTTAACCACCAGCTGACCCCAAATACGTGAACAAGGGCAACCAAGCTCATCAAGACTGCTTAGCCAAGGACCTCAGTCATTTGAGCAAGAACTCCTCAGACTGTATGCCCAAGGGGGTCTGTGGTTGGTATGCATCACTGTGACGAGGCTCACTGGTACCTCTAACGCATTATGTACGCACACTGAAAGCTAAAATGAGAAGACCAAGGCTGGCGATCTGGTGCAGCTGGTTAAATTGCTACTGCAACGCCAGCATCCCACATGGGCACTGGTTCGATTCCCTGCTCTTCCACTTCTGATCCAGCTGTCTGCTAATGCAGCTGAGAAAGCAGTGGACGATGGCCCAAGTGCTTGGGCCCCTGCACTCACATGGGAGACCCAGATGGAGTTTCAGGCTCCTGGCTTTGGCTTGGCCATGCATTTGGGAAGTCAATCAGCAGATGGAAGATCTCTCTTTCTCTCCATAATTCCACTTTTCAAGTGAATAAGTAAATCTTCAAAAAAAAAAAAGAAAGAGAAGACTGGGCAGGAGATGGTGAGCTATCAGCAGGTCCGAAGCAACGGCAGGAGACTGGGGGAGTGACGTGAGCAGAGAGGGCTGTGAAGCACAGCGGCAGGTGATGAGTGGATGAGGAACCTGTGGAGGAGGCTGAGGGGGAGTGGTCAGACTGGCAGGAGCAAAGCCAGGAGAGCCTGGAGACAGGAACGCAGTGTGGGACAGCACTGAGAAGCCTCCCTGTTCTCCCACTTCGGGATTCTGAACCAGTGCTTTCCAAGGGAAGAGTTTTCTACACACTTTTTTAAAAAAGATTTATTTGAAAGGCAGAGTGACAGAAAAGGAGAAAGATCTTCCATCTGCTGGTTCATTCCCCAAGTGGGCTCAATAGCCAGGGCCAGGGTAGGCCAGGCCGGGCCAAAGCCAGAAGCCAGGAACCAGCAACTCTATCTGATTCTCCCATGTGGGTGGCAGGGGCCCAAGTACCTAGACCATCTTCCACTGCTTTCCCAGGTACATAAGCTGGAAGCTGGATCAGAAGCAAGGCAGCTGGGACTCCAGCCAACACTCTAACATGAATGCCAGCACCACAGGTGGTGCTACTACGCCCACACCACCTACTGCCATGTGAACTCCACTTCCTGTACAGCTGGAGACGGGAGGCTTTTTCAGCACCTTCCTGAGTTGTGGTCTGGGGTGGTGAACTCAAGTGGTCTCACTGATTAAATGGAAATAACTTTAAGATCTATTTATTTGAAAGTCAGAGTTACACAGAGAGAAGAGAGGCAGAGAGAGAGAGGGGTCTTCCATCTGTGGGCTCACTCCCCAATTGGCTGCAATGATCGGAGCTGTGCTGTTCTGAAACCAGGAGCCAGGAGCTTATTCCAGGTCTCCTAGGTGGGTGCAGGGGCCCAAGGACTTGGGAAATCTTCCACTGCTTTCCCAGGCCATAGCAGAGAGCTGCATTGAAAGTAGAGCAACCGGGACTCAAAGCGGCGCCCATATGGGATGCCAGCACTGCAGGTGGCGGCTTTACCTGCTACACCACAGCGCCAGCCCCAGAAAATAAGTCTTCTGAATGTTGATAGAACATTGGGAAAATGAGCAGGTCACTTGATGAAGTTCTTGGTGACCCTCGACCATGCGATCATCACGTCTCACTGATGCAAATCTGCATCGTCAGTGCCATCTCTTCATTTGTATTGGACTGAATGGCCCCAAGTTCACATGTGGAACTCTAATTCACATTAGAATGGCATCAGAAGGTAGAGCCTTCGGGAGGTCATTAGGCCATAAGGCTTGTGTTCTCATGAGTGGGATGAGCGATCTTTAAGAAGAGCCAGGGCAGGGCATTTGGCTACGCAGTTGGGGCACCTGTGTCTGACATGGGGATGCTTGGCTTTGGTTCCTGACTCTGGTTCCTGAATTTAAATTCCTTCTAGAGTGGATCCTGGGGCTTATGATGGCCTGGGAGGTTGCGTTCCTGCTTCCCACGTGCAGGCATGTATGGAGTGGGCAACAGATGGGAACTCTGTCTTCTCTCTCCATCTGTTTGCCTCTCAAATTTTTAAAAGAAATTAAAAACCACCACCACCACCCAGGGCCAGCCTTGTGGTGCAGTGGGTTAAGCCACTGCTTGCAATGCCAGTATCCCATATCAGACTATCAGTTCGAGTCCAGTTGCTCCAGTTCCTATCCAGCTCCCTGCCAATGCACCTGGGAATGCAGCAGAAGATGGACCGAGTCCTTGGGCCCCTGCCACCCCCATGGGAGACACAGATGGGGCTCCTGCTTCCTGGTTTCAGCGTGGCCCAGCTCCAGCCACTGCAGCCATTTGGGGGTAAGTAAACCAGCATAATGAAGATCTCTTTGTCTTTCTCTGCCACTCTGCCCTTCAAATACTGAAGATAACTCTTTAAAAAATAAAAAAGAGGCCCAAGAGCTAGCTTGTGTTCTTCCTTCCACGTGAGGCTATAAGGAGAAGTCAGCAGTCTACAGCCTGGAAGAGGCCCTCATCAGAACCCAAACACGCAGCCATTCTGATCTCAGACCGACCTCTAGAACTGCCCAGTGTGGGTTGCCCCAGCCCCCTTATGGCTTAGTCCAGGTCACTTAGCCACTTCTTTCCCAGTTTTCAACCTAGGGTTGCACTCCTGTGCCAGCGTCTGAAGTCTTTTCCCAGCCCAGTCCTCCCAAGGCGATCGCACACACTAATGGAAACCATGTTTCAGCACGAAGCTGCCTGCTGGAAAGCCGTCATGGCTCCCCAGGGCCCCGGGCAGTGATTTCTCCACCTGTGTCCTAGGACAAGAGTTTGAAGGGTAAGAGAAAGAACACGTGGGGGCCAAACTGTGGGGTGACAAACAGAACATTCTAGCAAATGGTGCTTAGTTTCTACTGATAATCCTCCCTGCCCTTCAAAACCCTGCTCCAGGACTTTTCTGGGGGACCTTGGCTCATCCCACCCGAGATCACCTGGGCCTTGTTCTCAATGCGCTCCCCAGCGAGCAGAAGCTGCAGCAGCACCTGGGAACTTTCTAGAAACAAACTCAGGCCTACTGGAGGATTTCTGAACCCTGCACTCCTGGGCGGGGCCCTGCGGCCGAGGTTAGCAAGACCTCCGGGTGATTCCAGTGCACACTGACATCTAAGAACCACTTTAGAGCATTCGCCACAGCGTCTGGAACTGTGTGCACCTGTTTTCAGCTTCAGACCCAAATCTTCCTGAGGACAAGGATTGTGTCATATTTTATCTTTTCATGGCTGGTCCCTGGCATAGTATTTGACACTTAGACCCTCTGTCTAGGCTAATGGTCAAATAAAGGCATTTTGATGACGATGTCCCAAGTTCCTCTTCACTGACTTGTTGTTGAGTATCTCCTCTTGGGATCAAATATAGTTCTCAGACTACTCAATCAAACACAGAAGGAAATGAAACAGCAAACGTCATCAACTCTCAGCTGGGCAGTGGGAGGGTATGGGAAATGGAAAGTTCCAGAAAACCTCCAATCATAGTTTTTAAAAGTTACTAAAATGTGGCATGAAAATAATCTTAATACAGGGTATGTTAATTTCCTTTGTGGGGCCGGTGGGTAAAGCTGCCACCTGCAGTGCTGGCATCCCATATGGGCACCGGTTCAAGTCTCGGCTGCTCTACTTCCAATCCAGCTCTCTGCTATGGCCTGGGAAAGCAATAGAAGGTGGCCCAAGTCCTTGGGCCCCTGTACCCACATGGGAGGCCCAGAAGAAGCTCCTGGCTTCAGATTAGCACAGCTCCAGCCATTGCGGCCATCTGGGGAGTGAACCAGTGGATGGAAGACTAATTCTCTCTCTCTGCCTCTGCCTCTCTGTAACTCTGCCTTTCAAATAAAATAAAAAATGTCCTTTGGCCACCACACCAAAGTACTACAAGTAGAGTGTCTTTGAACAACACGTCTTTACTCTGAGCGTTCTCTCCTGGATGTCCAAATCAACACCCAGGGGCTATACTCTCTCGAAAAGCTCTAGGCGAGCAGCGCTCCTATATCTTAGCTTCTAAAACTGCCGGAAGCCCTTGGCATTCCTTGGCTTGGATTTGTGTCATTCCAACTTCTACCTGTATCTGTGTCCTTCTCCTCTACCTCAAGGACACCAGTGACACTGGATTGATAACAACCTTGTCTCTAAATAAGGTCAAGTTAGTGGAAAGCAGGGGTTAGAACTTGAAAATACCTTTTTGGGAAGACTTGATTTATTCTACAATATGTGTATGGACTTTTTTAAAAATTCAAGGAATATTGTTTATTGGAGAGGCTAAGAGGCAGCGAGTAGCCAGAGCTCCCATCTGCTGGTTCACTCTGCCAATGCCACCTGGAGCCGAAGCTAAGCACCAGGAACTCAATCCAGGTGTCCCACCTGTGTGGCAGGAACTTGGCAAGTTGAGCCATCGCCACTGCCTCCCTGGGTCTGCACTAGCAGGAAGCCGGAGTCAGGCAGAGCCAGGAACCACACCAGGTCCTCTTCCACAGTATGTGGGTGTCCTCACTGGCACCCCAACCACTAGGTAAACACCCATGCCACAGGTGACGTTTTAGGTTAACTGATATCCTATATTTAGGGACACACTTACCACTCTTCAGAAATTATCCAGAAGCACAAAAACAGATGCTGGTGCTGGCGTGAGGTCAGCCCACGTCTTGGGATACCAGCATTCATTTTGGAGTGCCAGTTGGCTCAATTCCAATCCAGCTTCCTCCTGATGTACATGGGAAGTCAGGGAATGATGGCCCCAGTGCTTGGGGCCATGACACCCTTGTGTGAGGCCAGGATGGAGTTCCAGGCTTGTGGCTTTTGCCTGGTCAAGCCCCAACTTTTGGGGTTATTTGGGGAGTGAACTGGTGGATGAGACAACTGTCTGTCTGTCTCTGTAGCTCTGCCTTTCACATAAATCATTAAACAAATCTTGGGGCTGGTGCTGTGGCGTAGTGGATAAAGCTACTGCCTGCGATGCTGGCATTCCACATGGATGCTGTTTTGAGTCCTGGCTGCTCCACTTCTGATCCAGCTCCCTGCTAATGTGCCTGGGAAAACATCGAAAGATGGCCCGAGTGCTTGGGCCCCTGTACCCATGTGGGAGACCCAGAAGAAGCTCCTGGCTTCAGCCTGGCCAGCCAGCTGTTGCAGCCATTTGGAGAGTGAACCAGCAGATGGAAGATCCCTCTCTCCCTGTTTTCCTCTCTAACTTTGCCTTTCAAATAAAATAAGTCTTAAAAAAAGTTTTTAAAAATATTCAGAAGTATAAAAACAGTCATGTAGTGATTCAAAACACAGTTACTCGTCACAATACTTAAGAGATCTGCTTCAGATAAAATCACTGTTGCTGATATCCAAGCTGAACTTAAAGAAATACTGAACAAAGCCTTCATGTGACAGCGTTAGTCTGTCACTAAGTGAACCGTCCCGTCCCTACACTTCTGCATCATCGGCCCTGGAAGTGACCCGGGGCAGCCCCAGCCAGGGTTGGGTTTGCCTAACTGGCCAAGAGCCGTGTTCCGCGTGAGCCGCGGGCCTTGCTTGGGAAGACTTCTCAGAGTGTGCTTCCCTTCCGTGCGGGCTCCCGGCTCCCGGAGAGGACACGGCGAGCACTCCCACAGTCAGGCGTGGGCGGAAGCGCTCAGCGCAGCCTCAGCCACCTGCACAATTCCACCGCGGACTACCGTCTCTCGGCGACTCTGCTGGGGCGCTCTGGGTTGGCCTTTTCCAAGCCACATACACACCATCACGTTCAGTCCTCACACCCACTCTGCTCTGGGCGCCTCGGTCAGCTCCAGCGAGAGGACAGGAAGCCATGGGTAGAGAAATGAGCACTGCGGCTCTGATTTCTGGCCACACCTCTGGCTTTCACCGTCTTTTCCTCTATTCCTGGAGTCCCAGCTGGTGGTTTACAGCCAAACCCGTCCAGTAGAGGAGTACTGGGGAGATTAAAAAAACGAAGTCTGAATACTTTTGGGCAGGCTGCTACTTTCCAGTTTATTCTGATGGCTTCTTCCTTGCACTGGGTTCCCTCCCACACTTGCCGTGGACCCAGGAACCTCCGTCTTGCTTCTCCAAACTAACGTCAGGTCACCCGGCAGTCCCCCTCCCTGCCCCTGTCTGTGCACCATTTCAGGGCTTTACAGGATGTGACCTCTGACATTTTCCTCCCGAATTCTGACAGCTGTGACCAGCAGCAGCACTACATTCCCAAACCCTCGCTCCTTCTGACGCGAGACGCTCCCTAATGAGGAAGTATTTTCGTTTTCTCAGATGCATTCTCTATTTTTAGTTTTACCTGTTTAATCCGTCCTGTGGCGACTGAAATATCCTCACACTGGCTCGCTGTGAGTGGGATGTGCTAACTGCCGATTACTGGGATAACAATAAAGCATACACCCGGTTCTCAACTTCCGATAGCTCGACTTACGATTTATTGGCTCAGTGATGGCACCAAAGAGATGTGCACTCAGTAGGAGCTGTACTTCCAACTGCATCTTTTCTGGGGCTGGTGGTAGGTGGTCTGATCTCTCATGTGATGCCGGGCAGGGGCAGCAGAGACACGCTCTACAGGACGCCGTGCTGCTAAGCTGTGCTGTGGGCCCCGTCAGGTGGATTCGCATTTTTGACTTATGATATTTTCAGCTTACCGTGGCTTTATTGGGATAGATTCCATCATAAGTGATGGGGCACAGCATTTTATTTCTGGCCCTAGTTCCTGGCCAGCGCTCCTAAATCCCTTAAAATTTTCTAAATAGGAATGTCCTTTTGTTCAGTCTTGGTGGGCTTCTGCATGGGGTCTGGCGATTAGAAACTCCAGGCCACGCTTAGACGACTGGAAATTTCAGCCATATCCCCCAATCCCCATCCTCCAGAGGGGCAGGGGGCTGCAGACCGCATTACTAATCAATAATCCCTACATGACGAAGCTGCCACAGAAGTCCCTGACAGGTGGGGCTCAGAGCGGGTCCAGGCTAGTGAGCCCACCCCCAGAGCTCCTGCATTCGGGACCCTCCCTCGCCTTACCCCGCACATCTCACCATCTGGTTGTTCGTCCACATCCTTTCTAATAAACCAGTAAACACGAAGTGCTTCCCCGACGTCCGTGAGGAGTTCTAGCCAATGTTGGAACCTTAGGGAGGGGGTCCTGCGAAGCCCCAGTTTACAGCCAGGTGCCCTGTGACACGGGGGCAACCTCCTGCGACCGAGCCCTTAAATGTGGGAGCTGATGCTGGCTCCAGATAGACCACGTCCTAGCATCCTGCAAGTCTGAGCACTGGGAGTGAGGACACAGAAAAAAAAAAAAAAAACAGTTTAGCTCATGCAACGGTTGTCTGAAAAGTCCCAAGTTCTAGAAGCCTTGCCAGCCTAAGAGTGGCCCTTGCAAGCCACGACACACGTGCTTGGGAAATGTAGCGTCCTGGGATCTGAACGAGGGGTACACAGCAGGGAGGGTCCCCTGGGGAGCCCCACCCAGAGGTGAAGTCAGGCTCCCCGGCTGCATTGTCACAGGGCTCCGAGGGAAACCTACTTCCGGAACTTAGGCCCCGCATGTTTCCTTGCCAGTTACATGAAAACGCAAACCAAAGACTCATCGGCTGCTTCCCTCAACGAAACGCATCTCAGACGGACACTCTGGAGACTGCGTCACTGTCTTCCCGTGGGAACAGCTGCCGACACGGTGTGGCTTCTTGGCTAGCTGGCTAAGAGCCGTGTTCCACGTGAGCAGTGTTTTACTAGCCGTGCGCTCTGCAGAGTGGCTGCGTGCTCTGCAGAGTGGCTGCGTGCGATGCAGCAGCTTGCTTGCTGTCCTCAGCCTAGGCGGACGCCACCCCACCCCTTCCGCTGCCCTCCTGTCTTCAGGCCAGATGGGGGAAGGGAGCTTGAAATCTAATCGCAAATGTTTCTGCCCCTTTGCCTTCCAGGTGAAGGAGTCATGGCTCATTGTACTCATTCATCCCAAACACCTGGCTCCACTCCACAGGTGTAAGCCAAGAGAAGTTGCTGGCAACAGCCCTGTGCACAAGCTATCAAAGAGAGCCCAGAGCTACAACTCTCTCAAATGCAGCAGTCGCCATCTACAGAGATGGAACACCGTACCTGACAGGGCCGGTGCTGTGGCACGGCGGGTTAAGCAGCTGTCTGCAGCCCCGGCATCCCATATGAGCACCAGCTCGGGTCTCAGTTCTTCCACTTCTGATCCGGCTTCCTGCTAACGCCTGGGAAATCAGCAGAGGACTGCCCAAGTGCTTGGGCCCCTGCACCCACATGGGAGACCCAGAGGAAGCTCCTGGCTTCAGATTGAACCAGCTCCAGCCATTGTGGCTTTGGGGGCGGGTAGACCAGTGGATGGAAGATCTCTGTCTCTCCCTTTCTGTAATTGACTTATTTTTAAAAGTCAGGGCCGGTGCCGCGGCTCAATAGGCTAATCCTCCACCTTGCGGCGCCAGCACCCCGGGTTCTAGTCCCAGTCGGGGTGCCGGATTCTGTCCCGGTTGCCGCTCTTCCAGGCAAGCTCTCTGCTGTGGCCAGGGAGTGCAGTGGAGGATGGCCCAAGTGCTTGGGCCCTGCACCCCATGGGAGACCAGGAGAAGCACCTGGATCCTGCTTTCGGATCAGCGCGGTGCGCCGGCCGCAGCAGCCATTGGAGGGTGAACCAACGGTAAAGGAAGACCTTTCTCTCTGTCTCTCCCTTTCTGTAATTGACTTTCTTTTTTTTTTTTTTTTTTGACAGGCAGAGTGGACAGTGAGAGAGAGAGAGACAGAGAGAGAAAGGTCTTCCTTTTGCCGTTGGTTCACCCTCCAATGGCCGCCGCTGCAGCCGGCGCACCGCGCTGATCCTGGCAGGAGCCAGGAGCCAGGTGCTTTTCCTGGTCTCCCATGGGGTGCAGGGCCCAAGCACCTGGGCCATCCTCCACTGCACTCCCTGGCCATAGCAGAGAGCTGGCCTGGAAGAGGGGCAACCGGGACAGAATCCGGCGCCCCAACCGGGACTAGAACCCGGTGTGCCGGCGCCGCAAGGTGGAGGATTAGCCTATTGAGCCACGGCGCCGGCTCTGTAATTGACTTTCAAATAATAAATTTATATATTTTAAAAAGTCAGACTCTCCTCCACAGAACTCTGTAGAGCAAAACAAGAAGTAAGGCATTCAGGTTAGAAAGAACCTGACTGGGCTTGCAGGGGTGTGGGTTTTCTCTCTGCCGTTGGCCACAGCAGGACAGGTCTGGGAAGCACTGGGAGAAACGGGGCAGGCCATCACCAAGCGGCATGGGAGCTGCACTTTCTCCACTCCATTCCATTGCCCTGCATCTCTCGGGGTTTAATGCGCCCTCCCCCTTGCACCTGTTCTAAGACTCTTCAGCGCAGGGCCCAGTGATGCTTCCAGTCTCTGTTCCAGCAAACCTGGACGCTGAGAGAGCAGCTGGCAGAGCAGAGCCTCCAGGGAGTTTCTGCCTGTAGCAAGTGGCTGCAGACCTGATCCTGGCCCAAGGCGCAGCCTTTGGTAACACCCAATTATCTTGTGAAGTTGGAACTACTTCGATTTGGAGCCAGGAAAACTTGAAATAATGTTGTATGTTTCCTTTCCAAGGATGAAAGAGACTGTATTTGCCACGTAAAATCAAATTTAATGTAGAAATGCAATCATAAATCACTCAGGTATCTGGCAATATCCATTTTCTGTCCATTTGGTTTAATTCATTTTGATACTTTTTATAATCTATTTCCACGTGGTTTAATATTGTAATACTGTTTTGGCATAAAGTACCATATTAAAAAATAATTACCCCAATTAAAATGATGACCCACCTCTATACACCTATTAGAGTGGCTACAGTCTGAAAAATTGACTATAGCCATTGCTCGCAAGGGTATGGAGCAACAGGCACTTTTGTTACCGGTAGGAACGCAACGTGATACAGCCATTTCGGGTTTAGCAGTTTCTTTACCAAGCTACACATAGGCCAGATAGAAGACCCAGCAGTCCTGTTGCCAAGGATTTATTGAACCAATTTGGAAACCAACTTCCATTTGAATGCTCAGAGTCTTTTGCAAACTCGCCTGGAGTTGGAAGCAGCCAAGCTGTCTTTCAACAGGTACACATGGTTCTCTACAGGGGAGAGACTGAGCCAACCTTATCCTGAGCCAGTTCTCACCATGACGAGGGAGCAGTCACCTACCCCACCAGGTAATAACCCCCTCACCCCTGTGCCTTCGTCTCCAACGTGCACAACCCCAGACCACCCATGAGGAGTGCTTCAGACAGATCCTACCCGAGGGACATTCTCCGGGATTCCCAACCAGGGCTCCAGAGAATATCAAGGTCACCGGAAACCAAGCCTGAGAACCCGAAACAGCCAAGAGCAGCCTGAGACACCAGGACTGAACACAAGGCCGTGTCCAGGCTGGGACCCCGGGACGGAAAAGGGCATTAGGTAAAAAGCAAGGAGGTAAGAGTCAGCTGCAGACTTCAGTTAATAGTCAAATGTCAATATTGATTCATTCGTTGTAACAAGTGTGCTGGCCTCTGTGAAGACAGGAAACGGGTGAGGGGTTATTTGGAAACTCCCTGTACTACTGACACAACTCTATACATCCAAAACCACTTTGAAGTAACAAAAGCCATTTTTTTAATTTGACAGGTAGGGTTATAGACAGTGAGAGAGAGAGAGAGACAGAGAGAAAGGTCTTCCTTTTTTCTGTTGGTTCATCCCCCAATGGCCGCTGCGGCCAGCGCACCGCGCTGATCCGAAGCCAGCAGCCAGGTGCTTCCTCCTGGTCTCCCATGGGTGCAGGGCCCAAGCACTTGGGCCATCCTCCACTGCACTCCCGGGCCACAGCAGAGAGCTGGCCTGGAAGAGGAGCAACCAGGACAGAATCCGGCGACCCGACCGGGACTAGAACCCGGTGTGCCGGCGCCGCAAGGCGGAGGATTAGCCTAGTGAGCCGCGGCGCCGGCCAAAGTATAATTTTACTTCAATGTGATGACAGGGATTGATTTCAGTGCAGTTGTTTTTTTCCTTTTGTTGTCCTCCTGCCAACACTCTTCTCATCCCGTGTCTGTTTCCCCAGGACACAAATCCTGCCGCCCTGGCCTCTGCTGTGACCCCCGCAGACGCCAGCCTCAGCCACGGGGACTTATCTGTCCACACTCCATGGCATCAGCAGCGCAGGAGAAAGGCTGTGTGGTCCCAGAATCCCCTCGGCTGGTTTTCTCCCAAAGCCTTTTATTGTAAGAGCGCCTGATTGTTATTAACTTTTGTGAAGCAGCAAAGCACCGGGTGTCGGAGCGGTCACGGGACCTACATGATATTGTAATTAAACCCAGCAAACATTTCTTGAGGGCTGCTTTAGGGCCAGGCACTCTGCCAAGTGCTGCCGATGCAAACATCACCAATAAGACCTTGCCCTTGAGGAATTCCCAGGCAGCAAAAACAAAACAAAAAACCCCACGAAGGTGAGAGGGGCTGCGTTTATTGGCAGTGCCAGGTACCACAGGCACGGTGTGGGGCAGGAAGCAGGGGCTCCCGGGGTGGGGGTGGGGGCTCCCCTCTTCACTGCAATACTCTCTCCTCATTCCTGCTGGCTCGTTCCGACATACACTCCTCCACTTCCTCTCCACGCTTAACCAGTATCCACTATACGCTCAAGGTCCCAACCTTGCTGCCGCTTCCAACCCGAGAGAGTTTCCAGTCCGACCATAATTCTGGAGTAGAGAACAAGGGATCCAAGGTGGGCTCCTCTCTGTGTAGACAGGGTGTGCTGCGCCAGCTCCTCCCCTTTTGTGAGCGCTAGCTCCCGTCCTTTTCAGGGTTTTCTATTAGCTCCTCTGGAGCCCGGCTGTTCACAGATAATTTGACACTTCCTTCCTAGGAGCAGCCTGGGAGGGGTCTGTGCATTTTCCATGCCAGCAGCAGCCTGGCCAGCCAAGGAAGCAACTGTAACTTAATCAGAATATTTCCAGTATTCCATTCACCCCAAACTACATGAGTTCCAAGCCCAAGGACCCCTCAGCAGAGCTCCCCAAAACCTAACACCCATCACTTGGTAAGACGGGATGTCAGAAAGGAAAGAGAGAAGCACTTAATCTAATGCATTGGAAAAAAAAATCTTTGGGCCAATGCTGTGGCTCAGTGGGTTAAGCTACGGCCTGCAGCGCCAGCACTGGTTTGAGTCCCAGCTACCCCACTTCTCATCTAACTCCCTGCTAATGCACCGGGGAAAACAGAAGATGGCCCAAGTGCTTGGGCCCCTGCACTCCCTTGGGAGAGCCAGAAGCATCTCCTGGCTCCTTGCTCCTAGATCTCTGTCTCTCCCTCTCTCTAATTATTTCAAATAAATCAATAAATCTTTAAAAAAAAATCTTGGGGCAGGCGTTTGGGTTAGTGTTTAAGGAACTGGCTAAGACCTTGACATCCCACATCAAAGTCCCTGGGTTCAAGTCCCTGCTCCAGCTCCTGGTTCTTCCTGCCAGCGAAGCCACTAGAAGGCAGTGGTGACAGCTCAGATAACTGAGCCACCCAACTGGGAGACTTGGGTTGAGTGCCTGGCCTTGGCCTGGGGCCATTGCAGGCATTTGAGGAGTGAACTAGTGGAGAGCCCCATCTGTCTCTCAAGTAAACAAAAATAAAATTTTAAAAAGTTTGTAACATGAAACAAACCCATACGATTCTGTGACTATTCATTGGTCAAGGTCTCCCAGGGCAAACGGTGCTTCCTGGTGAACCGACCTCCGAACTCCAAGCAAATGTGCTGGCTGAGCCACTGTCATAAACTCACCACTTCCCTGGAGTCTGACCTCAGAGGGCCTTTCATTTCAGCAGCTGTCTCCAGGGCAGGCATTCGTGGGGCCTGCCTTCTCTCCAGGACATAGTCAGGCAACGACACACAGCCACACAGAGCCCAAAACTCTTCCAAGTCCAAGGGCTCTGATTAGGTTAGCCAACCAGCCAGCTGGCCCAGGGTGCCCTGGGTGCAGTTCCCGAATTCTGGGTGACCCTACCTTGGGCTCTCAGGGGAGGACAGAGGAAGTGTGGACTTGGCAATTACACAGACTTTGGAACCCCATCCCTGGCTGCCTTCCCAGCGTGACTTTGAACACAGCAGACGCCAGCTTAAGCAGATTTACTGCAAGGGCAACTTCCTCTCTCTGCTTCTTCACCCCCCACCTTGTCACAGCCTTGGTGAGCACCTCCGACCTGCTACACTGAGACAAGCCAACAAAGTCATCTTGGGACCAGGACTACAGCAAGAATAGGCACCCTTTCGGCTTCTGGCATGGGTGGTGGGGCTTGCCCAGCCCTGTGCACGTACAGTGCATGGATTAGTCCAGTCAGGCAGCTGTCATAGAACACCTTAGGCTGGGTCATTTATAAACAACGAAACTTATTGCTGGGCCGTGCAGTGGGGCAGTGAGCCAAGCTGCTTCCTGTGACACGGGCATCCCACGTGAGCGCCAGTTCACTGCTACACTCCAGGCTGTTGTGCCCAGGAAAGCTGCAGGTGAGGGCCCACGTTCTTGAACCCCTGCCACCCACGTGGGAGACCCGAATGGAATTCCAGGCTCCTGGCTTTGGCTGTGCAGCGATTTGAGGAGTGAAACAGAAGATGGAATCTCTCTCTCTCTCTCTGTCTTTCCCTCTTTCTCGGTTACCTTGCCTTTTAAATACATAAAATAAATATCTTAAAGAAAGAAGAGAAATGAAACTTTCTGCTCATGTTTCTGCAGGCTGAGATGTACAAAATTAAGGCAGATCAGGTGTCTGGTGTGGGGCTGCTCCCCGTGGCCGGTGCCGCCTGTGGCATCCTCACATGACAGACGGTGCAGAAGGACCCCCAAGTCTTTTTTTTTTTTTTTTTTTTTTTTTTGACAGGCAGAGTGGACAGTGAGAGAGAGAGACAGAAAGAAAGGTCTTCCTTTGCCGTTGGTTCACCCTACAATGGCCGCCGCGGCCGGCGCGCTGTGCTGATCTGATGGCAGGAGCCAGGTGCTTATCCTGGTCTCCCATGGGGTGCAGGGCCCAAGCACTTGGGCCATCCTCCACTGCACTCCCGGGCCACAGCAGAGAGCTGGCCTGGAAGAGGGGCAACCGGGACAGAATCTGGCGCCCCGACCGGAACTAGAACCTGGTGTGCCGGCGCCACAGGGCGGAGGATTAGCCTAGTGAGCCGTGGCGCCGGCCCCCCAAGTCTTTTTATGGGGGGCATGAATCCCTTACTAAGGAAGGACCCCCATATGAGCTAATCACCCCCAAAGTCTCCCATCCCAATACCATCAGCGTGGAGGGTGGGGTTTCAACACATGGATTTTGGAGGGACACACATTCAGGCCACAGCAGGGGCATTTCTGACTTGGGAATGGGTTCAGACAACTGCCATGCAAAGACACCACCACGTCCAAGATGAGTATTTATGCTGTAAGTGCATGGAGTGCAAGCAAGGGTGAGGCAGAGGGCAGGGTGAAGCTGGGGAGGGCAGCTTTCGGGCAGACCAAGCCCTGCCTGTCATCTCACAAGGGCAGTGTGGTGGGACGTGGCCCGTGGTCCGTGTGCTCAGGATCTGTGTGGATGGAGGAGGCGGGCAGCGTGGGAGGCTGATGGGAGACTGGATCAGGAACAAGATGACACGTTCTAATCCCAAGGCGCTCAAAGGCTTGAAGGCAGAGGCACTGAGATATTCAAGGGCTTAGGGGGAAACAAAACAAGATCTCCATTGTATTAACTAGGGATTTTGGACCTAGCTCCTAGTGATAATGTGACAGGGAAGACCGCACTGGGGAACTTAGAATTTTCTTTCCAAGAGAGGTGGTTGTTCAGTACTTTGGGCTACTTTGAGCTTGTGAATTTCTTCCTCGCCCCACTCCCCTCTTTCCTCCTCTCCCCGCCCCCGCCACTGCCCTCCCCAGCAGCATCAGCTGAAGTCAGAACTTCAGTCTTTCCCCAAACCAGCTGACTCTACTTACCCATTTTCACGTCCAAAACCCCTTTGTCTGCAAAACCCTCGGTGCATAACTGCCTGGGCCTGTTGCTATCTCCAGCTATGTGGCTGCACAGAGCAGTCCCTAGATGTTTCCTGAGAGCAGCACTGCAAGTCAGAAACCTCCAAGGCTTTCCAAGGGCAACGCAGGCCCGCGTGCCATGCACACTTTCTGAGCTCGGTGCTTTTTTCTGGTTGCCTTTCCAGCTTCTACCCTTCCCAGGGAAGCGCTTTCCCCAACTGTTTGTTGTTTTTGTTTCCTCTCTATGGGGACAAGACGAGGTTGTGTCCCAGTTGGAAAGCACTCCTGCCCTGTCCCCCAGCCCCGCCCTTCCTCCTCCCAGACCTGCTCTCGTCCCCCAGGCTGCAAGTAGTCTGTAGTCTTTCCCGCCTCTGGGGGCCTCACACAACCCAGGCTCTCCTGGTCCCTTGGAATCCAGATCTTGCTGCTTTCTAGGCCAGCATCATGGGCATCGCCTGGGAACTCATTTGAAACGCAGGACCCCAACCGAACCCTGGACCGCCACACCTGACTCTGCAGCTTAATGAGACTCCCAGGTGAGCTGTGTAAGGTTGAGGTAGAACCATTTCTCAAGGCCACTGGTTTTCAACCCTAGCTGCATCGGCAACCCCTGGGGAATAGAAAACCCAACTTCAAATTTGTTTCTCCTACTGTGTGAGTACTCACACCACACTCTCCTGACACCAGGCGGGGGCAGGGGGGCAGTTTCTCACCCAGCAAGTGAGCAAGCAATGCTGCCGCAGTGGGCACCGCTAGGGGTCCTCTAATGCAGTTCAGCTCTGACACTCTCTACCTGCTGATGGCTTCAGAGCCCACAGGTTGGGCACTCAGTCCCTAAGACTGTCCCCTCCCTGCCTCCAGGTTCCTACAGCCTCCTCCTGGGTTTCATGACTCGGGTTGGCAATACCCGATGAACCACTGCTTGACATCTGCCAGTTTCTTGTAAGGATGAGGATGAAGAGACGCATGGGACCAGGGGCGCGATCCTGCCATGCACCCCCTCCAGGAGCCTCCCCATGTTCTGCTAGCCTGGGGCTCTCTGGGGCTTTTATGAGACTTCATTGCACAGGCATGATTGACACATGGACAACCATATCAAAATGTGACTGGGCAAAAAAGGTGTGACCTAATGTGAACAGACTGGGCAGGAGCCCGGGCAAGGCCTGTTTGTACCCTCAGCATTCTTCCCTTATGGGAAACAGGGATCTTACACGAGTCAGACAGGAAAGGTCACAGACAGTCTAAAGACCAGCTGAAGACAGAAAGGCTGGGGAAAATTCGAGTTTATGGCCCACAGCGGGGAAGAGAAATTCTACCCTCTATGGTTGGTGTCCCTCGCGATGCCAGAGTCCTATATTGGAGTGCTGGTTAGAATCATGGCGACTCCACTTCCATTCCAGCTTCCTGCTAATGCACCTAGAAGACAGGCGAAGATGCCCAAATGCTTGGGCCCCTGCTATTCATGTGTGAGACCAGGATGGAGTTCCTGGCTCCTGGCTTTGGCTTGGTCCAGACCTGGCTGTTGCGGCCATTTAGAAAGTGAGCCAACAGGTGGACGATTTCTCTGTCTCTTTCTCTGTCACCCTACCTTCCAAATAAATAAATAACAATAAAAATATGTACATCACATAATCATATTAATGTCAGAGTCCTCCATACGGGGATTCTGGTTTAAATGAATTTGGGAAGCCAGCTGGACCTTGAGGGTTCTATCAATTTGCCAGGTGAGTCTAACGTACAACCTAAGTTTGTGAACTGGATATGGTAAGGCCCACATTTTCCCATCCTTCCTGGGGTTCCAAAGCCTCCTGCGAGACTTCTGCTCTGGGGGTATGGATAGAGGATGTAGGCACACTCTCCGGACCGTCACCCCTTCCTCTGGGCTGGTAACAGACACTGTCTCTGCTTGTAACTGCATCAGCCCAGCCACTGCCAGCCAAAGAAAGAATGGACTCATCTAAGATGTCGGGGTACGTGACAACCAGGGGCCTGGGCGCGTGGGGAAGCAGGGCAGGATGGTGCACGCAGTGCGCAGCCTGCCTCCAGGATTTCCGTTGTCAGCGGGCGAGAACACGACAGGTCCCCTCAACATATATATGTTTTTAAAAATTTATTTATTTATCTGAAAGTCAGAATTACATAGCAAGAAAAAGAGAGGCAGAGAGAGAGAGAGAGAGAGGTCCTCCATCCTCTGGTTCACTCCCCAACTGGCCACAACAGCCAGAGCTGCCCCGATCTGAAGCCAGGAGCCAGGAGCCAGGAGCTTCCTTTGGGTCTCCCACATGGGTGCAGGGGCCCAAGGACTTGGGGCATCTTCTACTGCTTTCCCAGGCCACAGCAGAGAGCTGGATAGGAAGTAGAGCAGCCGGGAGTCGAACTGGTGCCCATATGGGATGCTGGCACTGCAAGTGGCAGCTTTAGCTGCTATGCCACAGTGCTGCCCCTTCAATATATTTTTATGTACAAAATTACTGCCATAATGTGGCAGCTCTGGGGATACCCATCTCAACTGGATCCAAGCTCCGGGAAGGCAGGACCTGTCCTTGAAGTTGAGTGACTCTGAATGACTGAATTAGTCTCTCGGGATTTTATGTCACAGCTGTGTGAGAACTATGCTTCTGACCTCAGTCTATCCTTCACTGAGCAACTTTTCAAGGGCAGAGGTAGAGGCAGTGGGCTTCCTGGGCGTGGAAAGGCTGCAACACAGCTTTGGAGCACACGGGTTTTAAACCTGTGCCACCCAACAGGCTGCCACAGATAGTTCTTGGACACTTGAAAGGAGGTAGTTCTGGGGCCGAGCTGTGGTGCAGTGAGTAAAGCCACCACCTGTGATGGCAGCATCCCATTGGGTATCTGGTTCATGTTCTGGCTGCTCCACTTCTGATCCAGCTCCCTGATGACATGCGTGGGAAAGCAGCAGAAGATGGCCCAAGTGTCTGGGCCCCTGCCACCCACGTGGGAGACCCAGATGAAGCTCCTACCTTGGCCTGGCCCAGCCCTGGTCATTGTAGCCATCTGGAGAATGAACCAGCAGATGGAAGATCCATCTCTCTCTCTCTCTCTCTCTCTCTGTAACTCTTTCAAATAGATAAAATAAATCTTTTATAAAAAAATGAGGTTCTGAACGGAGATGTGCTGTAAGGACAAAAAAAAAAAAACACACCATGGACTGCACTGAAGTTGGACAGAGCAGCAGGTGGATGGCACTGACCCGGGGGCTGCAGTGGGTGGATGGGCACTGACCCGGGGGCTGCAGTGGGTAGATGGGCACTGACCCGGATGCTGCAGTGGGTGGATGGGCACTGACCCGGATGCTGCAGTGGGTAGATGGGCACTTACCCGGGGGCTGCAGTGGGTGCATGGGCACTGACCCGGGGGCTGCAGTGGGTGGATGGGCACTGACCCGGGGGCTGCAGTGGGTGGATGGGCACTGACCCAACGCTGCAGTGGGTGGATGGGCACTGACCCAGGGGCTGCAATGGGTGGATGGGCACTGACCCGGATGCTGCAGTGGGTAGATGGGCACTGACCCAGGGGCTGCAGTGGGTGGATGGGCACTGACCCGGGGGCTGCAATGGGTGGATGGGCACTGACCCAACGCTGCAGTGGGTGGATGGGCACTGACCCAACGCTGCAGTGGGTGGATGGGCACTGACCCAGGGGCTGCAATGGGTGGATGGGCACTGACCCGGATGCTGCAGTGGGTAGATGGGCACTGACCCAGGGGCTGCAGTGGGTGGATGGGCACTGACCCGGGGGCTGCAGTGGGTAGATGGGCACTGACCCAACGCTGCAGTGGGTGGATGGGCACTGACCCGGGGGCTGCAATGGGTGGATGGGCACTGACCCAGGGGCTGCAGTGGGTAGATCGACACTGACCCGGGGGCTGCAGTGGGTGGATGGTCACTGACCCGGGGGCTGCAGTGGGTGGATGGTCACTGACCCGGATGCTGCAGTGGGTAGATGGGCACTGACCTGTGGCAGGGGTGCTCTCAGGAGCATCACCCCCACTTGCTGAACGCCAGGCGCAGGGTCCCAACCTACACAGTCAGGAAGGGCGAGAGCCTGCATTAGGACTTAGAATGGCTGCATTCTGAAGCCCAAAGTCACCTCCATCCTCAGGAGAGGAAGCCTGCTGGGAGAAGGCCAGATGCCAAGACATCTGCAAGATGCTACAGGAGTGGGAGGAGGGCCGGTCTTGGGAAGAGATCTCAGAGGGGGCCGAGGGTACCATCTCCAAACAGCTGAAGGCGGACAGGTGGCTAGACGGGCTCTGGTCACTGCAAGGAGCAGGGGGAAAGAGTCTGAAGAAGGTTAAAAGGAGCAAAGTCTCCGCTGAGACGGAGGAAGACTCTCCCATCATCAGAGCTGCCGGAATTCAGCTCCCCTGGAAGGCCTGAGGCCAGGGGCTGCAGAACTCCCAGCAAAGGCTCTGCACCCTTGGCAGGTCCCCAAGCTCTGTGACACTGTCAGGTGCTTGCTTCTCCAGGGTCCCCTGGTGTTGTTCACAATAAACAGGTGCACCCAGGCCTGTGCAATCACCGTTTTTCAGGGGGGAGGCCGAGTGGTTTTTTTCTTCCGAGCAGGTACCTTCGGTCATCCTGAGGTGCAGCCAGGTTTCAGAGCCACTGCATAGAGGACATCCAAGCATCCGCTGTATGGACTACAGAGTTTCAAATCCCTTCCAGTGATGAAACCCCATCATTATTCCACGTCGGCTAAAGCTTGCCAACAAAATTCTGGTGAGTGAACTTGGCAAGGTGAATCATTGCCTCATTTTGCCTGTTTACAGTTTAATGGCCAAAACAGTAAAACCGGTAGTTGTCCACATTAGTAGAGATGGATTTGATTTTACTTCTTTTTATGTCTTTGGTGAGACAGGAGTTCAGGGGAAGGGGCAAAGGTAATAAAATAATAAAGAAATGTCCAATGTTAGTGCTGACTGCCAGGAACCAGCTCGGGGCTCTCTGGCCGAGTGCTGTTGGAAGCTCTGGGTCGCCCTGCTGCAGACAAGGAGAGCGAAGGGCTGAAGTTTGCCTGAGGAATGCGACCCTGCCAATGGTGTCCAAGGAAGCAGCTTTTACCAGCTTTAGCCACAACTCGCCAGCTAAGGAAAGAAACAAGTGCCAAGCTCCATCCAGCTGTGCTGTTGCTGAGAACACAGCTGGCATCCAGCCAGAGTTGGAAAAGGCAACCATAGAAAAGCCAGCAGCAGCAAACCAAGGCCAGAAAGGGTGCCATTTACTGCTAGAAAGCAAGCTGTGGCATTTGGGTCAAGTAGAATGGGAGCCTAGAGGGTGGATCTTGGGGTCACCGAATGTCACTGAACTCAGGTGCTGCGCGCTTTCCCCTTGTCCACAGTGGGGACCACAGAAAGCGAAGATGGGCCCCTCTCCAAATAGCAAACGCAAGTGTTGATTCTCTGCCCAGAGGGTGGGAGCGAAACTCATCATTTTGTTGCCCTTTTCATTAAAGCATGGCCAGATACTGAACTCGAGAAACCAGCTAAGGAGGCTGACATGAGGCCAGGTCAAAAGCAACGTGGCATTGGGGCCCGCGCTGTGGCACTGTGGCGCAGTGGGTTAACGCCCTGGCCTGAAGCGCCCGCATCCCATATGGGCGCCAGTTCAAGACCCAGCTGTTCTGCTTCCCATCCAGCTTTCTGCTATGGCCTGGGATAGCAGTAGAAGATGGCCCAGGTCCTTGGGCCCCTGCACCCGCATGGGAGACTAGGAAGAAGCTCCTGATTCCTGGCTTTGGATCGGTGCAGTCTGGTTGTTGCGGCCATTTGGGGAGTGAACTAACGGATGGAAGACCTCTCTCTCTCTCTCTCTCTGCCTCTCCTCTCTCTGTGTAACTCTGACTTTCAAATAAATAAAGAAATCTTTAAAAAATAAAAACAGCAACATGGCAGCCAGTGTCTTCACTGGATCCGTGTGAGCCATGAGCAGCTCAGCCAGGAGGAGTCGCGAATGCAGAGTGGGTGGTTACCGCTTCTCTGTTTCTCCCGGAAGGGCACTATTTTGTTCTTGGCCTCATTCAGCTATCAGACACGGTCTTCCGAGACCACCACCTGGATTTAAGACACGTGGAACCCATTTTTTCTCCTAGAACGTCAATCAAGTCATTGGTTTCGACTCTTCTGAGCTTACCGCATTTCTGGCAAGCTTATAACTGCTGTATTGTTTCTGAAAGGATAATCCGATCCGGGTCCTTGTAGCCTCTTCCAGTTCCACATTCGGATTAGCTCCCCGGGCATGGGAGGGGGCTGCGGGCCTCTTGGATTTGTGCCTGCGGTTGGTGTGCCTGCTATCATGGGGACAGTTCAGAGATGTCCACGTCTGGAAAGAATGGGGACCAGCTCATGAGTGCAGTTGGCAAGAAACACTCTTGGACGTGCCCATACTAGGATGTGCACCGGGAATCCAGAGAACGCCCACACGGTCGGACTTGTCAGTTAAGGAAGTGGATCTGCAAGGAAGGCCCCCGGGGGCTGTGACTACAAAATGCGACTCCTCATCAGCTGTCTTTCTGTGCACCCGCACGCAGGTCCGGCCACTAGTGATTCATAAACTCAGCACCACGCTCTGGTTCTCAAGAGAACTCCACTTCCCCCTCTTATAAGGGGCCCAGCGCGATGCTAGTTGGCCTCTCTCCTTCAACTTCTTTTTCTTCCCTAATGAATAGACTGCATGACCTGGTATGCACCGTGGTTCAAATATGAATTAACCACAGCTGCCACTAAATAAATCATATGCATCTCCAAGTAAATATCCGGTTCTCGTTACCTGGTCTGTCTTCCCCTGAAAGGCTGAAATGGATGGGACTCAGGCTTTGTCTCACGTCAATCAAATGGTCTGGAACTAGAAGGCTTGAGAGGCACTCGTCTAAAACAGTGGGATGGAGGAGAAACAGAACAAGGCTTAGGGATCAGAACAACCTGGGGTCAAGCCCTATGCGGGACCTCTGTGTGTCAGTCTGCAGGCAACTGTTGCATGAGGGCATCTGTCCAAGGAGCTGGAATCCAGCCTGCGGCCTGGAGGCACAGAGGCAGCAGGGGCGCTGGGAGCGCATCTGCGTGGCAGGTGACTCTCAGACGCCCACCCTCTCTGTCGCTCAGGCACCGGATAATCCCTGGCTTTGCGAGACTGTTGTTGCGGTAATTAGATCCTGCGTGTACACTGCCTGGTGCCTGGTGACAGATGCTCGGCAAATGTGAGCTTGTTGAAGGTCACCATCCAGGCTCAGCCCTGAACTCAAACGCGTGGCAGTGAAATGGCTTCCCCTTGATGAGAAGCATTGGTTTTGCAGGGAGATGGCCCGGTTCAGCTCAACACTCTGCCATTTTTGTGGCGAAATCGAGGTCAAGGTCTCTGAGGACAGACAAGCTTGGGCGTCGGACTCAGTTCTGCTGCCCACTCCTGCTCCCCCTCCTCTGCCCTCCACACGTACCATGGGACTTAGAGCAAGTAACTGAACTCCTCTGGGCCTCTGGTTGTCTCACCTGCAAAACAGGAGCACAGAAACACCGATTTCTAAGCGCTACTGAGGACGGTCAATGCGTTAATAAGTTCAGCCCTGAACATAGCTGGCACATGGTAGGTGCTGGGCATCCACACCCCACGTCCTTCTAATCTGATTTGTTAACATTCACTAAACCACATCTAGAGAAAAGTGCAGTCCCCACCTCTATCCATACCCTTTCCTGAAAAAACAACCACAGCTTTTCATATAAATTTGTGTGAAGTCAAGTAACTACTTTTTGGACTTACTATCCTCTGAGTGGTGTGATAAAATAGGTAGAAGAGTGGGGAAAAAATACCCCCCAAAAAATGGCACTAAATAAAAAGCGCAGATACCATCCCAGACATACTGGGGACCTGGGATGTGACAGTGGTCCCACACATCAGGCTGTTGGGACAGCTGGCTACCCAAACAGAAGAAAACGAAACCAAATCACCTTGCCCACAGCATGGACATACATTCCTGGTGGGACTGAAGATCCCTCTGTGAAACACAAAACTTCACAATATTTTTATAACCTCAGGGACAGACAGAATTTCTCAGACATGACATAAAGAAACTGAACTCAGATTAAAAAATGGGTCCATCCGAGGTTAGCAACATGGAAAACATCTGTGGGTTCAAACACTAGTGACAGGCTCGGAAAGCATATTTGTGACCAATCAAGCAGGTGCAGGAATATATTCAAAATCTACAAGAAGGCAGACCACCTGATGGAAAGGAAAGGACAGAGACCAGCAGGTATCCAGAAGGACGGCTGCACAGCCGGCACCAGCGGAGCACGTGCCTAACCTCCCTGGTGTCAGGGAAAGGAAGTTACAGCCCCAGGCGACTGCCGTAGTCTCAGTGGAAATCAGAAAGGCAGAGGAGACCGAATGTCTGGAAATGTGTGGCTGAATGGCCCGCATGTCCGGAGCTCCTGCAGGGTGGGGCGGGGATGGGTATAAATTGGTTGCAGCCACGTTGCTGAGCAATTGGGCCCCACCTACAGAGTCGAATCCACAAGCCTTCCGCGAAGTTGCAGCATCACCTGAAATATCAACAAGTAGGAAACCGCTTCAATGGCCTTCGACACGGGAATCAACCCGCCGAGCGGTGTCCGTATGGCGAGACACAACAGGGCAGTTCCAGGAGTGAATGGGGTCTCTATGTGCCCGCACGGCTTGAGCCCAGGACTGAGTGAAAAGAATGAATTACAGAAGGATGAATGTTCGTGTAAGACGGAAAATAATAACACAGCCACACCGACACTGTCGATAACACCTTTGCACGCAGTAGACGTATAGAGTAAGAACGAGAAGGATACACAAGGTTAGCCATCATGCGTGTTCGGGGGAGTGGCGGGATAAGATTTAGTTAGAAACGAATGAGACTTTCATTTTATCTATAACGGTTTGTTGCTCCTAATTAATTTTTTTATAAATTTTTAAGGTTTATTTTATTTATTTGAAAGACAGAGTTACAGAGAGAGGTAGAGACAGAGAGAGAGGTCTTCCATCTGCTGGTTCACTCCCCAGATGGCCGCAACGGCGGGAGCTGCGCCAATCCGAAGCCAGGAGCCAGGAGATTCTTCCAGGTCTCCCACGTGGGTGCAGGGGCCCAAGGACTTGGGCCATCTTCTACTGCTATCCCAGGCCATAGCAGAGAGTGGATCAGAAGTGGAGCACCCGGGTCTTGAACTGGCGCCCATATGGGATGCTGGCGCTTCAGGCCAGGGCGTTAACCCACTGCACCACAGCGCCAGCCCCATAATTTTTTTTTTTTTTTTTTTTTGACAGGCAGAGTGGACAGTGAGAGAGAGAGACAGAGAGAAAGGTCTTCCTTTGCCGTTGGTTCACCCTCCAATGGCCGCCACGGCCGGCGCGCTGCGACCGGCGCACCGCGCTGATCCAATGGCAGGAGCCAGGAGCCAGGTGCTTTTCCTGGTCTCCCATGGGGTGCAGGGCCCAAGCACCTGGGCCATCCTCCACTGCACTCCCTGGCCACAGCAGAGGGCTGGCCTGGAAGAGGGGCAACCGGGACAGAATCCGGCTCCCCAACCGGGACTAGAACCCGGTGTGCCGGCGCCGCTAGGCGGAGGATTAGCCTAGTGAGCCGCGGCGCCGGCCAGCCCCATAATTTTTTAATGATAAAAACACTTGGCCGGCGCTGTGGCTCACTAGGCTAATCCTCCGCCTGCGGCGCCGGCACCCCAGGTTCTAGTCCCGGTTGGGGCACCGGATTCTGTCCTGGTTGCCCCTCTTCCAGGCCAGCTCTCTGCTGTGGCCCGGGAGGGCAGTGGAGGATGGCCCAAGTGCTTGGGCCCTGCACCCCATGGGAGACCAGGAGAAGCACCTGGCTCCTGCCATTGGATCAGTGCAGCACCAGCCACAGCGCCCTAGCCATAGCGGCCACTTGAGGGGTGAACCAACGGCAAAGGAAGACCTTTCTCTCTGTCTCTCTCTCTCTCACTGTCCACTCGGCCTGTCAAAAAAAAAAAAAAAAAAAAAAAAAAAAAGGAAACTAACCTTTGTTCATTTCAGGTGTGGATATGCTGCTGTTTTTAGTCTATTTTGTTAAAAAAATTTTTTTAAGCAAATAGAAAGTATTAGAGCTATAGAACTTGGAAAACGAATAATGAGCATCCACTTTGAGGTTTGCCTGAGGGCATTCAATTTAGTATGTAGATGGGATTTTTACATTATTTTTTAAAAACTGCTTGGGAGAAAAACAGAAAGGAAAGGAGAAAGAGAAGGAAGAGGGATAATAACGTCAGAAGTGAGAGAAGAGGGGGCTCACTCTGCCGACCTGCTGAGCACGGAGTGAGGCCGGCTGAGGGGCGGACCCCACAGCCACCCGAGGCATGCTGCTAAGCCTCACGTGCTTACTCAACACTTACGGCAGGAACCAGGAGCAGCTCTCTGCTCTCTCAGCCCCCGCTGCTGCTGTGTAGTTTTTAGTAACTGAGTCTAGTCCAAAACTTGCTTTTCCTTATCCCTAGAAGTTTATAGACAGCTTTTTATAACAGCTCATATACAATTTCATTGTTATTTATTGTGCTTCAGAGTTTCTTAAAATGTCATCGATTTATATTAGAAATCCTGACTAGCTAGCTTGGGTGAACCCAATATTGGCCCCTGCATAAAAGTTCCACCGTCAAGAATGGTGTACCTGAAGTGCCCACAGCGCCCCTGTGCTGGGGCTGTAGAACACACTGGCAGGCCCACTAGCGCACTTTATTGTGTTATCCCAATCTATATTAAGCCACTCTCCTTTAAAGCGCCCAGAGATCTAATTACATGGTCACAGCCAAGGACTTAAGTATGTAATAGAACCAATAATTTGTTATTAAGTGCACGGATATGCTAATCACTTGCATAGATTAGAAGCACCATGGAGTTCAAGTTAAAGGCACTGAAAGTGAACCCATCAAGGTGCAGGCATCTTTAGAAACCACACTTGAATAATCACAGCCTTAATAAAGTATTTTCCGCTCCAGTACATTTGTGATTGACCAATGATTTGCTTCTATGGGGCATAATCCCCAATAATAGAAACCGAAGACAAGGACGGTTATCACATAATTAAATATCTGTAGTTCTCATACAGATTGCTCAGAGCGGGGATTGTCTTGGGGGAGGTGACGATTTTAGTTTCTCACGATGCTTTCATATTATTTAGTATAAGCAACCTCACAATCCTCTTTTGCTGTCTTTTCTCCCCGAGGACAGGCTAAGGGGGATGGTTGTACACCTTTTCCTACCCCCAGCACTTAGCACAGGTCTCTTCATCTCCCATGCAAAATTTTACATTTTATTTATTGTTTAAGAAGATGAAACTTGACTTAAAGGATGTGTTTTTATTTCTTCTTTTTGGCTCATATCTGATTTTTTTCAAAGGGGGGAAAACAGCAAAGAAAGGTTAGAAGCTACAGAGAGAACATGTTCCTTTCTGCAACGTGTCAAGTATTAAAGTACCTGAAGTGGAAGCATTTTTATCCTTCAAAGGCAGCCATGACATTTGGTCTCTGGCTGTGGCTTGGCTCCTGTAAATGCAGAATGCTTAACCACTAATATTGAGCTCAGGGGGCTGGCGCTATCATGTAGCGGGCAAAGGCACTGCCTGTAAGGCCAGCATCGCATGTGGACACTGGTTCGAGTCCTGGCTGTTCCACTTCCAATACAGTTCCCTGCTAATATGCCTGGAAAAGCAGCCAAAGATGGCCCAAGTGTTTGGGCCCTGGCCACCCACATGGGAGACCTGGAGGAAGCTCCTGGCTTCAGCCTGGCCAGCCCTAGCTGCTGCCGCCGTTTAGTGGAGTGAACCAGCAGATGAAAGATCTCTGTCTCTCCCTGTCCTTCTGTAACTCTGACTTCCAAATAAATAAATAAATCTTTACATAATAATATTGAGGTCAGCCCCTACCCTGCGCTGAAGAGCCTCACGGAGTTGAAGAATCGCCTCCTTATGGCTAAAAAAAAATGATGCTCCCGCCAGCCCTCTCCAGGGCAACTGTTTTGCAGAGCTGGTAAACCCTTAGGGTTCACAGGGGCTTCCTGCTGCCGGTCACCATTCCCACACTCCTGGGCCTGAGAAGGAGATGGCGTGAGCGGGGAGGAAGCTGTTTCCAGGCTCAGAGGTCTTGAGCCAGTAGGCTGGCAGCAGTCGGAGAGCTGAGGTTTGCCCACAGGCCAGTGGGCTTTCTCACCCACACCACAGGTGAGGCATGGCTGGGCCAGGGCTGTGTCTAGGCAGAGGAGGCGGGCAAGCTTGAACTTGCACAGCAGGTAAGGTTTTCCACCTGCTCTCCATACACCATCTCTACTCTAAACTTGGGGCATCCACACCTGAGCAGGCTCACTGACTGTGCCTGGCATCACAGACCCCTGAGGGAAGGAACTGGGTCTCAGACCCAGAACTCCAAGTCCAAGTCCAATTCCACCCTTCCTACTGCCCGATCCTTCACTTCATTACGTCAGCTCTGCCAAACGTGGGGAGCCCCCTGATGGGATGGCCCACTCACCTGCTAGGCAGATCCCTGCCGCTGGGGTGCCGCTCCTACCTGCCCTAAGTGCCCTGTGTAAGGGCTGTGGCTCTTTTCCTCACTGGTTTCTTCATTTCCCAGCAGCTAGGCAGGTGGTGGGCCTGGATGTGGTTCCGAAACTGCTACCTACCAGCTGTGCATCCGTGAGGACTGTTGTGTCTCCGGTTTGCCCTTAGTAGAAATGAAACGATAAATATCTGCTCAGAGTTGTTGTGCCGACTGAAGCACTTACTGGAAGTGCGCTGCTGGTTCATGACGAAGAGCACCGCGTGCCCCCCCACCACTTCCCTCCCTACTGCCGCCCTCCTCTTCCGAATACTGACATTTCTTTTCCAGGCCCTTAGGGACAGGCGGCCTAGAGCGGTCCAATATTCACTGCTTTCAGGGATAATTCTAAATGGCAAAGACGCCATTGATGTGGAATCCATTCAGCCTTGGTTGGAATCCAGCCAGGAATGTCTTCCTGTGGTGTCTCTAGAGGGTGTTAGGGTGTCAGGAAAGACTAGGCTGCACCACAGTCACCAACAACCCCGTCAGGGAAAAGGTTACTGCTCCTGGCTCTCCCAGACAGCCGCTTGCACGTGGTGCCCCACCTGTCTCCACCCAGCACTCCCAGCTAGCTCAGTCACAGCACCCACTCACCCTGCGGAAGGAGAAGGAACTGCAGGACTATGAGAAGGGTCTCATTGCACCCCTGGGGAAGTGACTCCCTCTCCTCTGTTCACACAGCAATGGCCAAGTTGAGCCTTGTCGCCCTGCCTGTGCCCAGGGGCGCATGAGAAGGAGCGACAAGAGGCAGGGTTAGCTGAGCACGTGGCATTGGCCCCGCTGCGGAAGTGTAATCGGGAGTTTAGGGAGAACACACAGTTTGTAAGCAGGTTCCGTATGTAAAAATGTGCTTGTGGACACACGCGAATTAACAATCACCAGTAAGTAAATGCATAAACACATTGCGCTGTATGCATACAATGGAATACTGCTCGGCACACAAAGAATGAACTGTTTACAGCATGGATAACCCTCAAAATTCTTACCTGGAGAGAAAGAAGCCAAACAAAAAGGAGTCAGACTGTATGTTTCCATGTACATAAATTACTAGAAAATGAAAAAAAAAATCCATAGTGACGAAAGTTGAAGTCAATGATTTCCTAGACACAGGAAGAGAAGAAGGGAAGGGTTACAAAATGACAGCAGGAAAGCCTTTTGGGTAATGGCAATGTTACCTTGAAGGGCGGGTGACATCGCAGGTGCATACATACGCCAAAACTGACCAAATTTTACACTCAGATATGCGCAGCTTCTGTACCTCACCGAGGTCTCAATAAACTTGAAAGAATTAAGATGCTTTATTTTATGTATTTGTCTCTTTTGGTTTGCATCTGTATTTAAAGCGTTGGCTAGAATTCATTACCCAAGTGGAACGGCCTCGTCATTACCGCCATGTGCGCTCCTGCTCATCCCTGAGTCACTGCAGAGACGCATCACGCAGGGGCTTTGAAATGCAGAGAAAACCAGATTCAAATCCAGGCTTTCACTAACTTCACAAACCGCGACATTAACCTCACACAACTCCAAGCACAAGTACAAATCCAGTCCCACCTGCTTGCCACAAGCAGGTGCTCCAACTGTAGCTGCCTGTCTTGGGGGTCTTGCAGCCTCAGTGCCATGCCACGTGACGTTCCAAGTTAGGGTCGCTCCTCTGGTTTTGAAAACGGTTCGTCCTCACTGGTTTCCGGCATTAAATATACTAAATGCAAAGAAAATTTAAGGTTTTGCCAACAAAAGGATCAGTAATCAAAATCATAATATTTTTGAAAATCAAAATTGATACAAAAATCTATGGTACACACAGTATCAAAAATTTAACTAAAGGCAGGCTCAGGGCCATCCCCAATTCTTGATGCAGCTCTTTCTCCCGCTCCCGCAATGCACGCTGACTGAATTCCTTCACGCCTGAGGTATCGGATGTAAACACCCCGAGAATAACTGAGGACTTTCAAGTCGTTCTTCATGAGCAAAGCAGGAAAGCACTGGAATGAATAAGAGACGGTAGAACTGGAAAAAGTGTTTGGAGAGGAATTCGGACGGGACGGAGCCTGCCTTTTTATTTTTTGTCTTGTTCACTTGCTCATCGTGGATTTCTTCAATCAGCTTTGAATTTCAAAAAAATCTCACCCAACTTTTTGTCCCTGCCTGCCTGAGGCTTCTGGCAACCCCTTAAGTTTTGTGGCTGAGGTGTGTGCACCTAGGAGGAGCTGCTAAAACACAAACTTGCTGGCCCCAGCTTTGCCTGGGTGGCGAGGGCAGTACAGGGAGGTGGTGTGACCTCCGACCCTGAGTTTCAGTTCTTTTTTCTGCCCCCTCACTGGCTGTGTGGCCTTCTGAGAGATGGCCTGTGGGTGCCAAGGGAGTATGACTGTCACGTTGTGCTTAGAAATAAAGATTCCAGAGCCTGGATCCTGAGGGCGGACTCTGCTCTGCCCCTCAGCCACGTGACTTCCGGTCTCTTGCTTGCAAGCATGAGGTATTGCCAATAGCATTGACTTCAGAGGACAAGTTCTGTGGGTCCAGAGAGTTGACACACGCTAAGCTCGTGACAAGGGCTGACACGGGTACAGCACTCAGTAAATACTTGTCCTGTTCTCGTCACCGCACGGTTGTGTCAAGGAGCCAATTGTTCGATGTTGGTAAAAGCCCTCTTGCAGGCCCCAGAGTCCAGCTGCTGGCTCTCATTGTCCCGCGGCCAAGAACTGCAGCTGACCAGGAGGCTCCGGTCACTTCTGCTGCTCGCCCCGAGTTTGGGTTCAGCCCATTGAATTGCAAAGGACAAGCTTTGAATATCTGACAGTTGGTGACTCTGCGAAGGTATACAAATGTAATGGAGACCAGAGGAGGTCAGCTTCTCCCCACCCCACCTCACCCCACCCCCACCCCCACCCCCACCCCGACACAGCCCAGCGGCTCCACTGGCTTTTATCACATCCATTTCTGGCTTCCTACCTCCTTGGAAGACTGCACTGCTTACCTCAGTTGCACGACTGGCTCTTTAACAGTTTACAGACCCATAAAAGAAAGCAGCTGAAGTGGAACCCTGTTAAATGAAACTGCTTAGCCATGTCCCTGGGAGACCTCTGAAGTGGAGGACGTCCGTGGACTAGAAATGGAGGCTGAACCTCTGAAAACGTCAAGGTCACTCAGTTTTTTTTTTTTTTTAATAAGTTGATCATTTCCATTAATACGGGAAAAAAGTAAGGTTTTCCTGGGTCTGTTTCTTTCTGTATATCTTGAAAAAAGTAATCCCGGAAATGCAACTGCTGATTAAACCCCTCTAGATTAAGATTTCCCTGTCATGGGACTGATACTGAAAACTCAGTCATGAGAAGGAGAATTTCTTGGTGCAGAAATAACAGTGATAGTCGCACAGGTGGTATCCCATGAAACACACACGTACGGAGAAATCTGATATAGGACAAGTTTTATGGTTCTGAAGCAGGCAGGCATACAGGTTAAAATCCATTAGGTTTGTGAGCTGAAAGACCACACCTTCGCCATGCCCCTGTGTGACCTCACACCCTACCTGATACCTTCGCCACGCCCCTGTGTGACCTCATGCCCCTATCTGGCCACACCTGGGTGCCCACCAGCCAATCAGGTTAATTAACCACTCCCCTTTGGAAGTGGGTTAAAAGCCTGGGACGCAGTGTGTCCTCCCCTCTCCTTTTCCCTGGCCTCTAGCCAGGAGGGGGCTGGCTGTAGCCCTGTGCCTCCTGGGCATGTGGCCTTCTGGCTACCCAGCCTAGGCTTCCTGGCCTAGATGTTCCTCCACGTGGCTGGTTCCTGGTGCTTGATGTGAACCCAGATTTACCTCTCTCTCTCTCTCTCTCTTTTTGACAGGCAGAGTGGACAGTGAGAGAGAGAGACAGAGAGAAAGGTCTTCCTTTGCCGTTGGTTCACCCTACAATGGTTGCTGCGGCCGGCGCACTGCGCTGAGCCGATGGCAGGAGCCAGGTACTTATCCTGGTCTCCCATGGGGTGCAGGGCCCAAGTACTTGGGCCATCCTCCACTGCACTCCCTGGCCACAGCAGAGAGCTGGCCTGGAAGAGGGGCAACCAGGACAGAATCTGGTGCCCCGATCGGGACGAGAACCCGGTGTGCCGGCGCCGCAAGGTGGAGGATTAGCCTAGTGAGCCGTGGCGCCGGCTACCTCTCTCTCTTAAATAAAGCTCTCACTCTCCTATGCATCTTTTGCACTAAATAAAGGCCTAAAATGTACCATGCTGCCTCGTTTATTTATGCTGGTATTTAGAATTCTTCTCTAAATATTGGGCAAGAACCCTCTTGGGCTTATCAATATTGGGGATTTATTAATAAGCATATGGTGATATATGGAACCCCAAGTTCCAGTAACATATGTGACATCCCACATGGCGCTTCTGGGGAACTTTAAAAGGCCACATTTTGATATATATCTTAGGGGGTCACCTCCGATATCAGTTCTATTGTATTTGGTAGAAAATTGAGAAAAATTTATAAAATTTTATTTATTTATTTGAAAGGCTGTGAGATACAGAGAAAGAGAGAGAGAGAGACTGATTTACTCCGCAAATACCCACAACAGCTAGTGCTGTACCAGGCCTAAGCCCGGAGCCAAGAACTCCATCTGGGTCTCCCACATGGGTGGTAGGGGCCCAAGTACTTGAGCCATCACCTGTTGCTTCCCAGGATGTACATCAGTACAAAGCTGGATCAGAAGTGGGGTGGCACTTGAACTCGGACACTCCAACTTGGGGATTCGATGTCCCAAGCAGCATCTTAACTGGTGCACACCATGCCTGCTGAAAATCTTAAATTTGATTTTGAATTCCTAATCCTTGGAAAAGTAGCAAGATTTATTTTAGAAACAAAACTGGGGGACAGGTTTTGACATACAGCAGGTTAAGCTGCCTCCTGTGACTCCCACGTCCACCTCTCCTCTCCATCTCTCTTTCAGTTATACTGCCTTTCAAATAGATAAAAATAAACTTTTAAAACAACTGGCTTGGGCCAGCATTGCGGTGCAGTGGGCTAGGCTGCCACCAGCAACACCGGCATCCCATGTGGGCTGCTGCACTTCCTTCCCAGCTCCCTGCTAATGCACCTGGGAAAGCAGTGGAAGATGGCCCAGGTGCTTGGGCCCCTGTACCCATGTGGGAGATCAGATGAAGCTCCTGGCTCCTGGCTTTGGCCTTGCTAAGCCCTGGCCTTTGGGGCCATCTGAGGAGTGGACCAGCACATGGAAGATCACACTCTCTATCTCCCTCTTTCTTAGTAGTTCTTTCAAATAAATCAATAAATCTTTAAAAACAAAACAAAAAAACAGTTAGCTTAACCTTCTAGCAACCTCCTTTCTCCTCAGGCAGCACCCCGGCTGGCACAGCAGGGCAGGTGACTGGAAGGGCAGCCTTGGAGAACCCTCCAGGGACAACTGGACGCAGAGCAGGCAGGTGGTGCCACCAGGCTTCTCTCCAGCCTTGTCCTTGCTCACCACCACCAACGCCCGCCCAGGGCAAACACAGGTGGTTTGTGAATCCCTGCGGGTGCTTGGAGGACTGGCCCGAGACCGCAGGGGAACAAACACAGACTTCAGAAAGCTCCCCACACCAGGAGAGGCTGTTCAGGACTCTGTTCTGTGCGTTGGGGCCATGCATCTTCTTTCCATCTCTTTATTTTGCCTAATGTACAGAAATTTCACACTTTCACCTTCTCAGGAAGGAAAGCCAGCCCATGACCTCAGGGGCAGGGCATGCCTTAGCCTCTGCAGACGCAGCACAAGCGGCCCCAGCAACACCTCACAGTCCCTGGGTCTGCAGCTCTGCAGAGGCCCCCTCAAGCCCTCTGTTAGGGAGGGCCAGCCCTAGCTCTTTATTCATGATGGATGGCACTGCACGGCTCAGCTGAGAGCAAGATTAACATCGTCATAAGATGTAAATAGCAAATGGTGACTCAACCAAAAATTGTGATGCAAGTAGGTTGGGAAATGGAAGTGGTGGCGGACGGTGGGGGTGACACCAGGGAGGGAGAGGGGAGGTGAAAGCATGCCATGTTGTCATTTTTCGGCTGTAGGAAGAAACGGAATGATATCTAGAATGGAAAAATCAAGAAATACACTCTCATCATATTATTTAGAAATGTAAGTACAGATGCCAGAAGAAATAGCTGGATGATTTACAAGTGGTTGTCACTGGACACCAAGATATAAAGATGAGTGAGGTACAATAAGACACTAGTGTTTTCCATTTTTAGTTCTATAGCACTATTTTACTTTTTAAACACTTTTATTTGAAAGGCAGAAAGAGAGAGAGGGGTATCATCCATCCTCTGGTTCACTTCCTAAACGCCCAGGAGCCCAGAACTCAATCCAGGCCTCCCACGTGGTGGCAGGGACTCAGGCGCTTGAGCCACCAGCTGCTGCCTTCCAGGGTGGACATTAGCAGGAAGCTGGATTAAAAACAGAGCGCTAGAACCAGGTACTCTGATTATGGATGTCTCAGATGTCTCAGACAGCAACTCAGCAGCTGCACCAAGTGCCCATGCTCAGATCATGTTCTTAAGAGCAGAGCACAGGGCCAACGCTGTGGTGCAGCGGGTTAAAGCCCCAGCCTGCAGGCCGCATCCCATATGGGCGCCAGTTCAAGTCCCGGCTGCTCCACTTCTGATCCAGCTCTCTGCTATGGCCTGGGATAGCAGTAGAAGATGGCCCAAGTCCTTGGGTCCCTGAACTCAAATGGGAGACCAGGAGGAAGCTCCTGGCTCCTGGCTTTGGATCAGCTCAGCTCTGGCCATTGCTGTCATCAGGGGAGTGAACCAACAGATGGAAGACCTCCCTCTTTCTCTGGCTTTACCTCTCTCTGTAACTGTCTTTCAAATAAATAAAATAAATCTTAAAAAAAAAAAAAAAAGGGTAGAGCACAGTAAGATAGCTTGTCACCATTTGTCTTAACCAGCAGGTATCCATTCTACACTGGAGAGCAGGGGCTTTGTTTATAACAAAACACAAATATAAAGTGAGTTCGATAGGAGGAGCTGTGTGTAGGGCGTGGCCCCCCCCCAACATTTTCAGGGGGAAGCTGGATGACCTGCAGGGGTATTCTGGAAGGGATTCCTGCTAGACCAGCCACTCTCCAAACTCTGTCCAATTCTGAGCGTTTAAGTTGCTCGACAAGAATTGTCTTCGACTTGGATTCCTTGCACTGCTGCTAGTATGAAGGTCCACTGACCACTCCGTGCCCCTCCTCAACCACAGGGTTCAGGACATCTGTCAACTGTGATAAGAGAAAATTGGCTGCCCCTGCCTGGTATCTATTAGTTTTATACTCTGTCATCATTACTACCTACTTTTTTTTTTTTTTTTTTGACAGGCAGAGTGGACAGTGAGAGAGACAGAGAGAAAGGTCTTCCTTTGCTGTTGGTTCACCCTCCAATGGCCGCCACGGTCGGCGCACCACACTGATCCAATGGCAGGAGCCAGGTGCTTCTCCTGGTCTCCCATGGGGTACAGGGCCCAAGCACTTGGGCCATCCTCCACTTTTAAAAAGCGGGTAAAGAGTGCGACTGTCACCCTGGGCCTGGGGAGTAAATCTGCCTGGCTTGGCAGACTGAGATTTGTGAGGTCTTTGATGTTAGGGGATCCCTGTTTCACAGGAAGTGGCCTGGCTCTGAACTCACAGAGGAAGTGTGAAAAGTCCAGAACGGGTTTCTCAGTGAGCTAAGTACATGTGTGAGCTGTGCTTACAATCTTGAAATACGTGAACACCCAGATTAATGGCTGGGTGTGGAAGCCAACAGTCAGACCTTGGCTCTGAGCCCCACTCGGCTGCCCCAGCCATGTGACCCTGAGCATGCTACCTCATCTTTGTCAAATTGCTTTCTTCCTCACTAACGTGGGCACACACCAGCAGCAGCTCGCATGCTTTCAGGCGAGAAAATCCGACCACAGCAGCCCTAACGAGAAGGAAATGCGGGGTTCAGGGAGCTGGGCACCTGCAGGTGGTGGGAGCCTTGGGGTGATTTGTCCAGCCTCTCAGTGATGTCCCAAGCACTCAGGTTCTTCCGCTCTGAGGCTGCTGTCCCAGTGCTGGCTTCACGCTCACCGGGGCTGCCCTCAGAGCCCGGGGATGGCGGCCAGAGGCAGAGCTCCATGTCTGCTTGTTTATCTCTGCGGAAGATAGCAAGGAGCTTTTCCTGTGGCTCTCTCTCTAGCCCAAGACAAAAGCGTCCCAGGAGCCCCAGCCACCTTCTCAATTTCATTGAGGCCAACTGGCCATGAACTCATTTCTGCACCAATGACTGCCAAGGGATGAGAGTCCTCTGAGTAGCTTAATCAAGGCCCCCTAATGGACCTAGTATCCACATATCCACACCCCAAACCCATGGCTGTCTTACAGAGGGGAGTAGAGTTGCAGAGGGAGAGAACGTCTCAACACATATAACAACATTCACAGACACACACACACACACACACACACACACACACAGGATCACTGAGCAGATTAGGTAAGAGGCATGGTGGTGGGCAACAGCAAAAGCCATTTCCCTTTCAATTACATAGTTTCTGCCTTCCAAAGGAAATTTAAGTACTTTTCTAGGAGCAGAAAAATGACCTATAGCCATGCACCCAGGACAGAGGTACACTGTTTCATGGACACTATGTGTGTATGTGGTCATGCAAACGCCATAGAGTGTGCTTATACACACCTAGGTCAATCATTCGATGTGGCCTCTCGATGCAGCCACAAGATGTGGTCAACACGGGATGTATGAGACTGCTGCTGGTGGCACACGGCGTGTGCTTCACAGTGGATTTTCTTTTTTAAAAAACACTCTAAAATAATGACAAAAAGTGCCAGCGCTGTGGCGTAGTAGACTAAGCCTCCACTTGTGGTGCCAGTATCCCCTCTAGGTGCTGGTTTGTGTCCTGGCTGCTCCTCTTCTGATCCAGCTCTCTGCTGATGGTCTGGGAAAGCAGTAGAAGATGACCCAAGTGCTTGGGCCCCTGCACCCTCGTGAGAGGCCTGAAGGAGGCTCCTGGCTCCAGGCCGGCTCAGCTCTGGCCATTTCAGCCATTTGGGGAGTGAACCAGTGGATGAATGGTAGACCTTTCTGTCTCTTTCTCTGTAACTCTACTTCTCAAATAAATAAAATCTTTTAACAAAGTCTAGTTTAGTGAAAGCATAGCCTGTAACATAGTCATTTACTATCATTATCAAGTATTATGCACTGTACACAATTGTGGTATACTGTTCTATGAGTGGCAACACTGTAGATGTGTTCACATCAGCACCACCACACATACACAACACCTTGCACCACAACAGCCACAGGGTCACTAGATGACGAGAATATTCCAGTTCCATTACACCCCTACTGAACAGTTGCTGGATACATGGCCCATCACTGACCGCGATGTCAGGCAGCTCATGACTGTACACGATTTCTGGGAGCTGCTGCACCAGGCTGAGCCTATAAGAAGCATTTCAGGAGATCTGGATGGAGCACGCGAGGGCCTGACCACCCAGAGCATCAGGAAGTTCCTGCTGGACGCATGGGGGTCCAGGTTGAACGGCTGTGTTGGTGTTGAGGCCAAACTTTCCAGAATGATTGGGCAATGGCTGAGCATAGCCAAAGAGCCACTTTAGGTACTCTTACGAGACACAGGGATCTACCAACGGGCACACTCATCAAGGCCTCCCCATCAGTCTTGGACAAAACTTTCTTGAACCTGCACTGCGAACTGAGACACAACACTCCATCTCTCCTCTTTCCCTCACAGGGTCAGACCAGCGCCTCGTGTAGCCCCTTCCTCTGTTTCCCTCACCAGCGTGCTTCCAACCTGTCACCAGTGTGGCTAATCCTGTCTTTCATCTGCTTCGGAGGAACCAAAAAATGCAGCCACTGCTACCTGTGTTTCGGTTACTCACAATGCCAAGTCTTCCTAACTCCAGCTTCTTGGATCCAAGCACAAAAGAATTCAAGGTCTGGGAGAGCAGGATTTAAAGGGATAGAACAACTCAGGCATGAGTGCAGGTAACCTCTCTTCACGAGGAGGAAGAGCGGCTGCCCCACCAAAGCTGGTGTAGTTTCTTTACAGGGGAAGGAGTGATGGTCTAACCCAATATTCAAATGCGGTAGTGCTTGGGCGGGGCTTCAGTACCACTTGCTTCTGTGTCCTCTTATTTTGGGAATCTCAGAAGTTTCGTGGCATCTCCACACGGGGTTGCAGGATGCTGGGGTCACCACGGCATCTCTTCCACGATGGGGAATGGGTAAGCCAAGCCTGCAGCCATGCTGCTCTGCAGGGACCAGGTGCAGTACGGAAGGGAGCAGGCTTTGTGTGGTGCAAGGCTGCAGCGCTGTCTCTCAGCTCCTCTTTGCTCCCTGGCTCCCTGCCTGCCCACATCAGTGTGGACCTGGAAGATCCTCCATTGTAACAATACAAATGCTTAGGAGAAGGCAAATCATTAGTTCAGATTTTAAAGTGTCAACAAAAATCAGACACTTTCCTTCTAGAATATGCACTATAAGAATTCTATCTAAAAATCAGCTTAAGGATCAAAACGTCAACTTTGTGGACAGTTTTCTCCCTACTTCCCACTGCATTGATCCTACCCATCTGAGCTCACTTAGAACAGCCCTCACCCCAGCTCTCTATCGACTCCCTCTGCCCTCGGGCAGGACAGGGAAGGCAGCCCAGTCACGGGGGAGACTAGCTGTCTGCTGGGCAGCAGGGCAGTTGGAAGCACGAGCCCCTCCCTGCAGATAAACGCTGGCCAATGGGGCAGCTGCGCCCCACCCTGACAGATGATTCATTCTCCTGGCCCTGGGTGGGTGCCAGCGGACGTGTCCAGGGTCTCAGAGCAGATATTCCTGTTTCGTGAGCTGCCAGGACAGAGAAGGAGCCGACACAGCCTCTTTCATTATCACAATCATGCAATAAACCTTTGTTAGATACAGAATGGGGGAGAGGCAAGAGTGCTGATGGCTCGCCTTGGCCTGAAGTAGGCAACGAGTCAGTAGGTCTCAACTGATACCAGTCAGTCATAGCTTCATAGTCACAGTGCACACGTGATGCCGCTGGCTCCTCCTGGTCTCGCACCCTCATTTGCCTGTTGCCCTCATTTATCCTCCTGTTGATTTCAGATTTTATCTGTATGTATTTCTGAGAACCACTGTAAATCCTTTCTGGATTTACATAACAAGGTGTGGGTTCCCATAAGTCAGCATCTAAGCAATCCATATAAAGCATGCATGCTTTAGATCTTTAGGGTTGGGCTGCCTGGGTTCAACCACCACCTTTGTTATTTTCCAGTCTGTGACCTGGGGCAAGTTTGTGCCTCAGTTTCCTAATCTGTAACATGGACATAATTAGAAGAGTAACCCCACTGTAGGGAGGTTCAGGGAATTAGCCCACGCAAAGCCTTCAGCACAGCGAGGCCTCTGCAAATGCCAGTCTTGGTTCTGTGATTGGAGGCCTGGCCCGCTGCCTGGCCCTGCCCTTGGCAGCAGGACTTCCAGAGGGTGTGGCACATGAACTACACTGACTGTCACATCTGTCAGATCTGGGACTAGACTGGCCAGAGGAGAAAAGCCAGTCTTGAGAGAATGGTTGCAGGAACTCTGGGCAAAGTGGATCCAGGGTAGGTTGGGTGTGAGCTTCCTTCCGGAACAGGTGGAGGACAGTGGGGGTAGGAGCTTGGGAGACACAGCCTGGCTGCAAAGGGAGCTGCTGCTAAAACAAGGATTGGGGGCACAGGGGTGTTTCTCCCCATCAGGGGGTTGCCCTCGTGCCCTGATGAAGTCCAAGGGTGGACAGCCAGGCGCAGCTGCTGGGACAAAGTGCTCAGCACCCAGGAAGGACACTGCGGCTTCTAAGTGTCTGAGCCAGGGACGGGGCGAACCCTCTTTAAAATATGCAAAGCGCCTTGGAAGAAAGAAAGGCAAGCCAGAGCTGAACAGTAATTCTGTTGCTAATTCTCTCAGATAAAGAATAGGAAGGACTGGGAGTGTTGTGAGTTTCTCAAAAGCCTAGAAATTCAATCAAGACTCCCCCAGCTAGAGCACCTGGGCCCTCCTGTTCCATGTGCAAATCACAAGGACATTTTTCATTCCCTGAAGGAGGGACTCACACGCTGCTGCAGAGCATCCAAGGGCATCCGCTGAGACGCAACGTGAACACACACGCACACTCAGGCCCACTTCCAATGTCTCCTGCAAATAGAAACACCCATAAAAACCCAGCATAAGGTCACAAGAACCCTTGAAAAGCCCTGCCTGGGATATTCGAGGCTTCCACTGCCTCTGCATACGGCTCATTATGTAACACCCCTACCCCCACCCCCGTAAATCACAATGAACAGCGCTGAGCGGAGAATCACTCCTTTTACTGTAGTGACAAGACATAAATTACCATAAAGACTTTCAATCCCCAAATTTCAAAGTGTTGCAATTTGGTGGAATGTGTCTCTTTCCCACCTGTTACTCACAACACTGCGTCTTGGAAGCACCTTGTGGGCGGAAGTTCAGAGGAACACCCAGGTGCCAGCCCCAGGCGAGAGAGGCCTGTACGCCACCCCAGCCACAGCTTCTAAGCTCGAGAGCCTCATTTTTTATGCAGAACTAATGACAACTTACATCAAATAAAATATAGAGTGTCAACAAGACAGAGCGAGGGCTGGGTCCCTGGGGTGTGTGGCTCTGGAGGCTTGCTGACAAGTCTGCTGTCCTGGCCCGGAAGCCCGGGTACCTGTCACCACGTCCACACCCACCTGGGGGCGCCATGCACCGTGAGCCTGGGAGCAGGCCTCCAGCAGTGTGTCACGGTGGGCACCGGTGTGCTGGCCCTTTCAGTCTCAGGCTGTCCACTCCTCCCAGCTCTGGAGGCTCAGTCTGAGATCCAGTCTGTGTCTCCTTTGAGGTCTCCTCCTTGCCAGGCAGGTGACTGTCCCCTCGCTGCACACGGCTGTCCGCCTGTGTCTCCTCTTCTAAGAACACCAGTCAGACTGGATCAGGGCTCACACTCACGTAACCAGCAGCTTTCTCGTCCTCATTTCCAAGCAGTCACAGTCCAAGGTTGTTAGCCCCACCCCAGTTCCCACTCCTCCCTGCATGGGAGAGCATCAGCAACGTGCGCGCCATGCCTGTCGAGCGCCCAGGGAAGAATCTTCCAGACGCTTGAGACCACCACGCTTCCACACTACACTTGGATCACCAATCTGAACTCTTCAGAACTGGCTCAGACCCTCACACAACCCTGCACAGCCTTTCCCCTCCCTCACCATCCCTGCAAACCTGAAATGTCTGAACAGAAGTCACACAGCACCTGTCTATAACTTCCTTGGTGGTAGGTTGCTCCCCATTCTGGTCTTTTTTTTTTTAAGATTTATTTTTTGAAAGGTGGAGTTACTGAGAGGGAGAGAGGCAGAAGTAGAGAGAAAGAAGTCTTCCATCCACTGGTTCACTCCCTAAATGGCCACGATGGCTGGGGCTGGGGCAGAGTGAAGCCAGGAGCTTCTTCCAGGTCTCCCACATGGGTGCAGGGGCACAAGGACCTGGACCATCCTCCACCGTCTTCCTGGGCGCATCAGCAGGGAGCTGGATCCGAAGTGGAGCAGCTGGGACTCAAACTGGAGCCCATGTGGGATGCTGGCATTACAGGTGGAGGCTTAACCCAATATGCTACAGCACTGGCCCCTCCCTTCCAGTCTTGAATGGGCACTCACTTCTCCCTTGAAGTTGGGGGTGGGGAAGGGGTGGCTCACGTGTGTCCTCTTGTTGGATCACAGTTGCTTCCTGTGACTTGCTGTCACCAGCTTACTGTGGAGGGAGTCATGCTGTGCCCATATGGAGCTCAGCAGTGGGGCAGGCACGTGGTGCAACAGTGAAGAGTCCCAGCGCCTCAGCTTTCCATCCAGCTTCCTGCTGATGCACATCCTGGAGGATGATGGCTCAAGTGCTTGAGTCCCTGCCACCCCCATGGGAGACTCAAATGGAGTTGCTGGCTCCTGGCTTTGGCCTGACCCAGTCCTGGCTATTGTAGGTATTTAGGGCATGAACCAACAGGTGGAAGACCTCTGTACATATTCCGTCTGTCTCTCTTTCCCTCTCTCCCTGCCACTCTGCCTTTCAAATGAAATGAAAATACGTAATTTTTTTATACAAAAAAAGCTGGGCAGCTTCTACTTTTGCCCCATTAGAATCTTGAGACCATCATTCTGTACAGAAGCCCAAGCCAGCCATCTGGGGAGGCCAAGTGGGGAAGCATGAAGATGCCACAGCCCACAGCTCGTGACCAGCCAGGATCCTTACAGGCGTGAGAGTGACCCCAAGTGGGATCACAGACTGGTGAGAAATAATAAACCATTGTTTAATGTAAGTTTGGAGAGTGGTTTGTTACATGGCAATCAATACTTCTTCCCAGTTACAACCTTCATCTGTTTTTTCTATTCCTTACACTCATATTTCGATCACTCAGTTCAACGCTAGGGAATGGAAAAACTGTCTTCCTAGAAAAGAGAGGAAACTGAACTGCTGGACAAAAGTGCATCTTGTAGCTCATGTCTTCTGTTGGTTTTAACTCACATGACTCCATGTGTAGGAACTATAGAAGGGGATTATTTTGCATATAGGGTAGACAAGTACTGGTGACAACGTTCATTACATGGAAACGTTTTGTTGCAACTCTTCTCATGTGCTGTGTCTTTTTTTTCTTTTGACAGGCAGAGTGGAAAGTGAGAGAGAGAGACAGAGAGAAAGGTCTTCCTTTTGCCATTGGTTCACCCTCCAATGGCCGCCGCGGCCGGCGCGCTGCGGCCGGCACACCGCGCTGATCCGATGGCAGGAGCCAGGTACTTATCCTGGTCTCCCCTGGGGTGCAGGACCCAAGCACCTGGGCCATCCTCCACTGCACTCCCTGGCCACAGCAGAGAGCTGGCCTGGAAGAGGGGCAACCGGGACAGAATCCGGCGCCCCAACCGGGACTAGAACCCGGTGTGCCAGCGCCGCAGGCGGAGGATTAGCCTATTGAGCCGTGGCGCTGGCCAATGTGCTGTGTCTTAATTCATCCAATTGCTACACAGAGATGCTTGTTACTAGAAGAGCCCATAGCCCATTCTTCCCTTCTCGAGTTCCCTGTTTATTATGTAGTCACCTGGCCTTCAGTGAACCATACTGAGACGGGAAGGAAAAGTCAAAACCAAGGGGGTCCAGTGTTGTGGCACAGCTGATAAAGCCACCATTTGCAATGCGGGCATCCCATATGGGTGCCAGTTCATGTCCCGGCTGTTCCACTTCCCATCCAGCTCCTTCGTAATGGCCTGGGAAAAGCAGCAGAAGATGGCCCAAGTGCTTAGGCCCCTGCACCCACGTGGGAGACCTGGAAGAAGCTCCTGGCTACAGCTTGACCCAGACCCACTTGTTGCAGCCATCTGGGGAGTGAACCAATAGATGAAAGATCTCTCTCTCTCTCTTTCTCTCTCTCTCTAGCTCTGACTTTCAAATTAATAAATTTTTAAAACAAACTAAACCACAGCACAGCGAGATCGCGTGACTTACTCGAGGTGAAACACTGGCAGACATCAACTGAGACCGTTACCTTCTTGATGACAATGCTGAATTGTGCTACAGAGGTGGAGCAGACACTGTGTGGACCAGGAAGGAACAGGACGGATCTGGGACTGGTGTGTAAATACCCCGAGGGCAAGGCCTTGTCTTATTTTCCTTGACAGTTCCAGCAACACTGTGGTAACCAGTGTGCGCAAAAGCCCATTGGCTTCACGTCTGATGGAGAGACCTGGGTTTCTGCCCTGGTTCGTCTACTCCTCGACTGTGTGGTGCTGGTGAAATCAGTAAACATGAGGAAGGCCCAGTGTCTCATCTCCACAATGAAGCTTAACTACTGTGGCTACCATCATCATTACCACTTTCTACTTGGAGGACTGTGGAGAGGTAAGATTTAGAAAAGGAATGTAACAACCCTATAAATTTAGGAGTCTAACAGTGACGGTGTGATTACAAGGGGGATTTCAAAACATCCACAGAAAGATGGAATTAAAAGATTAAATTTATTTTGGTGCAAAAATTTTTGAAATTCAGAGCCAGCTGTGGTGCAGTGGGTTTGAGCCCCATATCCATATCCAAGTTCCAGTTGCTCCACTTTTTTTTTGAAGTTTTATTTATTTATTTGAAAGGCAGAGTTAGAGAGGCAGAGGCAGAGAGAGACAGAGAGAGGTCTTCCATCTGCTGGTTTACTCCTCAGTTGTCTGCAATGGCTGGAGCTGCACTGATCCGAAGCCAGGAGCCAGGAGCTTCTTCCGGGTCTCCCACGCGGGTGCAGGGGCCCAAGCACTTCTTCTACTGCTTTCCCAGGCCACAGCAGAGAGCTGGATTGGAAGAGGAGCAGCCGGGACTCAAACCGGCGCCCATATGGGATGCTGGCACTGCTTTACCCACTATGCCACAGTGCCAGCCCCTGCTCCACTTCTGACTCTGCTCCCTGCTAATGAGCCTGGGAAAGCTGCAGAAGATGGCCCAAGTACCTGAGCTCCTGCTACCCACATGGGAGACCTTGTTTGAGTTTTAGTCTCCTGGCTTTGGCTTTGGCTTTGGCTTTGGCTTTGGCCTGGCCCAGCCCTGGCTGTTGCAGGCATTAGGGGAGTGAACCAATGGATGGAAGATCTCTTTCTCTCCCTTTGTTTGTACTCTGCCTTTCAAATAAGTATAGGAATCTTTTTAAACATCATAAGAAACTACTTAAATTTTTTTATCTCATGCATAGTTTTTACATAATACATATTTTCCATGAACCTTTTGAAGACTGGTATGCATGGATTTCAATGTTTTGTTGCAGCAAAATCAACTTCTTTGTGAATTCCTTCTGCCCCTGAACACCCTGGAATCCCTCCTAGTCGGTGCCCCTTTGCCCATCGCGCATCCTCGTCTGTCACCTCAGAACACCTTTGCCTTGCTCAGCACGACAGAAGGCGTCCACAGGAAGTTGGGAAACTCAGATTTCAGTTTTACTCTCTGCCAGTGATTGACTCTGAGACTTGGGGAAAATCATCTAATCATCTTGTGCCTCAGTTTCTCCAGAGGTTACAATCTTAGCATTCTGAAACCTTCTAGAACACCGTTGTTTTTAAATGTTTTACAGCAGGCTACCAGGGTTTAGAAGACAGTTACCCACTCACTTGTTCCTGAGATGCGTGTGATTGTAGAAATGGACAAAATCATTAAACCATTAAACTAATCAATAAACTACACTCATATCCATGCACCATACCCTAATATAGGGAAGAGAACTGGGAGCTCTATGAATGGAAATACAAAGTAGAACACTGGAGCTGTATTGACTCTTTCGAGAAAATTAATTCACAATTATCAGACTAAGGCACTACGGTCCCAGATTATTAAATAATGTGGTTTTGTTATCCTCAAAGAAATATTTCCTAAATATGATTAGTTCCTTTGAACAGAACTGACATGATTACAGTTTTTAAGTAGAGAATTATGTTTCCATTCGAAAATGTTACATTCGAGTGCCTTTAGATTTCAACTTGTATTGTAACTGAGCTCCAGAATTGTGCTGATGTGCGGGAATGTCTTAATTCGGCTCTTTGTCTCGGCCTGGCTGTCGGGAAGGAAAATGCATTCTTGGGAACATACAAAGCTTGCTGTGACGCTGCTGAGTTATGAATAATTGGTGCTATCGAGCCAGAGTGCTCAGTTTGAAAATACCATTTTAAAGACATCATTTGTTGTTTGCCTACCATTTCCTATTTCAGACAGAAATGGGAAAACGAGCATAGCGAGCCCCATCCTCCTGGGGCTTATATCCTCATTTGTTTCCTATCTCCTTCCAACTTGACATACGGGACTCACGTGGCATGTATCTGTGATATGCGGTGGCAGTGAGTGGCCCGCATTCCGTCCCGGTAACTCCGGAGAGGCGGCGGGGGAGGAAATGCTGGAAATGTGAAGAGGCAACAAGAATTTGCACTGATTAAGCGCAACTTCCCCGGGCATCCACAAGCCATTCTTCGCATCCTGCAGCCAGCCCCTAACGACTTTCTTAGCTTTCAGTCCTCTCCAACAATTGAACATCAACTCAGTGACATGTCGACGTGAAAAATAAAAGTCTGTGTAGGACAGGACTTCCAGAGCGGTGAAAACTATAAAAAGCAGTAACTTAAAGTCCCCGAGAATTAGTCAAAGGGCATACAGGAAGAGGAGAAAAGGCCACCGAGGAAAATCTGTTGAGCCTTAGTGAGAAGCGTGAGAGTCCGTGGCGTTTGGGCCATAGCCTGCTTCTCCACCTGCCACCTCCCCAGCTCTGCAGTCCGTGAACTCTCCTCCACCAGGCCCTCCACTCTGGGCAGGCGTGGCCAAGCACAGGAGGCTCCCTTGTCCCTCAGCTCCCGGTCTGAGGCTACAGTTTCTTCCTAAAGGGGCAGGTGCACGCCCCAGGCACTGTGTGGCTGAATCTCCTGTTGTAGGCAGGACAGCCCAGAGGACTGATGTTTGCCCCACCCTGCACTTACACAGTGGAAACTGTTCTCGGGCAAAGCAGTCTACAAACACTGGGGACCCTGTTAGTGCGTCCCGCCCCCACCCCCAGCTCACTGGCCCCTGCCGGCAGTTCTTTGCAGTGGTGCAGGGGTGCTGTGCAGGGAAGGGCCAGCCCTAAGCACAAAGAAGTCTGCGGGACTCAGGTCTGGGCAGCAGTAATGAAACAAGTACATCGCCACAGCAGCTAGACCCGCAGGAGAGGCAGGAGGGAGACAGCCAAGGGGAACCCCTCTCTGCATCGCAGGGTCGTCTGGGTCCCAGGGGGCTGAACACTGGGCTGCACCCACTCAGGCACGATCCAGAGTTCCCCAAGTCTCAAGAGACCCTTAAGGCACAGATGCCTCACTGACCATGGGGGCTCAAACACAACCTCTGACCAAACACTGAGAGCAGGAAGCCAAGTTGAAAGACAGTCTGGGGGCCGGCACTGTGGCGTAGCTGGTAAAGCCACCGCCTGCAGTGCCAGCATCCCATATGGGTGCCAGTTCGAGTCCCGGCTGCTCCACTTCCAATCCAGCTCTCTGCTACGGCCTGGGAAAGCAGTAGAGGATGGCCCAAGCCCTTGGGCCCCTGCATCTGCATGGGAGACCCGGAAGAAGCTCCTGGCTCCTGGCTTTGGATCGGCGCAGCTGCGGCCACTGCAGCCAATTGGGGAGTGAACCAGCGGATGGAACACCTCTCTCTCTCTTTCTGTCTCTCTCTGCCTCTCCTTCTCCCTCTGTGTAACTCTGGCTTTCAAATAAATAAATAAATCTTTTAAAATAAATAAATAAAGACGGTCTGCCAGGCTGTGCATGTCCAAGGCAGCCCCTCCCAGGAAGCACTCACATGAGCGTTTGCAGGGCTCGGAGACACTAGAATGTGCCACACAGAAAGCACCCCCCCCCCAGCTATGCTAGGGACCTCTGAGCCACACAAGTACAACCACGAAGGCTTTAGGAGCATAAAAGCGCAATCTTTGGCCAGTAAGTGGCTTACACTTGCCAGACATGAATCTCGTCTAAAAGAGAATAAAGTGAAATAAACCTGAGCTTGGATGTCAGAGGCTGTATGGATTCAGTCAAGTCACTCCACAGCAAAGGAGCCCCGAGCAATCGCCGCCACCCCCACTCCTGGGGGGCAGGGACCACGTCAGTATCCACAGTTGCCGCAAAACGCTACTTCCAACAAAAATCGGAGAGACATGCAGAAGTTTACACGTACACAGGAAAAAAAATGCAACAGAGACAATCTGAGAAGGGGTGAAGGCATGTAGATAATGGATCTAGCAGCCAAGACTTCAAAAGCTACTACTGTAAAAATATCCACAGAACTAAGGAAGACCATGTTCAGAGAAGTAGAGGAAGTGGAGGGGGCACATCTGGCCCAGTGGTGAAGAGCGGTTGTGATGTCGACATCCCACACCAGAGGGCCTGGGTTTGGTGCCCAGCTTCAGCGCCTGACTCCGGCTTCCTGCGGCACAGACCCTGGGAGGCAGCAGTGAAGGCTCAAGTAATCGGGTTCCTTCCACCCTGCAGGAGACCTGTGCTGAGTTCCTGCCTTTCACACTTGGCCTCTGCCCCGCTCCAGTCATTGCAGGCAGTTGGGGAGTGAACCAGCGGATGGGAGAATATTCTCCCTCTCCCTCTCCCTTTCCTTCCCACTCTTCCCTCTCTCTCCCCCCTCTGCCTCCCTACTATCCGTCCCCGCCCCCTTTTTTCTGTCTCTAAAATAAATAAACTAAAAAAAATTAAAGGCCAATATCTCCTATGAAAACAGACACAAAAATTCTGAATAAAATACTAACGTACTGAACAACAACATATAAGGAGTACAACACACAATGAGGAGGTACGGTCTACACCAGGAATACTAGGTTAGTTTATAGCCAAACATCAGTGAATGTGGTGCACACTATTAATAGAATAAAGCATCCATATAAGAAAGGAAGAAATGAAACAATCTATGCATGACAAGTATATGAGCAAACTTCAAAAAGTTTGGGGAAACAATGGAATCGAAAGATAAATTTACTTTGGGAGGAAAATTCTGAAATCCCTGCTTAGTTTTTTCATGATGGATATTTTTCTTGAAATTTCTGAAGCACCCCCATATAGAAAACCCCAAGGAATCCACCATAAAATATACTGGAAGTAATAAAAAATAAGCTCATCAAGGTTACAGGATATAAGATGAATATAAAAGTTAATTTCTACACACTAAAAATGAACATTCTAAAAAGGAAATTAAGAAAATAATTCTACTGACAAAAGCATAAAAAAGAATCAAGTAGGCATAAATTTAACAATAACAACAAAAAAGAACAGGGCCAGGTGTTTGACCTAGCAGCTGAGATGTTTCTCTGGAGGCCCACATCCCATAGTGGAGTACCTGGGTTCGAATCCTGGCTCCACTCCTGATTCCAGCTTCCTGATGACATGTACCCTGGAGGCAGCTGATGGTGGCTCAAGTATGTGGGTCCCTGCCACTCATGTGGGAGACCCAGACTGGCTCCTGGCTTTGGCCTGGCCCCACCCCCACTGCTGCCTGCATTTAGGGAATGAATCAACAGATAGGAGATGTCTATCTGTCTCCACCCCTCTGCCTTTCATTAAATATATATTTTTAAAACAAAAGCTCAGACATCAAAAACTACAAAATATTGTTGAAATAAATTAAGACCTCAACTAATGCATCAAAATGGTCTACAACATGATTTTGAAAGATCTGATATCATCAATAGCACAGCAATACACCCCAAAACAATGTGAAAAATTCTCTCTTAAAGTTTCAGCTGGCTTGTTGCAGAAGCTTTTAAGTTGATTTCAAAACTCATAAATGTAAGAGACCCAAAATAGACAAAACAATCTTGGAAAAGATCAAAGTTGGAAGACTCACATTTCTTCATTTCAAAATTCTATTCCATTGACCTACATGATTATCCTTATGTCAATGCCACACTGTATTAATCACGTAGTCAATGGAATAGAATTGAGAATCCAGAAATAAGCCTTTGAAATTATCATCAATGATTTTCAATAAATATGTCAGTATATTTTAATGGGAAAAGAAGAGTCTTCAACAAATGCCACTAGGACAATTGGGTATCCTCTTCATGAAAAAAAAAAAGCATTTGTGTTATTTGGGTTCTTAGTCTGTGTTGTGTTGTTATAACAAAATGCCTAAAGCCAGGCACTTAGGGGATTTTAAAATCCAGGATCAGGCCTCTAGCATTGCATGGTGGGAACCTGTGCAAGGGTCAGTGGCGGGGGAGTGGGGGTTGTCACATGACACGGTAAGAGAAGGAGCAAGACAGAGAGCTGAAAAAACCAAATCTGACACCCCCACCCCCAATCCAGTACCTTGGTGACTAATCCAGTACCACAGACTAATCTATTACCATTAGTTCTGGAATAGAATCTACTAGTCTATTAAATTTTTTTTAATTAATTTATTTGAAAGGCAGAATGAAAGAGAGAGAGGGAGAGACAGAGTGAGAGAGAGAGAGAGATCTTCCATCTGCTAGTTTACTCCCCAAATGGCCCCAACAGCCAGGACTGGGCCAGGCTGGAGTCAGGAGTCAGAAACTCCATCCTGGTCTCCCACATGGGTGAAAGGGCTTCTAATCACTTAGGCCATCATTCATTCACTGCTTTCCCAAGCACATTGGCAGGAAGCTGGATAGGAAGCGGAGTAGGCAGGACTCGAACTGGCACTCTAATATGGGATTCCAACATTGCAAGTGGCGGCTTAATCCTCACTGCCACAATGTCAAGCTCAGAATCTATTATTCTAATAGATGGGCACATAACCCTGTGAGTATACTAAAAGCCTGACTTATATACTTTATTTATTTATTTTTTATTTTTATTTTTTGACAGGCAGAGTGGACAGTGAGAGAGAGAGACAGAGAGAAAGGTCTTCCTTTACCGTTGGTTCACCCTCCAATGGCCGCCGCGGCGGGCATACCACGCTGATCCGATGGCAGGAGCCAGGTGCTTCTCCTGGTTTTCCATGGGGTGCAGGGCCCAAGCACTTGGGCCATCATCCTCCACTGCACTCCCTGGCCACAGCAGAGAGCTGGCCTGGAAGAGGGGCAACCGGGACAGAATCCGGCACCCTGACCAGGACTAGAACCTAGTGTGCCGGCGCCGCAAGGCGGAGGATTAGCCTAGTGAGCCGCGGCGCCGGCCTATACTTTAAATAAGTGAACTGTATGGCATGTTGGTCCTATCTCAATAAAGCTGTTTTTAAAAAATCAATGTATGGTTTCTTTGAGAAAGATCTAATTGTCAGTCTTCTAAGTAGTATAAAAATCTTAATATCCCTTACTCAAAAATGTTCATACCAATGTAAAAAGCAGTATTTATGGTTCCAGAGCAGTTTTCCAGATCCATAAGACCGAAAACAAGTGGCACAGGTGGTAGGAATTCAGTCCCACTGACTGCTACCAGACAGACTGCAGAAAGAGTTTTTGGAAAACAGTAAATTAGAAAAAAATATCTTATTTGTCTTAAAAATAACACAATTACCAGGAAGCTGTGGGTTTATATTTGGAGAGATCATTTTACATTACCAGCTCTTGCTATGAAATGAAACCTCTTTCAACTAAAAATTCTGGCAGATTTTTTTTGTCCCTCGTGGGGATTTTAAAATTTTATTCACATGCTTTTTAAAAGGAGAGAAACGTCTTTGTAAACATGATCTGTTTCTCATACTTTCCACCGGCTGATTATATCCACATTTTTAAGCAGATGGTGGCCAGGAATACTAACAAAAAGAAAACACATTTTAATTTCCTTTATTAAATTGAGGTAGGAAGATAATCGCGGGATGATTAAATTACAGAACTTAAATAACTCGTTCCTTAGGAAAATTATGGCCAAACCCACAAAGCTATTTCTGTAGTGACAATGGAAACCAAGCTGCTACAGGAAACAGGGAGAGGACGCGTCCTCTACACAGCCCCTCGCTCTGTGAACAGCTGAGACAGCAACCGCGGCAGCTCTGGGGTTCTGGACACACACAGCTGACCGAAAACCTTAGCGGGCACTGACCTCCAGCCCCAGGCACTTCTCACTCTCCAGCTCCCTGCTAATGGCCCGGGAAAGCAGCAGAAGATGGCCCAGGTGCTTGGCCAGGTGACAAGGAAGGAAACACTGAGGGTTTCCTCCACTTACTGCTGCGCTCTCTCAAGAACCCTGTGTGTGTGAGGTGAGCACTAACAACGCCCTGTCGATCTTGCCACAACCTCTTCTGCCAGAGCCTTTGCCACTTTATTAGGTTTTCTTGCTCAGTTCTGGGGAGTAGATATCCTCTATCGGGATAAGCTATCTGAGCCTGTCAAATAGGATACCGCCTTCACTTCTTCAAGGTATCAATTACATCTGCTTCATCGATGGGAGGACTAGAAGTAGTTCTTTCTACACCCACACAGGGATAATGGCGTGTCCCCTGACCTTTGACAGTCTGCTCTGTGTCATGAGAATTTTTTGAGGAAACTGTGGATGAAACCAGTGCCCATGGACCTGGGGCTCTTGCCTGCCCTGTGGTCTGTGGGTTCACAGGACACAGTGAAGTAGAAGGAACTGACCCATATCCCTAGAGAGAAAAAGTCTCTAGAAGCCTAGGAAGTGAGACTCGGCTAGATTTTAAGACGGCTTGTCTACTCAGTGCTGGAAAAGTCGACAGTATTTGAAGAGGCGCAGGAGAAAGCATGATACCAGTTGTACAGCAGCCGAAGTGTATGTTAGACCCTCGGAGTGAGGATGCTAACACGTCGAGAGGCACATCCCAAAGACTCAGAGTCCAGACCAGCTGATGCAAAAGCAAGAGGATTTATTCGGCGTCTGCGCAGACGGGCCTCCTGAACTCGGGAGTCCAGAGAGCGCCCCCAGCACAAAGCCACACGGTTCATATACCCGCAGCAACCAATCAAAAGCACTATAGAGTCCATGCACACAGCAGGCCAATCGGCTAGCTGATCATGTGAAGGGCATGCGTCTTCTATCCAATCAGCTACGGGATCACATGGGAGGCATGCACCTCGTCGCCATTTTGTTATTTACTTCTTCAGCAGTTCCTTTCCCTGCCAGCGCCATCTTGTTCACCCGGGGGGGGGGGGGGGAACGACGTCTCGCTCCCTTTTATCCCCTGGAGGGAGAGCGGCGTCCCGCTTCCCACACCGTTATTTGAGTATTAGGAGGCATACAAACTGGGTTAGGTCTTAGCACAGCCAGGCACAAGTGTCGCAGCTAGCTAAGCATAGGGTCCCTTATTTTTATAGCTGCACCTAATTTTAGCTTTGGGGGGAAAAGTTTAGGGCTGTAATTTTTAAACTTTAATTTTATTTGGGGCAAAGGTAACTTCTTGTTTTTAATGGTATTGGCTTAGGTCACTCCATCTTGGTTTGATTTTTAAGGTTCTTCAGTGTAGTCTGCTTTAATAGGGGGCACAGTGGTTAAGTCTATTCCCATATATTTTAGTGAGATCCAACTAAAAGAATCATTCTGTTACATTGCCTGACCTTCAGGACCTGCGGTAGATGGTATAACTATCCCACACTACCAAACAAGCCTTCTCAGCTTCCCCAACAGGATGAGGTGAATGTGAATCCAGTTGACTCTTCTTAAGATTTATTTATTGGAGCCAATGCTGTGGCATAGCAGGTAAAGCTGCCACCTGCAGTGCTGGCATCCCACATGGGCACTGGTTCTAGTCTGGCTGCTCCACTTCTGATCCAGCTCTCTGCCACGGCCTGGGAAAGCACTGGAAGATGGTCCAAGTGTTTGGGCCCCTGCACCCGTGTGGGAGACCTGGAAGAAGCTCCTGGCTCCTGGCTTTGGATCAGCGCAGCTCTGGCCACTGTGGCCAGTTGGGAAGTGAACCAGCGGATGGAAAACCTGTCTGTCTGTCTGTCTGTCTGCTTCTCCTTCTCTCTCTGTGTAAAAAAAAAAAAAAAAAAAAAAAATTGTTTACCTGAAAGTCAGAGTTATAAAGAGAGGGAGAAACAGAGAGCTCTTCCATTTGCTGATTCACTCCCCAGATGGCTGCAAGGGCCAGGGCTGGGCCAGACTGAAGCCAGGAGCAGGTTTGGGGGCTCAAGCACCCAGGCCATCTTCTGCTGCTTTCCCGGGCCAGTAGCAGGGAGCTGGATCGGAAGTGGGGCAGCTCCTGTCTGTCTACGTCCCCTTATAAAGACATCAAGAGTCAGTCAAGGCAACACCTCAACAACCTATCCAATCTAATCACTCCCCAAATGCCCCACCTCTCAACAACGTAATTGGGTTAAGTTTCTGCCCTCTTGCTACCATTAACATAAGCCTGTGAGGTCCAGTGCCTTCACACATGGGGCTTTGTGGCACAGTCAACATCCAAGCTAACATCCGAGCCACAGCAGATACACTATTGTGCAGCAAGAGATGACTAATCAAGGAGGCTGGTGTTGTGGTGCAGCGTGTCACCTGTGGTGCCGGCAACCCATATGCGCACCAGTTCATGTCCCACCTGCTCCACATCTGATCTAATGGCCTGGGGGAGAGCAGGGAGCTGGAGCAGAAGTATGTGAGCAGCTGGGACTTGAACCAGCACCCATATGGAATGTCGGCACTTCAGGCAGCAACTTAACCTGCTATGCCACAATGTCAGCCTCTATTTAGTCATTCTTTAAACAAATGTCTGTTGGGCAATTATTATATTCTAAGCATAAGGACAAAATACGATCCAAAAACTGCATCCAGTTTAGTCTGCCTGGCTTCAAATCTTGCCTCTAACACTCATTCCCTGTGTGATTTGGGATAAGTCATTGAACGTGTCTGTGCTCCAGACTCCTTGTCTGTAACCAGGAAGAATAATAATGTGACTACTCTACTTACTTTGTGAGGTTTGAAGGTGCTAATCATAGGAAGCATTCAGAAGAAGGACCTTCATAAATAATAATAATGTATTACATAGTATAAGATCTTACATTACATATATCATTTGATCGTTATTGTATTTTATATTACATATCATATAATAGCATTTCTTAAAACTAAAAGCAAATATGGTAAAATGCTAATATTTGTTAAGTCCCTGCGGTGTGTTTACATTCTTGTTGACACCTAGCTATATGTTAGAAATAATTAAGAATAAAGTAAAATGACGCACGAGTCAGATATGGTATCAGTTCTGGAGCAGTTCACATTCGGAAGGTCGAGCAGCAACAACTGTACTGTGTGTGCACACATGTCCACAACTGAGCTAGGATTTTTATGCTACCATCTGGCACCAGAATTCCTCTAAGGGAGAGAATAGTGTTTGTTTTGGGAAAACAACCTGATAAGCTACTTGGACTTGGGGTTGAAGGTGGGACCTTAAGGGCTGGGAGCTGGCAGGAGTTCAAGTACCTGAGAGGCAGAACTAGGCTGCCTTGCGTGAGAAAGTGAGGGGAGGGAAGGGGAGAGGGGACACGAGGGACGCTGGGCTTCCCCTTAGGTGAAGGGTGTATCTGTTAGGAAGGCATTCGGCAGGAAGTTACAGAAAAACGGGACAAGGGCAGAGACAATTCAACAGCAAATACTCTTACAGGAAGCTGGTTTGGGGCAATGGTCCAGTAATGCTATTGTGGCCATGGGAATACGTCTCACAAGCTTCCAGCTATAGCGGGTACCTGACCAAGGGCTCCAGCTGTTGCTCTTTGAAGTCTTTTGCAAAGTTTGTGCTAACGCCGTGTCTTCATGGGCAGCTCCCAGGCAGCGGCTTGGAACAGCCGGGATACAAGGCCAGCTCGCGCCCGGGAGACCGCCCTGCAGAGTCTGACACATTTCCCTTGGACGGTAGAGCAGTCTAGGTGCTTTTCATCCTCTCCTCTTTCCCTCACCTGGAGTCAGATTGGATCAGAATCCGACAGCTTTGCAGTCTCCTCTCCCTCCTTGTTTTCCCTCACACAGGCGTAACCCTTGGTAAAATCTTTACATCTTAAATCCCATGCAGGCCTCTGCTTCTTGAAGTACTTAAACTAATGCCATCGGGAATGTTGAGATTTCTTTGGGTTTGTCCCTGTGGTCCCCAAAAGGCAGCCAGAGCTCCCTCCCTCCCATCTACATTCAAGAGCAGAACAACTGGTGAGGGGGAAGAAGAGCTGCACTCATTACATCTAAAAATCAAAAGCCTTCCCAGCACCTACACAGTCGTGGGCTGGCTGGGGAGACAGAAGCTGGAGTACCAGTGTGATAAGATCTGCTGTGTGCTCGAAGTGGACTGCAGCGGACCCAGAGGAAAGCGGGAAGCCACCAGTGGGTGACAGCAGTGGACTTAGAAAGAAGCCAGTGAATTTGCTCCCTCCAAGGTGTCCAATGAACTTGAGGACGAATACTATACCCTGGCTATTGTAGCTGCTGTGATAAACTGTCCTTTGTCTCGGACCCAGGAACCTTGTGTCTTCTGTCAGAACTCCAAACACTGGCAGGTTAACTTGCAAGTGGGGAAGCACTTCAGACCCTTCCCATTCTTGATGGTCAAATAACCTGTTGCAGCCATAATCTAGATAGACTTCTCCCTCTGCTCTCCACACACATCTCACCGCCCCACCCGTCCTCCCTAACGAGGAAATAGCATCACTATCCATCTGGTTGCTCAACCCTGAAACCTGAGACCATGGTTAATTTCCACCCACAGGCCCAAGCCTCAGCAAGTCTTGTTGGCTCTTGCTCCAAGAACAAGAGGGCAAACCTAACTCCACAAGTGCTCTCTTCAAGCCTTTGCCATCCAGAGGTAATGCCAATATTTCATCAGTCAAAGGGAGTCATGGGCCCGACCTCAAGTCAAGGGGCAGGGGGAGACTCACCTCTTCGGTGAACAGAACCACAAAGTCACGTGGCAGGGGCCTGGCTACAGGCACGGTGATGAATTTGAGCTATTAATTCATAAGACAGACAAGTGCTCTTATGTCACCACAAACCCCCTTCTCTGTGCCTTGAGACTGGTCGAGGCACAGGCAACACCAGCAGGAGTGGACACCCTGAGCCAGGGCTTCCCAAAGCCTACTGAGCCCACCACTGGGGATAGGCGAGGCACTGATTTTAGCCACGTGCTAACTTAGACTCAAAAGGGAACATAAATGTCATTCTCCATCTTTCATTTTTATGTCTTTATTTGAAAGGCAGAGTTGCAGAGGGACAGAAAGATCTACCACCTGCTGGTACACTTCCCAAATGGCCACAAGAGCTGGGGTTGGGCGGGGCAAAAGCCAGGAGCCCAGAACTCCACCTGGATCTCCCACATGGGTGGCAGGGGCCCAGGTACTTCAGTCATCATGTGCTGCTTTCCCGGATGCATTACCAAGGAGCTGGATTGGAAGCAGACTAGCCAGGATTCGAACTGGTGCTCTGCTATGGGATACTGGCAGTGCAAGGCGAAGCTTAACCAGCTGTGCTACAACGCTGGCTTCCATCTTTCATTTTTTAAAAAAATCTTTATTGAGGTATAATTTACATATAATAGTCACTCATTTGAAATACACAATTCCACGAGTTTTAGTGTATGTGCAGTTGAACAAGCATCACAGTTCGGTGTCGGGACACTTCCACTGTCACACAGTCTGCTCAGCTTCCTCCGTGCCTGTGTGCAGTCGTCCTCAGTCCTCCTCCGCCCCAAGCTTCCGCGGACCTGTTTTCTGTCTCAACGTATTTTCCTCGCCTGGACATTTCATGCACTTTGAAAGACACAAATCACACACTCCGTGATCTTTGGGGCCAGGCTTCTTTCACTGTGAGACTCCCTCACCTGGTGGCATGAATCAGCAGTTTGTCTCTGCATTGCTGAGTAATTTTTTGCTACAAGAAGGTGGTTATGTTGTTTACCCGTTGCTCTACTCTAAATTTGTATTTATTTATTTTGGTGGGAGACACAGACAAAGGGAGAAACAGAACGATTCCACCCCTGGTTTATTCCCCAACTGCCCACAATGGCTGGGGTGGGGCTGGGACAAAACCAAGAGTTGGGAATTCAATCCAGGTCTCCCGCATGGGTGTCAGGACCCAGTCACTTGAGCCATCATTGCTGTCTCCTGGGGTCTGCACTGGCAGGAAGCTGAAGCCGGGGGTAGAAGCCAGGTATTCCAACACAGAGTGTGAGTATCTTAACTGCTGGGCCAAATATCTGCCCCTTAATCCTCTAAGAGAGGATTGGTGCTGGTTCAGAGTTTTGGTAACCAAGAGCATCTAACTAAAATCCAATATTATTTAGGTTTTATTTTCCTTATTTTCAGGATACTTTATTCAAGTGGTACTGATTTTCCATAAACAGCTGTGTTCTAGTTGTCTATTCATAACAACTCCAAAACCCAGCAGTTTAAAACAATAAACATTTATGGGGCCGGGGTTGTGGCTCAGCCAGTGAAGCTGGTGCTTGGGACTCCCACAGCCCCTACTGCAGCGACAGTTCGAATCCTGGCTGCTCCACTTGGGATTCAGCTTTTGCATAATCTGTCTTGGAGGCAGTGGAAGACAGCCCAAGTCCTCGGGTCCTTGCCATCCATGTGAGAGACCAAAGGGAGTTTCTGCTTCCTGGCTTCAGCCTGGCCCAGCCCTGGCTGTTCTGGGCATTTGGGAAGTGAAATGGCTGTTTGGTCTCTCTCCTCCCCCCACCATTCCTGCCCTCCTCTGCTGCTTTGCCTTTCAAATAAACAAAATAATAAAAATTTGTCACTTGCAATGAACTGAATGTTTCATTTCCTCCCCAAATGTATACTTTGAAGTCTTTTTTTAAAAATATTTCTTATCCTGATTTTTTTCTTTCTTTTTAAAAAAGATTTATTTATTTACTTGAAAGGCAGTTATTGAGAGAGATGGAGAAAGCGAGAGAAAGAGAATGAATGAATCTTCCACCTGCTGGTTCACTCCCCAAATGGCCTCCATGGCCATGGCTGGGCCAAGCCAAAGCCAGGAGCCTGGAACGCCATAAGGGTCTCCCACACGAGTGGCAGGGGACCGAGCACTTGAGCCATGCTCTGCTGCTCAGAGCAGAGCGGCCAGGACTCAAACTGGCGCTCTGATATGGGATACAAGCAACACAGGAGGAGGCTCCACCTGATGCCACTATGCCGGCTCCAACTTAAGTTGAAATCCTAACTGAGGGCTGGCGCTGTGGCGCAGCGGTTAATGCCCTGGCCTGAAGCGCCGGCATCCCATATGGGCACCAGTTTGAGACCTGGCTGCTCCTCTTCAGATCCAGCTCTCTGCTATGGCCTGGAAAGCAGTAGAAGATGGCCCAAGTCCTTGGGCCCCTGCACCTGCGTGGGAGACCTGAAAGAAGCTCCTGGCTTCGGATCAGCACAGCTCCAGCCGTTGCAGCCAATTGGGGAGGAGTGAACCATTGGATGGAAGACCTCTCCCTCCCCACCCCCCCCACCCCGTGTAACTCTTTCAAATAAATAAATCAATCTTTACAATTAAAAAAAAAAAAGAAATCCTAACTGCAAGATGAGAGTATTAGGAGGTGGGGTCTCGGGAGGTGGTTAGGTCATGAGGGCCCCACTCTCATGAATGGGGTTACTGCCCTTACAAAACAGACCCCAGAGATCTCTTGCCCCTTCTACCACGTGAGATTCCAGTGAAAATATGGCCATCTAGGAGGCATTGACATTGAATCTGTCTGTCCTTGACATTGAACTTCCAGGTCTCCAGAGCTGTGAGAAATAAATCTTAAACAAAAAACTCAAGATTTCCCATAGCTCACGGGATAAAGTTCAGTGTCTTCAGCCTGCAACACAAGAGCTGTGTGATGTGGTCCAAGCTGGCTTTCAAGCCCACCTTCCAGGCATATCCCACGGTCAGACCAGCATTTCTCAAAGGGAGTTCTGTGCAGTTTAGCTAAGTGGTACTTAAGAGGACAGGATCCAAGGCCAAATGTTCCCAGTTAACATTGGGTTAAACAAAGTAAAACTGGTCGATTTCCTGAAGGACCTGTCAGGAGAACTCCGAGAGCACCACACACCCCCCACATTTATAGAACTATTCTCTCCCATACTTGTGCACCTGCGGCATCCCGTGGGAGGGCAGCTCAGCACTGCTGTAACACCGCTGTCAGACTAGGCTGCCTGCTTCCCCAACGTGATCCACACCCTCCAGCTTCTGCGCTGTTGGGCTCCCCGCTCCCGCTGTCTGGCAGATCCTTTCATGGCAGACTGACTCCTGGCCCCAGTTGCTCCCTCTCTGTACTGTGCCATGGGTTTCTGCAGTCCCCCTCACTATAGGCAGAGTCTGTGTCCCCCACTTGCCTGACTTTGGGCTTGGCCACCAAACTTGCTTTGGTCGATGGAAATGAGCAGAAGTGGTCCCCGAGACGTTTGAGATGTGCTTTTGAGCTGGGCTTGCCCACTCGTGACGGGCCCAGCGTGGGAAGAACTTCCCCAGAAGAACCAAGGTGGCACAGACCGGAGCTCAATGCACGGAAGACCCATGAACATGGAACTGCTGTTCAGCCAGACCAGCCCGGCTCCGTCGAGCCCAGGCCCCCCCAGCAGACACACGAGTGAGTTTTGGGTGGTGTGCAACACAGCATTATTTTGACAGCAGCTAGCTAACAAAGCTCCCCTTGAAGTGCACTATTGGCTTTCTGCTGTCTCCCCTACTAACCCGTCCAGCTTTGGCCATGAATCCTTCCTTCTCGGCGTGTGCCATGCGCCTCTTTGCACACCCTGTGGTGTCTGTCCTGTACTGATTCGGCCGTAGCCTCTTGAGGACAGAAACTGTGGCTTGGTCTTCCTTGTGTTTCCTGTATAGTGAACACTCCTTGCCTTCTACTTGAAGAATCTTAGTTTGTTTCACAATTCTGGCTTTGCAGGCTCTGGTGAGAAATCATTGCTCCACGTGGCCAGGGTAAAGACAAGGGAAAGGAAGCATCCCCCAAAGCAACTTTTATTTAGTGGGGTTTGTGCTTTTTCTTGCTTGATTGCCTGACAGGAGAGGCCCACACCACCCGGGAAGAGGTCCCAGGTTTGAAGTGGGAAGGGCAGCCATTCCCCCGCAGGTGCCACTGCTGCCAGGAACTGCGCCTTCACACAAATACCTTTTTTATGGCTCCCTTCTAACTTCAGGGGCTCAACTGTCGATGCTGAAGAGGCCTGATGGGAAAACAGGACTGTAAAAATAGAAACAAAATGAAGACTGCTGCCCCGAGCAAGGAGCCCCAGCAGTTAGAATCCTTGTTTCCCCAGGCAGCACAAGACAAATATGTGTGCTTTATTTTTATTTTAAAGGGATAATTTTGGCACATTGGTCTTCCATGCCATCTGCTCTCCAAGGACATGCTGCAGTCTTTTTTTTTTCAGACTTATTTATTAACTTGAAAGGCAGAATTACAGAGAGATAGAGGGAGAGACAGAGAGGTCTTCTATCCACTGGTTTATCCCTAAATGGCTGCAATGGTTGGAGTTGGGCTGAACTGAAGCCAGGAGCTTCTTCTGGGTCTTCCATGTGGGCACAGGGGCCCAAGTACTTGGTCCACCTTCTCCTGCTTTCCCAGGCACATTAGTAGGGAGCTGGATCAGAAGTGGAGCAGTTGGGACTCGAACCGGTGCCTATATGGGATGCCAGCACTGCAGACAGAGGCTTTACCTGCGAGGCCACAGTGCCAGCCCCATGCTGCAGTCTTGTGCCACTGACTCAGTAACATTTTAGGGACAGCAACAGTTGCTAGGCCCCTCTGGTGTACCTTGGGAAGGGGTCTTGTAGGTGTGTGGGTGGCTGCCCCAATGTGTGTGATCCACATTGCTTCCTGCAATTGCTCAGTCTCTGCCAACATACTGGGTCACAGATCACTAATGGAACTGCCATCCATCCAGACCACTGGTGTGGCTTCCAAAGCCCTGGTCATCATGAAAGAGGCAAACGGGAGAAAGTTGTTAAAACGGGCAAAGAGAGAGGGAGAGAATGGTGAGAGTGAGCCAGCAGGCCTCCCCTTCCGCCTAAGGAAGAGGCAATCAGCTGTACTCTGCGCCTGTCCTGATGCTTCATTTTATTTTTAATGCTGCTTTCTGTAGAGTCGGTATTGAGCAGACACATTCACTCGGGAAGGTGGCACGGTTTGGCCACATCCATGTCACACCTGGGCTTGGTGCAGACCACGCGTTCATGGCTGTTCATTCAGAGTTGGCTGGAGACGACCTGCCACGACCGGCACACGAGATGATGTGTGCCTCAAGGTTCTGCATGAAGTCTGGGGGCCGTGCATGGCAGCAGTCAGAGCTCCAGGAGCCCAGGTTCAGGGCTGTCAGCTTCCCCTGCCTCCCACCCACTCTTCATGCTAGTGGCTGGCAGAGACCCGCACTGCCTATTATAGGGGTGTTTGGCAAAATAAACTTGAAATATAAAATCAGTCCTGATTACAACAGAAAAGGGGTGATGTTCAGAGCAGTAGTTGGAAAACTTCCTGTTCAAGGCTGGGTTATAAATATTTTACAGAAGAGAGGGCTCTAGTCACAACTGCTCAGTGCTGCCATTGCCTCCTGAAGGCACACAGATGCCAATCAAGCACGATCCTGTTCCAATAAAACTTTATTCATACAGACATGCAGCAGGTTCTAGTTTGAGGCCATCTAGTGTAGAGGGCACATGAGAACAGAGTCTCCCATGTGGGGAGCATACAGGGATGTAAGGTTTTCTCTGCTGGCACAGAACAACCTCCTTTTCCACAGTAATCCTAAAAGCATGGTGCTACCCAGGTTTGACTTCTAACTTTATTTTTAAAAGGAATATATTATATATGTTTTGTTTTGTTTTGTTTGGTTTGGTTTTTTTTTTTTTTTTGACAGGCAGAGTGGACAGTGAGAGAGAGAGAGAGAGAGAGAGAGAAAGGTCTTCCTTTGCCGTCGGTTCACCCTCCAATGGCCACTGCGGCCGGCGCACCGCGCTGATCCGATGGCAGGAGCCAGGTGCTTCTCCTGGTCTCCCATGCGGGTGCAGGGCCCAAGCACTTGGGCCATCCTCCACTGCCTTCCTGGGCCACAGCAGAGAGCTGGCCTGGAAGAGGGGCAACCGGGACAGAATCCGGCGCCCCAACCGGGACTAGAACCCGGGGTGCTGGCGCCGCAGGTGGAGGATTAGCCTAGTGAGCTGCAGCGCCGGCCCTATATATGTTTTTTTTTCATATAACCTTTTTTACTCATTCAACAGTATATTATTTTTAATGCTATGTATTCATTTTCATTTTATTTGAAAGGCAAAGAGAACCATCCACTGGTTCAGGGCCCACAACAGGTGGGGCTGTGCCAGGTGAAAGCCAGGAGCCCAGAATTCCATCCGGGTCTTCCACGCAGGTGGCAAAGACCCAACTACTTGAGCCATCATCATCTGCCTCTCAGGGAGTGCATTTAGCATGAAGCTGAAATCAGATGTGGAGCCAGGGTTTGAACTGAGTACTCCACTATGGGATGCATGTGTCCCACGTGGCAATTGACCTGCGCCATGCTTGTCACTCCTTTATTTTTAACATGTAAGTCTAAAATAGCTCCTGTATCCAGTGATTCTCCTTCCCTGGTCTCTTCAAATGTTACTGACACTAGTCGTAAAAACAGCTCCAGGAATGGCTCAGGGTGGTGTTGAAAGAGACCCCAGGACATCCAAACCCATCCCCTTGTTGGACAGTCTACGGAGCTGAGGCCAGGCCACAACGGCAGTGAGTGACACAGCAGGGACAACGCACACCGGGCTTTCATCGGCGTCAGCAGTGCACCAGCACGGTTAAGCAATGCTACTTCTGTTGCCAACAGCAATACAATGAGAGGTATATGTAAGTATTTTAAATTTCCCACCACACTATAAGGTACAAGGTACAAGATTCTATCGTATACCACTTTTTAAGTGCTTAAATGAAAATGCCTTTTTACAAATGTAAGGACACATTTGTAAAACCATGAATGAAGCAATTCAGAAACACAGAGAATAAAAAGGGAAGCTCCCCCTTCACCCATCCATATGTCCTTGCTGGCTTCCCTAGAGGGAACATTTTCCTTATAGCATGTTAGGAAATTTTTGAAAGACATGGAAAAAATAATTTTGCAATTAGCACCTTCATATTCCAAACCTCGATTCTAGAATCATTTTACTCTTTGCTTTATCACATCCATCTTTCCATGTCTCTATTCATTCATCCACCTTTCTTCTTAAATTTTAATGTATTTTTATTATTTATTTGAAAAGAGAGAGATTATTTCCACCCAGTGGTTTACTCCAGAGTACCTACAACAAAGGCAGCTGGGCCAAGCAGAAGCCAAGAACCAGGGAATCCGCACTGGTCTCCAACGAGGGTGGCAGGGGTCCAAGCACTTGAACTACTCCCTGCTGCCTCCCAGGCTGCTCATTAGCCGGAAGTTCTCATCAGGCGCGGAGCTGGGACTTGAACCCAGGCACTATGATACTGGATGAGGGAGTTCCAAACAGTGGCTTGACTATTATGCCGAAAGCCTAACCCTGTTCTGCAGCTTTTTCACCGTTGGCTATTTCTGCCTGTCCCAGTGATTCCCACACATGGACGTTACCTCTTGGCCTCTCCTCCCCAGTCACCCCCGCAGGTGCACCAGTGCCTTTCCTGGGGGGCTCTGAGGCTGTCGTGCTGACCCCGTTTCTGCTTGGAACCCTCCTCTGACTCTCACCGAGTAATTTTGGGCAAGAGCCTGGGCTCCTCTGTGACTTCTGGAAGACGCGACCAAGATTAGGAGCGCCTAGCTCCCGGGGTGCCGTGTGGTTCCCACGCCAACACCTGGAGCGGCGGGTCCAGGGCTGGCCTGTGGCTGCGGGGGCCCCGGGCGCCCTGCCAGGCCCTCAGTTCTGGTCCCGCACCTGCGCGCAGGCCGTGGGCGCACTCTGGTAACATCAGACACCTGGGACGGCTTTCAGGGCCCCTGTGCTAGGCTCGCCGGATGCCCTCACCACACACACAGAGCTAAGGGCGCCTGTCTCCCTTCGCGACGCCACATGCCCTGCAGCCAAGACCAGGGCCAAGTAACACGGAGGTGGTACCGAGAGGACAGTCATCTGGAATCCAGTAGTCCCGATTCAGCCGTCACACGTTCACGTCCCTTAGTCAGTCATCAGTCACGCTGTCACTCACACTGCTAAAACAGGAGATTTAGAAATAAACTCAACAACATCTAAGTGGCAGGTTTCCCTCTTCTGGGGGAAAAACAGTTAAATCCCATTTACAAACCTCTATTGGTGATGTGAGTGGCCACTCTCTTTACACCCCAAGATACCACTTCACACACGCTGGGATGGCCAAATCCAAACAAGGGCCGGCGAGGAGGTGGAGAGCTGGGACGCTTCATACGTTGCTGGTGCAGACGGAAATGGGTTAGCTACGTGGAAAATGGTTTGCAAGCTCCTCAGTTAAACAGCTACCATGTGACCCAGCAACCCCATTGCTAGTATTTGGCCCTAGACAATTGAAGATCTGTCCATACAAAGCTTGTTCACGACTATCCTTACAGCATTTTCCTTAACAGCCCTAAAACAGCAGACAATGCAGATGTCTGCGGCTGATATGCGTGTACAGATGAGACACGGGGTATCCCTACCGCGGAATGGTACTCAGCATAACAGGAGTACTGACAAGGCTACAGCATGGACGAATCTTGAAAGCTGAGTCAAAGAAGCTCAGCACAGAATTATGGTTTCATTCCGATTATGCGAAGTGTCCAGAATAGAGGAGCCCAGAGAGGCAGGAAAGAGGGTCGTGGTTGCCAGGGGCTGCAGTGGGGGCACAGGAAGTGAGCGGGCGCTAAAGGATGTGGGCTTCGTTTTGGGCGATGGGATGTTTGGGGCAAGGTGGGGGTGACGGTCGCACAGCTTCATGAACATACTAGAGGCCACTGAGTTGTACCTTTTAAGAGAGTGAATATTAGGGCTGGCACTGTGGCGTAGCGTGCTAAGCCTCCGCCTGCAGCTCCAGTATCCCATATGGCCGCTGCTTGGTATCCCGGCTGCTCCTCTTCCGATCCCGCTCTCTGCTGTGGCCTAGGAAAGCAGTAGAGGATGGCCTCAAGTGCTTGGGCCCCTGCACCCACGTGGGAGACCCGGAAGAAGCTCCTGGCCCCTGGCTTCAGATTGGCCCAGCTCTGGCCGTTGCAGCCATTTGGGGAGTGAACCAGCGGATGGAACCAGCAGATGTCTCTCTCTTCCTGTTTATAACTATCTCTCAAATAAATGTTTAAAAAAAGAAGGTGTATATTACAATATGTGAATTACATCTCAAGTTTTTAAAAAACAGTCTCTTTAAGGGCACATTTGCACTCATGGATACACAACCCCAGGTGGAGGAAGCTTGGCCCCAGTCTTTCATCACTGTGACAACAGCAACTTCTATTAATATGTTTTTCTTTTCCTCTAGTAAAACCCACAAAAGAAAAAAAACTACACCTTTCTACATTGCTCACTGGAGTGACTACAACAGTATTAATATTTTGTAAATATATAAAGAAAAGGCAAGACATCTGCCTTCTAGTCGAGGGCCTCTGTTGAAGAGGGGATAGTTGCACAGTCATGCTCTTGTCTTAAAGAGGGTCTTAAACATTCCCTCTGACCTTCTAAATATTCAAAAACATTAATTTTGAAACTGACATTTAGATGGAGAAAGTGGCTGGCAACACAGCTCACTAGGCTAATCCTCCGCCTGCAGTGCCGGCATCCCGGGTTCTAGTCCCGGTTGGGGCGCCGGATTCTGTCCCGGTTGCTCCTCTTCCAGTCCAGCTCTCTGCTGTGGCCAGGGAGTGCAGTGGAGGATGGCCCAAGTGCTTGGGCCCTGCACCCGCATGGGAGACCAAGAGGAAGCACCTGGCTCCTGGCTTCAGATCAGCGCAGCGCACCGGCCGTAGCAGCCATTTGGGGGGTGAACCAATGGAAGGAAGACCTCTCTCTCTCTCTTTCTCTCTCTCACTGTCTAACTCTGCCTGTAAAAAAAAATAAAGTTGGAGAAAGTAGGATTTTAGAAGTCATGGATTCAAAGCTGGAATTCATGGAGTCCAACAGAAGTGTATAGAGCAGTATCACATAATGAAATTAGTGTTCCGAACAACTAGAAGGGGTCTCTTCAGTGATTAAAAGAATTTCTGGTTCTGGGTGGGGAGAGGGACAGCGGTGTCGAGTCTAGGGGTTAAAATGCAAGGTTGGGATGCCCATGTGCCCCACCAGAGTGCCTGGGTTCCACGCCTGATTCCAGCTCCTGACTCTGGCTGCCTGCTCACACAGAGGCTGGGAGGCCGTGGTGACGGCTCAAGTAATGGGCTCCCCGCCATGCACGTGGAAAACCGAGACTGAGTTCCTAGCTTCAACTTGGGCTGTTGTGGATTTGGAAGCTCACTGCCCCACCCCCCACTGTGTGTGTGTGTGTGTGTGTGTGTGTGTGTGTCTACTTCTCAAATAAATATTTTTAAAAAATCTCTTGCAACATTCAAATGCATCTTGGTAGACCAGAGAGAAATACAAACACATTTTGATTTTTTGTATGTAGGAATTATTTTATAAGAATGATTGTCCATTCTTTGTCTTCTTGGAGTATTTTTTAAATCAAGGAAATGCATATGAATTTTGTGCTTTGCTCCCTCTAAAGAAATGTGCCACATACACTCAAAACACGGTTATCCGAAATCAATAAACACTTATGGAAATGATACAAAATCATCTAGTGAATTCTAGTTTGTATTCACATTACCTTCACAAAACATTTTTCACTTACAGCATAAAAGGGTTATAGCTCTGTTTCTTTTCATTGATGGCGAAATGAAATACACTCACTTCCCAGGGAGGAGTGATCAGCTGTCAAACCTTAGGCACAGATCTGTGTGAACCCCGAGAGCTGATACCAACAGCTACCCCCACGCGCTCCTAGGAGAGGGTGCTCAGGCTCCTCCCTGCTCCCCACTCTGCAGTGAGCAGCCCTCGCTCTACCTTCCCGCTTGAGAAGTTTTATTTACAACATTTGAAACAAGCTAAGGAGGAGCAAATGGCTCCAGGCTTCCCCCACTCCTGTTTCTTTTTTTGAACAGAACCTGATCATTGCACCCGTTCCTTCTGAGAACTATTTATTTATTATTATTTTTAAATGTCATAGTATTATTTTTATTTATTTATTTATTTTTAACTTTTATTTAATGAATATAAATTTCCAAAGTACAGCTTATGGATTACAATGTCTCCCCCCCCATAACTTCCCTCCCACCCACAACCCTCCCCTTTCCCGCTCCCTCTCCACTTCCATTCACATCAAGATTCGTTTTCAATTCTCTTTATATACAGAAGATCAGTTTAGCATATATTAAGTAAAGATTTCAACAGTTTGCACCCACATAGAAACACAAAGTGAAAAACACTGTTTGAGTACTAGTTATAGCATTAATTCACAATGTACAGCACATTAGGGACAGAGATCCTACATGAGGAGTAAGTGCACAGTGACTCCTGTTGTTGACTTAACAAATTGACACTCTTGTTTATAGGGTCAGTAATCACCCTAGGCTCTTGTCATGAGTTGCCAAGGCTATGGAAGCCCTTTGAGTTCACCGACTCTGATCATATTTAGACAAGGTCGTAGTCAAAGTGGAAGTTCTCTCCTCCCTTCAGACAAAGGTACCTCCTTCTTTGATGACCTGTTCTTTCCACTGGGATCTCACTCGTGGAGATTTTTTTTTTCTTTTTGCCAGCGTGTCTTGACTTTCCATGCCTGAAATACTCTCATGGGCTTTTCAGCCGGATCTGAATGCCTTAAGGGCTGATTCTGAAGCCAGAGTGCTGTTTAGGACATCTGCCGTTCTATGAGTCTGCTGTGTATCTCGCTTCCCATGTTGGATCGTCTGAGAACTATTTAGAACAGAGAGGCAGGAGCTTCCTTGCCTTGGCTCTGGTTCTGAGGAGAGGCAGTCAGCCCAGCTTAGAGCCCTGGAATTATCTCTGAGCAGGCCAGCTTGGTATGGGCTTGGCCGGTTGGTTCCTCTGAGGGCTGTATTATTATTTTTAAAGGTTTTTTTTAATTTATTTTTAAATATTTATGTTATTTATTTGAAAGTGTTACAGAGAGAAGTAGATCCAGAGAGAGAGAGAGGTCTTCCATCCACTGGTTCACTCCCCAAATGACCGAAATGGCCAGAGCTGAGCTGATCCAAAGCCAGGAGCCAGAAGGATTATTTGGGCCATTTTCAACTGCTTTCCCAGGCCACAGCAGAGAGCTGGATCGGAAGTGGAGCAGCCGGGACTCGAACTGGCGCCCATATCTGATGCCGGCACTGCAGGCCGCGGCTTTAACCAGCTGTGCCACAGTGCTGGACCCCTATTTATTTATTTGAAAGGCAGAATTAGACACAGAGAGGGAGAGAGAGGCGGGGAGAGAGAAAAAGACTTCCATCTGCTGTTTCACTCTCCCAGTAGCCACAAAGACTGGGGCTGGGTTAATCAGCAGCCAGGAGCCAGGTGCTTCTTCTGGGTCTCCCACATGAGTACAGGGGCCCAAGCACTTGGCCCATCCTCCGCTGCTTTCCCAGGCCATTAGAGGTAGCTGGATGGGAAGTGGAGCAGCCAAGACTCGAACCGACACCCATATAGGATGCTGGCATTGCAGGCGGCAGCTTTACCCTCTACACCACAGAGCTGGCTCCGGGGCTGTATTATTAAAAAAAAATGTCCTAGAAGTGTCTGCTTCCCTGGGGGACACAAGAGCCTCCCTGGCCAGGTGAGGGTGACTCTTTGCTGGGGTCCTCTCACCTGCTCTACACAGCTTCCATCACACCCAGACTCCCACAGTTGTATTGTGCCGGCACCTATAGGCCTTTCAGCTGGAGCTCCCAGCAGCCTGCAGGAAGGCCCACCCTGAGGGCATTCGAGGAGCGACAGCGCTGTGGCTAGGTTGTGGTTTGAGGGAGTTCCCCAGAGGTCCACGCGCTGGAGGCTTGGTCCTGGTGTGTTGATGTCAAGAGGCAGCGGGTAGATCTCAGAGGTGAAGCCTATCGCAAAGTAATTAGGCTGCGAGGGGCACTGTGCCTGGGAGGGATTAATGCAGTTCTCACGGGACCCCAGTTAGGTCCCACAAGTGTGCACTATTACAAAAGAGTGAACAAGGGGCTGTCATGGCGCAGCAGGTTGGGGTGCCTGCATCCCGTATTGGAGTGCTGGTCTGAGTCCCAGCTGCTCTGTTCTGCTCCAGCTTTCTGCTCATGCCTTCCTGGGAAGGCAGCGAGTGATAGCGCAAGTGCTTGGATCTCTGCCACCCATATGACAGGGAGACCAGGATGGGGCTCCTGGCTTTGGCCTGGCCCCGATCTGGTCGTTGTGGCCATCCGGGGAATGAACCAGCAGATGGAAGATCTCTCTCTCTCTCTGTTGCTCTTTCAAATAAATCGTGTGTACATTATATATATTATATAATATATGAGTGAGTCGGACGGGTGGGTCCCCCGGCTTCCTGTCTTGCCAGGTGCTCTCTCCCCGTACACCCTCTGTGATGCCGTCAGCCCGACGCGATGTTGCCAGCAGGCCTCGCAGGCTGACCGATGCTGCTGACGCCACGCTGCGGCTTCTCCAGACCTGGGAGCTCAAGACGCCTCTTTCCTTGGCCTTCCTTAGGGCAGACGGACGGACCCCCAGCAGACGCGGCTCCCAACACTCTGGCTCCGGCTCGGCCTCTCCAGGAAAGCCGCCCGGCTCCGCTGCGCTGTGAAGCGACAGCACCTGGGCGGCCGACAGGAAGGGGCGGGCCTTTGGTCTGTAGTTAGGATGCCCGAGCCCCACACGGGAGTACTTGGGCTCTACTCCTGGCTCCGGCTCCTGACTCCAGCTTCCTGCTAATACAGACCCTAGGAGGCAGCAGCTGATGGTTCAAGTACTTGGGTTCCGGCCACCCATGGGAGTGGCCCTGGGTTGAGTTCCTGGCTCCTGGCTTTGACCTGGCCCAGCTCTGGCTGTTGTGGGCATCTGGGGAATGAACCAGCAGATGGGAGTTCTCTGTCTCTGTCTCTCTGCCTTTGAAATGGAGTAAAGTAAAACAAGACAATGTAACATAAAATATCCTCAGAAATGGCACAACCCCTCCCCTGTCCCCTTGGCCAAACATTTCATGCTTCCTCACCCAGCCTTGCAACAAACTTGTTCTTTCTCAGACTGCCCTTCCTTCTGGACTCCTCCAAGGACCTCCCCAGCCTTCCAAAACAGACTAACCGGGCAGCTGTGCAAACGGCAGGCTGTCTGTCCATCAATAGTAGGCGGGGAAGCCACCTGTGGGGCTGGCTGGGCTCAGGCCTAACTGTGAGTTAGCAACACGAAGGAGTGGGATCTACAGGCTGGAGCTGAGCTGGGAGGGAGGGTGGTGGCTGGCCCCCAGCTGGGGAGGGAATTCTTAGGCTCCCTTGCTGGGTTGCTGGGTCTGGTCTTCTCTCAACCTTGTCATATTCTGTATACTGGGATTGCCAGCTCTTGTGTCATGCCTGTTAGATAATAATACTGCTGTTGATAGTAACAATGAATAATAACGGTAGATCCCATTTACTCAGCAGTCCCTGGGTACCCAATGCCGGCCTCGACATTTAAGCTAAATTTTCTCCTTTAATCCTCATAAAGTCATAGAGGTTGAATAACTTCCTTAAACCCATGCTAGCCAGGAAGTTTTGTCTGAGTGCAAAACCCATTGCTAATTTTGTTTTCTACACATGGTCTGGGCCGCTAAGAAAAAGCTGTGTTTAGATCCCCAAATAACCAAACATGTATACATATATATACATATTTAATTTATTTGAAAAGCAGAGTTACAGAGAAGCAGAGGCTGAGAGAGAGAAGTCTCCCATCTGCTGGTTCACTCCCCAAATGGCTGCAACAGCTGGAGCTATGCGGATCTGAAGCCAGGAGCTTCTTCCGGGTCTCCCACATGGGCCCAGGGGCCCAAGGACTTGGGCCATCTCCTGTTGCCTTCCCAAGCCACAGCAGAGAGTTGGACTGGAAGTGGAACAGCCAAGACTTTAATGAGCGCCCATATGGGATGCTGGCACTGCAGGCAGCGGCTTTACTTGCTATGCCACAGCACGGGCCCCTATTTATTTAAAAAAATTTTTTTTTTAATTTATTTGAAAGCCAAATCAACGGTGGGGGGGGGGAATCTTCCATCCACTGATTTCTGTCCGGCTTCCCCACTTCCAATCCGGCTCCCTGCCATTGTATCTGGGAAAGCAGCAGAGGTTGGCGTGAGTGGTTGGGCCTCTGTATCCCTGTGGGAGACCCTGATGAAGCTCTGGCCTTTGCAGCCATCTGGGGAGTGAACCAGCAGACGGAAGATACCTCTCCTCTCTAACTGTGCCTTTCAAATAAATAAAGTGAAATTAAAAAAAAAAAAAAAAAAAGATGCCTCCCACATCGGGGTAGCTGGGTTCACGCATGCTCAGGCGGATGCTGCTCCAGCTTCCTGCTGACAGACAGGCCCTGGGAGGCAGCAGTGACGCATCAGTGACTGAGCTGCCAGCACCCATGGAGAAGACCTGCACTGTGTTTCTGGCTCCCGGCTTTGACTCTAGTTCAGCCTTGACCGTTGTGTATTCTGGGAGTGAATGACCGATGGCAACACTGTTGCCTGCCTGTCTCTCAAATAAGTAAAATTTTATATGAAAGAAATAATGTCAACCATAAAATAGCAGCAAATTATTTTACCAGGGTTGTTACATTTATTGAGATTTCAAAATCCAAGAAAGTTTGCAAATCATTTATTAGCAGAACCCTTATATTCTTTTTGGAAACAGTGAATGAATTCTAAATATATAAACAGTAGAAACCAAGACAGGACAACCCTTCATCAGAGTTTACCACTTTAAACTTTTTAAATTTATTTTCATTTTCTTTGAAAGGCAGAATCAGAGAGAGAGAGAGAGAGAGAGAGAGAGAGAGATCTTCCATCCTCTGGTTCTCTCCCCAAATGCCCGCAACAGCCAGACCTGGGCCAGGGTGAAGTCAGGAGCCCAGAGCTTCATCAGGGTCTTCCATACCAGCGGCAGGGACCCCAGCACTTGGGCCACACCTGCTGCCTCCAGGGCATGCATTAGCAGGAAGCACCAAACACCTGCCCCAGAGCTTATTTTAAAACAGAGCGTGGGCCGGCCCAAGATTTCCACGTGGAAGTTTTCACCCACGCCCTGGCCCTGGCTCTGAGCCCCACTGTGGTTAGCCGCGGCCCTCAGCTCCAGTGTGCAGTCAGAGCCAAATGAGCAGCCTCGCCTTCTCTCTCCTCCGTTCCAGCCCCGCCTCCAAGTCTCTCCACGCCAAGAGTCCGTTTTCCTTCATGCCTGGCCACCTTTGTTTCCTTTCTTCTGCCCTGTGCTACTCTGGTGGCGCGAGCAGGTACAGGGAATAATACGGAGCACTCAGACCAAGCTGCTCCCGGCCGCTGGCATGCAGATCACACACCCAGCAAGGCCCGCCCGGCTGCTGGGTGACCCCCAACCTTCTCCACGGCCTGCAGCGGCTCCCGAAGCCTTGGCTCCCGCACCGTGCACACTCTGCCCTGCAAACGTGCTCCGACCTAGCCTGTCTGCAGGCCTCAGCCGAGCTGGCCCCTCCTCCCCCAAGCCCACCCAGGCTGCAGGTGCACTGCCATCCCAGCCGGCTCTCAGGGCTCGGGTACCGCTGCACCCACGGCCGCCCTCTCCTGTCCCATTTCTGGGTTTCCGACCCCAACCTCCCTCTTTCTTTAGTACTTTATTAGGGGAGCCCTCCCATGTATTCTAAATGTAGAGAACACCATGCAGCAAGGCTCCGTGTTCCTGTTGCTGGGATTCCGGATTCCGCAGGGGGAAGTCACAGCCAGTTCTGGCCGCTCCCTTCCCCGGGAGCATTTGGACGCAAATCCAGATTTCATCACACGTATTTCATAATATATCCCTAAGGATTCTTCTCAAAAAGCAAACCACAATGCTGTTATCACACCGAATATCGCACAATCAGCCATTCCTTAAACTCATTAATTTCCCCCAATTATCCAAGAAATTCACTCTCATTTTTAAAAATGTATGAGAGAGAGAGAGAGAGAGAGAGAGAGAGAGAGAGAGAATCTCCTGTCTGCTGGTTCACCGGTTCACTCCCCAAATGCCCCCCAACAGCTGGAGCTGGGCCAGGCTGAAGCCAGAAGTCAGGAACTCCATCCGGGTCTCCCATGTGGGTGGCAGGGACCCAAGTACTTGAGCCATCACCTGCTGCCTCCCAGGGTGCTCATTAGCAGGAATCTAGAATCGGGAAAGGAGCCAGGACTTGAACCCACATCACCCCAAGCAGCCACTTAACCACTGCCACCCCCCCCCCAACCTTTCCCACGAAATTTAGCTTGCTTAAATGGAAATCCAAAAATGTTTATATGTTGCGAATGGTCATATTTGTTTCCTAAGCGGGTTTCAATGCACAGAGCCCTCCACCCCAGTCTTGCCTCCCCGACCCAGGCTCTCGGTTCAAGACCCAGGGTTACTTACTGTCAGGTACAGCTCCTCAGTTGCTGATTGCAACCCAGCATCTTCCTTTAGCTGGCCCTCTGCCCTGGGGCTTGGGGCCCTTGGCGTTTTCAGTTATTGCCTGGGTTGGTTTACTTATGGGGTCAGTGCTGTGGCGTAGTGGGTAAAGCTGCTGCTTACAGTGCCAGCATCCCATATGGGTGCCGGTTCGAGACCCGGTTGCTCCTCTTCCAATCCAGCTCTCTGCTGTGGCCTGGGAAAGCAGTAGAAGATGGCCCAAGTCCTTGGGCCCCTGCACCTGCATGGAAGACCCAGAAGAAGCCCCCAGCTCCTGACTTCGGATCAGTCCAGCTCTAGTCATTGTGGCCATTTGGGGGAGTGAACCAGCGGATGAAAGACCTCTCTCTCTCTCTGCCTCTCTGTAACCCTGCCTTTCAAATAAATAAATAAATCTTTAAAATAGTTTACTTATTTGAAAGGCCAAACAACCGAGTGACACACACACATAGACAGAGACAGAGACAGATATCTTTGCTTGCCGGTCACTCCTTAAATGTCCATAACAGCTGGGACTAGGCCAGACCAAAGGTAGGAGGCAGAAAGTTTGGCCGGCACCGCGGCTCACTAGGCTAATCCTCTGCCTTCGGGGCTGGCACACTGGGTTCTAGTTCCGGTCGGGGCGCCGGATTCTGTCCCAGTTGCCCCTCTTCCAGGCCAGCTCTCTGCTGTGGCCCGGGAAGGCAGTGGAGGATGGCCCAAGTGCTTGGGCCCTGCACCCCATGGGAGACCAGGAGAAGCACCTGGCTCCTGCCTTCGGATCAGTGCAGTGCGCCAGCTGCAACGGCCATTGGAGGAAGACCTTTCTGTCTCTCTCTTTCTCTCACTGTCCACTCTGCCTGTCAATAAATAAATAAATAAATAAAAAAGAAAGTTCATCGAGGTCTCCCACGCGGGTGGCAGAGGTACACACGCACTTGAGCCATCACCTGCTGCCTCCCAGTGCACTGAACAGGAAGCTGGATGGCAAGTGGACGAGCCGGGATTTGAACTGCTAAGGGGTGAGGCAGGTCAAGCTGTAACTTAACAGCTGCTGCGGCAAACACCCAGCCCTGGGACAAAAGTTTTCTGAGCTCGCCAAAGCAGCGAGAGCAGCGGGTAGAAGGGGCTGGGGAGGGAGTCATTCTTTGGGAGGTTGCTGCTGCTTTATGCGTTCTTCGCCGGTTTTCGACCTTTGGACTTATAATTATTTTGCTCTTCCACGGTGCTTCTAGTTATAGGCAGACTGAACGTGGCGAGGGGGTGAAGGCTGAGGCGGAGAGTGACTGAGAGCATGGGGCAGTGTGAGTGTGGCACAAACTGCGAGTTCTAGAAAGCGCTGCCCTTGGTCTCTCTTGCCTGGTTTACATCCGCAAGGCAAACTGGCTCCCGCAAACGTGGCGCATGGCGCATGGCTCAGCTCTGTTCCGCATGGCATTCTTTGACGAGATACCGTTGTGTCCACTGAATTGCTGAGTGTGTTTTTGCCTGCCTGGATGTTAAACAACCATGGCTCCTAGCGTCTCAGTGTGCCTTTGGATAAAAGGTTATTGTACGAAGAAAAAAAAAGCCATTGTCCAAAATGCAGTGCAGGACCCATTCTGCTGAAAAGTTGATTCTACTCTCATCATGTGAGGACGGTGTGCAGTGCCTTGATCTGTCTCTCTGGCTGTCAGTCGGAACTTCCTCCCAGGCAAGTGCGTGTGTCAGGTGCACTAGCACGAAGGTTAGGTTCTCCGAGAGCAAAAGAGAACAGCCCATTGTGCTTTCAAGACATCGCCAACAAATGCGCACCTGCCTCTGAGGGCATGAGCTAATAATGCTTCAAATTGTTGATGCATGCAATGACATGGCTGAATTCCAAAAACATGCTGAGTGAAGAGGCCAGACACAACAGAACACATTTCTATGACATCTAGGACAGACACATCAAGCCAAGGAGACGTAATCAGCGCATGTTTCCTCGGGTTCAGGGAGGGGACAGACGAGAGAGAAGCGCAGAGGGCTTTGGGGGAGGAATGAAATGTTCTACATTTTGTTTGGGGCATTGTTTACACAGGTGTATGCAATTGTCCAAGTTCATTTCACTCAGCCTCTGAGACCTGTGCCTCTTGTCAGTTTAAAAAGCTTAAAATCAATGAAAAAAAAAAAAGAATTCAAGAGTCTCTTACATTGTTATGAGATGATGTATCCCTGAATAAACTTTATAGGCTAGGGGTTGGAAGGCCTGGGTTGACTTCTAGCTCCACAATCCCCTTGGGCAATTTAATTATTAATTTTTCTCAGCTTTAGGTCTCTTTTTAAAAAAAATTTTAAATTTTCATTTTAATTAGTTTTTAACAGATTCAATGTGGTTTGTAGAGACAATTCTAAGAACATAATGATATTCCCTTCCTTCCTTCCTCTCCCTCCCACCTTCTTTTCTTCTTCTTCATTTTTTTTTTTTTTTAGTTTTTGAGATAATAGATTTTAAATTGACATCACAGTAAAAGGCTTAACATTTCAGTGAATAAGAGGTTTAACAAGGGGCTGGCACTGTGGTGCAGCGGGTTAACGCCCTGGCCTGAAGCGCTGGCATCCCATATGGGTGCTGGTTGGAGTCCTGGCTGCTCCTCTTCTGATCCAGCTCTCTGCTATGGCCTGGGAAAGCAGTGGAAGATGGCCCAAGACCTTGGGCCCCTGCACCCACCTGGGAGACCAGGAAGAAGCTCCTGGCTCCTGGCTTCGGATTGGCGCAGCTCCGGCCGCTGTGGCCATCTGGGGAGTGAACCAGAGGATGAAAGACTTCTCTCTCTGTCTCTACCTCTCTGTAACTGTCTTTCAAATAAATAAAATCATTTTTTTTTTACAAAGAGAGGTTTAGCAAGTAAAAAGCAAAAAGACCCTTATTTAGGGAGAATACCTGTTCAGCAGCGGTGAGAACAGGTCCCAGTTCACCGGGCGCTGTGCATGTTAAATGAGCCGAGGAAGGGATCAGCAGGACAGTGCGTCTGTTTCCTGAGACATTTTAAGGGCATTCATTGCAGTCCATCCACCCTCTTCCTTGGTCACCATCTGGGCTTTCCCGTGAGCCCAGCTTCGGCCTGGCCTGTCTTTCCCAGAGGCCTTTCTGCCCCGCAGTCCCATTAGTGACGGACAGCAGATTCCTCCTCGTGTCTCATCTCCCCGCACTGCTGAGTTCAGGCTCTGGCGTCTCCTGCCTCAGTCTTCAGGGGTCACCAACTAGGATCCTCGGCCCGCAGGTGCTTTGCCTACAGTTAGCCGCCGTCAAACTGTTGTGGATAGACCCCTCCTACCAGAATCAGGGTTCACCTGGCTTCTCTCGCAGCCATGCTCACCTGCGAGTCTCGTGGCCCCAGCAGGCACCCCGCCTTGCACAGCCCAGTGTCTTCGCTCATAGCACCCTCTTTACTCTGGTATTTCCACGTCCCCAGGGCCAGGAGGCCTTCCCGATCCTCCTCCTGCCTGTAGCGACTCCTCCCGTCTGAACTGTCCCGCTTTCCAGTCACTGTGATCCTCTTTTTTTCTGGAGAATCAAGATCTTGGTTTGGTACTTGATTCTGACAAGCGTCACCTTCATGTAGTAAGCATCCAGGACTATCCGGACTTTCCTCGCTGTCTTCCCCTCATTGTCATGCCCCTAGGAAGTCCTCCACTGGTATTTGGTGTTACTGTTCTTGGAATTTCGAGGCCCTTCTATGTGGGCAACATCCAGGGATCCTCACAGCAACTCTCCACAGCTTACGGTTTAGGGGTTCACAGTCCAAGGCAGTGCAGCCCATCTGTGGGATGCTTGGTGAGGGCGTGGACAGGAATGATGGGGCAGGGGAAGGGGCAGAGGGAGGATCACACGGTGAGTGTGCAGGCAGAGAGAGCGGTCGGGTTCAGCACAATCTTTTGTAATCAACCCTCTTGCCAGAACTACCTTCTGGGGGTGTGGCCTCCAATGATCTAAGGATCCCCTCCCCCCACTTAGATCCCGCCTCCCAGACTCCATAATTGGACCAGGGGTCCATCCTCCGCATCACTGATCCAGGACTTTGGGGTTTAAACGCCTGCCTGGATGGGGGGCCGAATCCCTTCAAACCACAGCAGGTGGCTTAGCCAGCATGGGCTTCACGCAGGCTTCCTCTCTCTTCTTGCCGTCCCCCCGGCGTGGATGAGCCAGGCCACTGCCTGGGTATCTCAGGGAGGAAAGAGACACTGAAGTTCATGGCATCTAGCAGTTGTGCTGTGAAAAAAGGACACGGTCACTGTCTCGGTTCAGTTGTGCTGCTGTGGGTGATTTTCGAAGAGCAGAAATGTGTTCCTCACGGTTCTAGAGGCTGGGAATCCTAGATGAAGTCGCCGCGTTTGGTGCGGTGTTCCCACGCTGCGGAAGGCAAGCTTCCCGATCGCTGCGCGCAGCCTCCGTTGAAAGGGCCTTGATGCCACCGACAAGAGAGCAGCTCTCCTGGCCTCTGGACCTGTCCCAGGCCCCGCCTCGTAGGACAGCACTGTCTCGTTGGCCACATCTGAATTTTGGAGAGGACACATTCAAACCTCAGCAGCTACTAAGCCACACAGGGACAGATGATAGTAGTTAGCTTTACTACAATTGCCTTTCAAAGTGTTTCACAGGTGTGGGGGCCTGGCCAAACTGGGCACCAGGCAAAAAGGATGCCCGAGTACAGCAGTCCCAGGCTAACACGCAGACGGTTGGAAAGGTGACTGAGAAGGCGTCCTTAGGTGGCGGTAGTGAGTCCAGCCCTGGAGGCTCAGGTTTCAAGTCAAACAAACCCAGAGGAGTAGCTCCGTCTCCCCTTGAGCCACCTGCTTCCTCCAGCCATGGACTTAAACGCTCTCCTTGGGCCTGCAGGTGCCAAGGTCTGAGCGACTGCTAGGTGGTCTGGGGGTGTTCCCCAGCCCCGGATACCGGGCTTCCTCCTTACCCACATGCCTTGTTCCCTTCCACGTCCCCAGGGCGGCACAAGTGGTCCACATTAGCGTGCACGTGTTTGCTAGGCTGCTGTCACAAAGAACCACAATCCGAATGGCTTAGAAATGGAAACTTCTCCGATTTGGAGGCTGGAAGTCTGAGCTGGGCCGTGCCCTCTGGTTGTGCTGGGGGAGGGTCTGCTCTGGGGTTCTCTCCAGCTTCTGCTCGCTGCTTGGCTGTGGCCACACAGCTCCTAGCTCCATGTGTCACTCTCGGTGTGTGCTTGTCACTGTGTCCAAGTTTCCCCTTTTTATAAGGACATGAGTCGTATAGGATTAGGGGCCCATCCTATTCCAGCATGAACTCCTGTTACGTAATTACATCTGCAAACCACTCTATTTCCAAATAAGGCTGCATACTGGGGTACGGGGGTTAGGGCTTCAACAGAACTTAAGCCACGGAACTAAGTGTTCCTTAAAATTCATTCATTTAAAAAAACAACTTTGTGATTGCTCTCTTAAATAATATACCACTATACTATTATTTGCTTGTAGCTCTTATTTATTATCTTAATACCATAATACTGCTTATTATAAATAGAAAAATCAGTATCACATGGCATAAGGAAGGTCATGGTCAACACAGTACATAAAATACAGAAATAGCATAAAGAACAGAACTGTTGAAGTAAGGACCTGACAGTGTACTACCCCAAGCCGTGTTCTAAGCCCCAGACTATGTTTAGTCTTGATGGAGAGGGCTGGGGGACACTTCTATAAATAGCATCAAAAGCTATGGACGCACTCCCCGTGTGAGACTTTCAGGCGCTTTCCTGGGTGGGAACAGAGAGGCTGTGGTCTGCTGGGGCTTGGGAGCCTGCAGGTCCGAGGATCAGAGTGCGCTCACAAATCAGGGTCTGCCGAGGGCAAAGCAGGCGGCAGACAGCCAGGGCCAGGGCAGAACGATCCTGGACTCCCAACGCCCCCGTCCGCCCGTTAGCCCCTTGCTCCTCTCCAGCCTGGGGCCCGGGGTGGCGGGGCGGCTTCTTTGCCACCTGCAGTAGATGACCCGGGAGGCGTGTGCTGCAGCTGGGCCCTGGCCCATGGCTGACGATGCGCTGGGTGCGGGCCAGCCCCTGGGAGGGTGCAGCTTTATGAGCTGGTTCTGACCTAGAACTATCGAGAGAAAGGGGTGCTTTGGGCGAAGGCTGTTCTAGACATCCTCAAACTGTTGCGCTGGAGAGAATGCCACGCTGTGCTTTTTGGCGGGTAGCTTTTAGTGGCACGTGGTAAATGTACACCCAGGGTAAAGTATGTGGGGAAGCCTCCTTCCTGGTTCTCCTAGCTGACACCCCTCTCCAGGCGACACCGTGATGGGACCGTCCTGTGTGTCCTTGTCAATACGGAGGCGGAACAGCAGCTCAGAGCAGCATCAGCGAGACAAAAGGAAACAAACTGCCCCAGAATCACCTTTCAGGAAGCCTCCCACCCCTCCACCCCTGATCAGCGTTTCCACCCGGCCCTCTGATGAACCCATTTTTCTTCTTTTCTCTTCCTCTATTGTTAGCGCCTTTGCACCTAGGCACCTAAGCAGGTGGCTTCAGCTACGGCCTCTGACTCGTGAAGGAGCTTCTGCTGGGCACATAGTAGGTGGTCAACACATCCTGTTAGAATAAGGATCTGAGAAGGGAAGGGGTGGCTACTGCCGATTCAGCCCCCGCTGCTTGACAGGCACTTTGTAATATAACCTCGTACCAATGACTGGCATTATTTCCAGGCGTGGAAAGGGGCTCACGGGTGAGAGAAGTTAGGTACCTGGCCTCAATCCTGGCTACTCTCACTCCCGGGCCCATGCCGTCTTGCCTGGGCTTCCTTGTGATGTGGGAAGCAGAGACGGGTCGGTCCTGGAACTGTGGCCGTCTGTGAGAGCAACTGAGCACGGCCAGCTGGTGAGCTTCGTCCTCACTTTGGCGGGTCTCCCGCCACCGTGCCTGATGGTCTGGGGATGCAACGCACGCACTGGGCAGGAGATCACCAAAGGAGAGAAGCAGATTGGGGAAGTGACACTCAGAAGGTCTGAAGGGTTGCTTTTAGGGCACGTGGGATTCCAACCCGAGCCCAGGGTGACAGCGTGGAGTGCGGCAGAGGCCTGGAGACGAGTTTCCATCACCTGTGAGTGCATTCAGCGGAGCAGAGGAAAACAAGCCAGGCTCTGTGTGCGCGCACATTGTGTGTGTGTGCACGCGTGTGTGCATGTGCGTGAGGAGGGTAGAGGGAGAGAAAGGCGCACCTCATGTTGGCGCTCCCCTCGTGGCCCGTCTTGGGCTACCACAGCTTTCTGAGGCTGGGTTTGCAGGCCTCTGTTCTGAGCCTGGCGCTTCTCCCAGGAGCACGAGTCCCGCTAATGAGGGCAACGCGAGTGAATCCACAGGGGCGGAGGAGGACGCTGCGCTCTTCACTTTACCCAGCCTGGAACACAGCGCGTGCCAGGAACGTGCCTGCGAGTCCGAGTCATCCATGGATCCATGCCTGAGCTTATGGAACAGAAATGTGTCCTGCCCAAATCGGCTGTGAAGTGAATAAACATTATTTTTTCCACTGAATTCAGCTATAAAACGACTGGAAAGCTCTTCAGGGGAATTGAGAGGAGAAAAAGCAAGAAAGAAAAACGCAGAGACCTTGCGCCAGAAGAGAAGCAATGGCCGCCGCTGCCCATGGTACCTCCGCACCGCACCTTCTCCCAGCAGCCAGAGCGCCAGCGCTGCTTCCCTTCCTCCTGCTCTGCCCCTCCCCTTCTCCTCTGCAGGGGCTGCCAGTGTCTTCCCGCCCTGAGGTCAAGGCTGACTATTCCTCAGGTTTACGGCGTTCCGCTGAAAACTCGGCCATTTCTTCCTTGAGCAATGAGTAAACTCACAATTGCATGCAGCTGTTTACTTGGGCGGGAGGCGGTACTGCACAGCGCTGTAGCTGCGCACGCCTGGGTTTGAGCCTGGGCGTGGGTCTAATACAGCCTCTGGGCTCAGCTTCCACATCTGTGTGATGGAGACAACCATGCACACACCCCTCAGGGACTGCAGGAAGGGTTAAAGTCACTTCTGTCTGTGTACACAGATAAATGTGTGTGTGTATATATATATATATATATATGGGTACTTCAAAAAGCTCAAGTAAAGGGCAAATTCTGAAAAACTTCACATGGATCTCAAGTTGTTTTTTTTTTTTTGCACTAAAATAAATTAATCCTTTAATTCCAGTTTCCACGAACCTTATGTACACATACACACACACACACACACACACGTGTCATGCTTTGTGCTGTTTACTGGGTCAATATTCAGCAGGTGTAGTCATTGTTGTAGTGGTAATGATAATACTTGCACAAATACAGAACCTTGTCCCAGTAGGTTACCTTTTCATAAAATGAAAACGGACCAATGAATGAAAAACGCAGCCCTAAATGTTCTGCCATGGAAGTCTGTTGTGTGTGTGTGTGTGTGTGTGTGTGCGTGTGTGTGTGTTAGAATACCCCTCTCCCCCATGGAAGGTCCAGGTTGCATTTCCACTCTACAGATACCAATGTTACCATATGCTGAGAACCTCAGCCCTGAGCAAGTCCCATCACCACCTGGGAACCTCCGCCCAGGGTGTCTAGTTGCTTTGTTAGCTCAACGTGGCCAGGGCTGTGGAAGGCGTGTGCTGGCCAAGTGCACCTGTTTGCACAAGTGATCAGAGCGGCAGGAAGGTGTAAGAGGCAAGGTGTGGGGTGCGGACAAGGTTCCTCCTCCCGCCCGTGACCTTTCTGGGTCTGTTTCCTTGACACTTCTCTCACAGGGCTTAGCCCGGGGTTAGAGAAGGAAGGCGATACAGAGGCTGCCGTGGGCCGGCCTGTGGACACTTCTCTTCCCCTCCTGCCAGTACCCAGCACTGCCTCCACCATAAGTCACACTACAGAACTCCTTGTTCTCTAGCAGAGAGAAACAGTGGCACAAAACCTAAACGGTGTGGCGAGGACCCAGTCTATTGGAAACAGATCTCTTCTGCTTACAGCAACCTGATGGACCCTACCACCAATAACTAACCCTCCCAAAGGAGCCGTCCTGCGCAGTGCACCCACGCCAGACTGCCCGTTATTCGCCCCAGCACTCCCACCTTCCGTCTCTCCTCACCTGCGGACCCCATCTGGGCCTGCCACCCCCACAGTCCCACGCCAGTATCCTTAACTCTCCTGTCTGCCCAGTGCCCTCCGCCCACGTGGCCAGCAGAGCCCATTCCTGGCCTGTCTCTTGCGTGTGCCTTGGGCAGCTAAGTGCTGGAGGAGACACACGAGCTGGCTAGTTTCAGCTTCTTGTAGTTCAGACTCCCAGGAGGACCCTCAGCCTTGGCCAGCAGTTCTACCGAGTTTCTCTCGGGGCTCCTCAGAGATGGCCAGTTCATTCCCTCCGACATCCCCGGCTCCGTTCCTGCCTCCTAGGAGGTGTGATCCCGCTCCATTTCTCACTGAGAAAACAGGATGAGGCCGGTGACTCCCGCATCTTTCCATTTCCAAGTCTCAAAGCAACAGAGCTTCCCGCACCTGCAGCAGCCCGAGTCCTCCTTGCTCTGAGAAGCGGCTCTTCCTGCCCCGGCCCCTCCCCTAGTGCACCTCATCTTGGAAGTTCCCCAGCCTCAGTGCGCGTGGGATGACGCGCCCATCCCTTCCTCCCTCCCCAGGCCGTTTTATCAGCATAGGAAGGCTCGAGTGTCTTCCATTGAAAACCTTTAAAAGGGATTTTAAGATTGATTGTTATTTGAAGGGCAAAGGGACAAAGAAAGAGACACAGAGAGAGAGAAAGAGAGAGAGAGAGAGAGAGAGAGCGTGCGCTCTTCCATCCTCTGGTTCACTCCCCAATGCTTGCAACAGCTGGGGCTGGGCAGGCTGATGCCAGGAGCCTGGGATTCCCGGGCTTTGGTGTGGTGGCAGTGTTTCAATGACTTGAGCCACACTACTGCCTCCCTGGTGCGCATCAGCAGGAAGTTGGAGCTGAGAGAGAGCTGGGACCCCAGCCCCAGCCCTCTGATATGCACTGGGGGCGTCCAAGCGGTGTCTCAACCACACTGCTGGGCCCCCCTTTAATCAAACCTCTCACACCACCACTCCACCTCCTCCATCTCCTTTTAAAACAATCCCACTTGAAGGCATTTTCTACCTATGCTGCTGCCATCCATCAGTTTTGTTATCTCTACTTTTCTTCTGATTACAAAAATCATCCATGATTACTTTCACAATCACATTTCTTAGATTTGGAAAAATATTTACATACAGAAGAGCAGAGTAACACTTGAGTATTCAACCACACAGAATGTGTTAGTATTTGTCATATTTAGTGGTTCTATCTTCATTAAACATGTTGGAGATAAAACTGAAATATGTTCTGTGTGCTTACCTAGTGGTGTCGCCGCCCCATTCCAAAGGCCAAAGCCGGTGTGAGCATTTGCCAAACTAAGATCAGCCGCCAGCCTCAGAAACTCCCAGACAGCAGTGGCTGAAAGAGGGTCAAATCGGACTTGTCTCTCTGGGACGTCCGGTGGGCTGCAGTGCGCTGGGTGAGGGACCCAGGCTCCCATCTTGAAGCTCCGTCACCCCGTTCGTCCCAAGGCAGCAGCGCCAGTTCCTGCCTGAGTTTTCCTTTGTACGCATTTCTGCTGTGGACATGATCAGTAATTCCAGCCATCTTCCCGTAGTTATCTTAGATCTCACCTACTCATGACATTCTTGTGTCACCAATAGTATATTGTTTTCAAAATAAATACTTCAACGTGTGTTAAAATGGCATCTCTAGACTTTTGGGCCCGGACAGGGGTGAGGCCTGAGAGTCACCCACAAGCTTGGCTGTGGTTTTCTCTCCTTAATCGATGTTCACTCTCTCCAAGGGACGCCATCCTCTACCGTAATCACATCCCTTCCAGACTCTGAGGGCTCTCAGCTTCACATCGCTAGTCCTGCACACAGCTTTCCTGTGAAACTAACCCTTCCAGTTCTGTTTGGATGTTCTCAAGGCACTTCAACCTCAATGCATTCAAAACGGAACTTTTGGGGCCTGTGCTGTGGGGTAGCGGGTTAAGATGCTGCCTGCAGCACAAGCATCCCCTATGGACACCGGTTCGAGTCCCAGTTGCTCCACTTCTGATCCAGCTCCCTGCTAATGTGCTTGGGAAGATGGCCCAAGTGTACCCACTTGTGAGACCTAGAAGAAGCTCCTGGCTTTGGATCAGCCCAGCCCCAGTCATTGTGGCTATCTGGGGAGTGAACCAGCAAAGGGAAGACCTCTTCCTCTGTAACTCTGCCCTTCGAATAACACAAAAACAAACCACTTAGCTCTTTCTGTCTGGCTGCATACACTTGGGGCTGCCCTGTCAACATGGCCTGACCTGCTCAACAGTGCCACACCTAAGTGTAAAGAGGGGGTGGGGGGGTGAGCCCCTTCATTTTACACGATGAGATTACTTGGCTCCTGTCACTTCTGTTCATTTCTTTTTGCCAGAATTTTGTTCCATGGCTATGCCTGGCTCTACACTCATTACTGCTTGCTAACTAACCAAACTCAGTGTTTTAAATCAACACTGTCTACTTTGCTTGGGTATTAGAAATGGTTGGGCAGTCTGTCTGGCCTTGGTTGAGTTGACGTATGCCTCTGCTATCAGCTGCACGCTGGGTAGGAGGCTCTATTGATTTTGGGGGGCTCCCCATATGTTGGGGGATTGGCAGGTCTAGGATTGTCTCAGTTCTTTTTACATGGTCTTTTGTCTTCTAGCAGGCTAGCCTGGGAAGGGTTCCAAGGAAGTGGGAAAGAACAGGAGGCTCCCGAGCCAAGACTTGAACCTGGAAGAAGATCCTTCCACCAGAATCCACTGACCAAGACAAGTCACAAGGCGACTCACCTCAAGTGGTGGGGGAAACAAGGATCTTACATTCCATGGGGGAAGTTGCCAAGGACGTGGGGATATCGGGAAGACCAATAATTGGATCATAATAGGCAGGCTGGGGGATGTGGTTTCTAACTGGGTGGCCGTGCCCCCAGCTCAAACTCCAATGGCTTTATTTATAAAAGGAAGAAAATGACGATGGATATTAGGGATAATTTATAAAGTCTGTCTCAGAAGGAATTATAGTTCCCTATTCATCTTTCCTAAATGGAGGAAGACTCTTAATCTCCTGCCATAAATAATAAAATTACCACTCTGACAGATTTTCTGTGCTTCTTAGCTACTGCACTTTTTTGATTTCCCCCTGTCTCTTGCACCCAGCAATTTACTCTTTGACCTCTTACCCCGTAAAATAAATCAAGTATAAATTGCTCACAAATTCTAGGGGCTTAATACATATAGTCATTGGGAGATTTTGCAGTATTTAGCAGGGTACTATTTTTCTATAAACCCATTTTAATATAAACTCGTTTAATATAGATTTTATTGTATTAAACCCACAATTTAGAATACTTATTCTCTTTCACTCTTTTTTTTTTTTTTAAGTTCCGAACAGTAACTATATATTAGTGTTTCCTCCAAATCCAGCAGCCCAAATCTGGCCTGACAAGTACATCCTGGTATTTCATTACACTCCACGAGGAACACATGGGAATTCTGAGATTCTTTAACACAGACATATGTTTCCCATTGAAACAGAAATGCAAAGTCATGCTTGAATTTAGAGTTATTTCCTCATCTCTGGCTTAGAGTGCAAGGGGCCTCTCCGGGACTAATAGTAGCTTCTGGAGTTTCTCATCATGTTTCTAATCACCGTCCATAAACATTTCTTTTCAAATCACAGCACTTGGGATCTGCTTGCTGTGAACACACAGCCAAGTGCTGGCCTAGCCCAGACTGCACTGTTGGAAGTCCACGGCGGTGGCCGCCTCCACGGATGTGCCTGGCAGTGAGGACTGAATGGACAGGGAACGGATCCTTTCTTCCGAGTGTTGCAGCGCAGGGCCGGCTGTGCCAGGACCTCGCCCTGCCCCTTTGTGCCGTGCTTGCCTCGGGACTGGACAGAGGGCTGCTGCCTGGGCCTCCTCCCTGTGCGAGTCAGTCCTAACGCTTCGACTGCTGTAGTTCATGGCCGGACAGGGTATGAAACCAGGAGTGACTGGCACTCTGCACACTCTGACCCCGGGATGGGGTTTTTACAAAGACGAATGAGAGGGGTAAGCGGAGTGAGCGGACGGGACTACAGGAGCGTGGAATCAGGGGTCACGCGGCTCCAAACCAGCCAAGGTTCTCAGCAGGGTTTCTTCTGTAACCAGAACGGAAAACCCTGACACAGCAGTTCCGGAGCAGCTAGGGCTGGCCCCATTTTGATTTTGCAGATTCATACACAGGTGAGAGCGATCAGTGGCTACATGAGCTCTTCCTTTGTCCTACAAGGGTCCCCTGCACCACAGTTTGAAATATTTAGCAATGTCCTTTTTTTTTTTTATTTTTTGACAGGCAGAGTGGACAGTGAGAGAGAGAGAGAGAGAGAGAGAGAGAGAGAGAGAGAGGTCTTCCTTTGCCGTTGGTTCACCCTCCAATGGCCGCTGTGGCCGGCGCTGATCCGATGGCAGGAGCCAGGTACTTATCCTGGTCTCCCATGGGGTGCAGGGCCCAAGCACCTGGGCCATCCTCCACTGCACTCCCTGGCCACAGCAGAGAGCTGGCCTGGAAGAGGGGCAACCGGGACAGAATCTGGCGCCCCAACCGGGACTAGAACCCGGTGTGCCGGTGCCGCTAGGCGGAGGATTAGCCTAGTGAGCTGCGGCGCCAGCCCAGCAATGTCCCTTTAAAAGAAAAGGCAAACTTCTCGAAAAGCATCTTAGCCCACAGGCTACTGATTCAAGTCGCATTTGGAGATGTGCAGGAGGCCACAGCGCTGCACACCCCTCCCCTGTCATCAGACCCAGGGCAGTGACGTGGGCTGGGCGGGGGTTCTTCTAGCTGGGCCTGCACCCTTCCCTACGCACCAAGCAAACACTGCTCCTCACTAGAACATTTCCATGGGCCAAGCTGGGCCTGCGAACTGCTGAATGTCAATCCTAGTGCCAAAGCTCACTGAGCAACGGTCCTGGTTTTCCAGGGCTGAGGGGGTTCCTGAGACCGGAGCCTTCTGTTTCAAGGTCATCCTGACCGGCATTATGGGTGCTCATGCAGAGGGTGCAAGTGAAAGGTGCCGAGGGCAGAAGGAACCCGTCAGCTCTGCAGGGGCAGCACGGAGATGAGTGAATGAAGGGAAGAGGCCAAGCTGCTTTTGGTTTCTTGCTGCTTTTATTTTTATTTTTATTTCCAATTAATTTACTCGAGAGGCGGTGAGAGAAGGAGAGAGAGAAAAGGAGAGAGTGAGAACAACAGATCTCCCGTCTGCTGGTTCGCCCCCCAAAAGCTTCCAATGCCCGGGACTGGGTTACTACAGTTGGGAGCCAAGAACTGAATCCGGGTCTCCTACATGGGTGCGGGGACTCAAGTACTCAAGCCAACACCTGCTGCCTCCCTGGGTGTGCATTATCGGGAGCGATGCTAGGACCTGAATCCAGGCACTCCACTATGGGAGGCAGGTGTCTCACGTGGTGTCTCAACAGCTGTGCCAAATGTTTTCCTTGCTGGCTTTGACGGCAAGATTCCAGATCTGATGTGACTGCCCAGAATGCAATCAGACCCATACTCCCCCTGAGGACAACCTAGGGCTAGCTTAGGTCCAGTGTGTGCTCATTAGCTTGATGCCTGATCCTCATGCCAGAGAGCCAGTACAGAAAGCACATTTTGACAGTCATATAGTCCCCTTGGAACAAAACAGAGCAGGTCAAAATTCTGTGGTAGGACTTTTTTCCTGCAAAGTTCCCACTATTTTCAGAATTGAGGATGAGCTTCTAAAATACATTTTAAAAGTGCCATGCCTGGAAATAACTTAACACACCTTTCCTGCAATGTCCAGATGCCGACAGGTTCAGGGGTTTCCTAAGTGCTAGGCTTCCTCACGGCTGGCCAAATCTCTGTGCAGTGTGTATAAAAATCAGAAAGCTGGTTCCTGTTACTCAGTCTCCAATCGAATCCCAGTCCCACAGCTTTGATGCCGCCCCCTATTTACCAAGGATGGCAAGACCACCCAGAAGACTGCACAGCATCAAGACTGAATTATGCCAGCTTGGGTTTACAGGATGAGAATATAAGAAAGGAGTTTTAGTGACTATTTCATTGTATAAGTAGTTTTTCTTAATGGAAGACGAGGCACATGGTAACATTCCTCTTTGATTCTCCCCAAGAACCTCAGCATCTGTCCTTTGGAGAATCCTTTTTTTTTTTTTTTTTCTTGACAGGCAGAGTGGACAGTGAGAGAGACAGAGAGAAAGGTCTTCCTTTTACCGCTGGTTCACCCTCCAATGGCCACCGTTGCCGGCGCACCGCGCTGATCCGAAGGCAGGAGCCAGGTGCTTCTCCTGGTCTCCCACGCGGGTGCAGGGCCCAAGGACCTGGGCCATCCTCCACTGCACTCCCGGGCCACAGCAGAGAGCTGGCCTGGAAGAGGAGCAACCGGGACAGAATCCGGCGCCCCGACCGGGACTAGAACCCGGTGTGCCAGCGCTGCAAGGCGGAGGATTAGCCTAGTGAGCCGCGGCGCTGGCGAGGATCCTGTTTTCTATGACAACTGTGATAACATCCATGAGGGTACCAGTGGTGCTCAGTACTCACGAACATTTTGCTCAGTTGTTCTACCATGGGCCCTTGCTCGAAGTGTTCACTTTTTTCTTCCAATCTGGTTTTCAGCATTTGATCACGTGTTGCTTCACTATTAAGCACAGCATCTCGTCAAAGCGTAGGTTTTGTGTGTTCATACGGAATGCCCACCGGAGGCTGATAGCATAGTACTGTCGTGCCAACTGGTGTCAAGCTCTACTTTGTAATTACAGTCATTTGGAAGAGGAGAATATGCATACTTATGGCAATCACAATATAAAACTCCATTTCAGACTGGAAATAAATGTTTCCCAATAGTTCTCTTTGATAGCACCCATTTCATTGACACCACCACCATGGTGTACCAAGATGCTGCACAGCAGTGGGATAAAAAACAATGTTTTAAAGAAAACTGTTTTTAAAATTTGATCTATGCACATCACTTTTCGTCCCACTAGCCCATCTTGTCTTTGTGTATATGGTTTTGTAGTTGATAGCAAAGGCTCCCGTTGTCACAGACTTGAATGGGAATCTCACTTTGGCATTTCATGTGACTGAGGGCCACCTACATACACTCTACGTGCTAGGCTGAGGTTTAATTAGGTAACTTATTATGGCTCAGTACACAGTATATTGTGAATAAATAATTCCTTGCTTCCTGGTTCCCAAACTAGTATTCCATGATGCCTCTGTGCTTCCTTCCTGTCAGTCCATTTTGCGCTACTGTAACAGAACACCCAAGATTCTGTAACTTGGAAAGAAGAGAGATTTCTTACAGTTTTTAAGGATGCCAAGTGCGAGGTCTGCATTGAGTGAGAGCTCTACTGTGGCATCATCTCACGGAGCAAGATGGAAGGGCCAGAGAGCACGTGGGAGAGGGAAAGAGACAGACGGAAGGGGGCCGAGCTCCTCTTTTTTTAAATCGGGAACAGGAACCCAGCCCTGTAGTAACAGCATTAATCCATTGATGGCGCTGTCCTTGTGGCTGAATCTCTCCGTTTATTTTTCCTTAATTTTATCCATTTATATAAATGGGAACAGATTTCCTATATACAGTTTTACGGACATAATGATCCAATCACTCCTGTAAGGTCCCACCTCCCAACGCTGCAGCACTGGGATGAAGCTGTCAACACAGGAATTTTGGGGGACGCATTCAAACCACAGCGCTCCTAACCCCGGAGCCCCAGAGAAAGGCTCACTCCTGCGGTAACTGCATCTTCAGCCGCTCCTGTGGGTAACAGGCGGAGAATCTCTTGTTTACTGCAGTTTGGCAACAGCTGAAGGCCACAGCCTTTTTGAATGATTTAAGGTCAATAAATACCTCAAACTCCTCTCTCGATGATGAACAGTGCTGCTTTAGTCAAGGGTCTGCCAACATTTTATTTAACATGGCTACAAAATACTAAATGGCCAACAATTGTTGTGGAAAATGCATAATAACAAGGTAAGAAAATTATTCCTGAATTTGCGAAATGCCATCTCATAATTTTTAGAAACACTATTTATAGCTTTCTAGATGTCAAACTACTTCTAAATCTTATTTCATGGGTATTTTCAAAGACGTATTGGAATTGTACTGCCTGCTACACGGGCAGATTCCAAGTGCAGTGACTATGTATCTGGAATCTCGACTTCCTAGGTCTCCTGAGCTGGTCTCCCCAGCTTTTACATCTTGCGAGTGGGGTGTGTTTGTTTGTCATGAAGCATTCAGCGTCCATGCAGAAGAGATGTTTTATAGCCTCTGTGTACCACAGATTGGAGTAACAATTAAAACGCCCTGTGCAAGAACACACAGATTTGTGACAGGATTTCCTACTGGAATTGGTGTGATCTCTGGCTCCTTAATAACACCCACGAGCTTAAGTAAAGCAGACGCGAAACACAGACTACAATATACTTGAGAGATTATTTAAAATATGTGTCTCACAGAGTTGACATTATGAAAGAAAGGCAAACTGAATTTAAACATGGCCTATAAAAATCAGTGTGTCACTACTAATCTAACTAGTCAAAAATTTGAAAAAAAATTTAATAAAATTACATTGTGCAGAAGTTCAGTGTTTTCAGAATCGAATTTTAAACCCAAAGTATTAAAATAAAAGCCTCTGTGGTGATGAAGTCTGTAGGCAATAAAATATTCTATGTGATTTTCTAAAAATTAGCTTTGTGATACATTAATTCAATTTGTTTTATGTTAGAGAGAAGACACACAGTTACCTGAGACCCTCCTCCTTGGTCAGGCTGCATGTGGGCCACATCTGGGTACCACCTGTGTCAGTTAACACAGTTTTACTGGAATAAAATCCATTCATTTATGTGTTGTCCGTGGCTCCTTCTCCTACAACTACAGAGCCACAGCCCATAGTGTCTAATAAACTTTCTATGCTAGAAAAGGTTTTCAAATAAAGTGAATGGTAAAATTGTTATTGAAAAAAAAAATCCCCAGGCACTGTAGGTTAAAAGTAGCATTTCTAATATTTAAATATATTTTCTTTAGAATTTCTTTGAAAACGTTTAACAGCAAAACTGCCTCTTTTGACTCAGATATGTACAATGCTGAAGTATTTCGAAGTGACTGACTTACATATCTGTAAATCCCACTTTCCGGCATAGAGACATTCACAGCGACTCCAAGCTTTCAGGTGTAACTGTACGTGGTGGAAGGAGACGTTCCCAGGACACCGTGCACCACAAGTATCAGTGAACAAGTCAGTGTTTTAAAAACTGCTCCACTCACGCCTCTCCTCTCCCCCTACAGCCACACAGCCAGCCAGCCAGACTCTCACCGCTGCACGCTTGGTGAGGACTGATACGGCTGCATTTACTTCTTCCATTAAAATTATAGAAGAAGACAAAGTTCAAAGTCAGTCAACTGCAAGTTTTGAGGAAAAATGGAGAGAGAAACTTGACAGTGACTGAACATAATGATCAGTTCAGACATCACCTTCACCAGAAGGCTAATTTTAGTCACCTTTTTTTTTTTTTTTTTTTAAGATTTATTTATTTTACTTGAAAGTCAGAGTTACACAGAGAGAGAAGGAGGGGCAGAGAGAGAGGTCTTCCATCCGCTGGTTCACTCCTCAGTTGGCCGCAACAGCCGGAGCTGCGCTGATTCGTGGCCAGGAGCCAGAAGCCAGGAGCTTCCTCCGGGTCTCCTGTGCTGGTGCAGGGACCCATGCACTTGGGCCATCTTCCGCTTCTTTCCCAGGCCATGGCAGAGAGCTGGATGGGAAGTGGAGCAGCCGAGACGAGAACCGGTGGTCATGTGGGACGCTGGCGCTGCAGGCAGCGGCTTCACCCACTACACCACAGCGCTGGCCGCAATCACCTATTTTAATTGTTGGGGACAGAAGGTTGTAACAGAAAGGATTTAAATATGTAAAATGATACTTATCCACTGAACCAGCCACAAAATCATGAGGCTACTGACAAGTGGAGAAATTCCACACGCTAAGCAACTCAACTATAAAGAAGTACTAAGGGTTCAGATGAAAGACGCACTTGAACCTATAATTGAGTAAGACACGACAAACCCTGCTGCACAAGCAGGTGCCGTGCTGGTCACTACGACACAAAGCAAACGCTGGGTCACCAGAGTGCATGTATCAGCCACAGTGATTTATTGAGTGCTTTAATAATACAAGTGTACATCAACTGATCCACAGTCAAAAGTGGCAGGTCCCTAAGAAATTTACAAGCACTTTAAGTAAATCAAAATACATATTATTTTGTTCAATCCAACAGTCTTCTGTGTGGGGGACAGAAGGCTAGTGATAAACAGGGTCTCAGTAATGCACAGTGATTCTGATTGAAGCTTTTGTACAAAAACTTGTTCCCAGTAGCATGCACCCACCAATAAAGACTTCAGTACAAAAAATTAACCCTAAGCACTACATTTAAGTAGAAACGAGATATAATTCTGAATTTGTGTTTTCCCAAAGATCACATAAAAGGAAAAAAAAAATCAAAACAAAACAAACAACAAAAAACAAAACCACACAGTAATACAAAGCTTTGTAAGAAAGCTCTTACTAGTACAGATTCAACATTGTTTGCACTGAAAACAGGATTCCCATCCATGTTGTGGCGGGAAAAAGAATCCCAAACCTTTCAAGTTAACAGAAACCAAAAAGGGAATAGAACAAGAAAGAAAAAGAGAGAAGTGCAGAGAAGAGGAGGGGAGGAGAGAGTGGGCGGAGCGGGGCAGGTGGACGACATACCGTCACAGAACAGTTCGGAACTGAGTAAAAACAGGAAAGTCAGGACCGAGGTCTGAGGGTGGGAGGGCTACTGATGCACTTGGTGAATGTGCTTGCACAGGTCCGGCGGGGGCGGCAGCTGGCAGCCCCTAGGTGGCGTACCGCTTGGTCCACTGTCGGGCCATCCGGTCGTGCTCTGCTCTGTTGGTCATGTACTGGGTGGCGATGCTGCCCACCAGAGGGTCGGCTGCAAGGGAAGCAGAGTCGGCAATCAGTAAATGCCCGTGTTTCCTCCTCCAAGTCAGGAAGGAGGGTGCAGAGACCTGATCCTTGTTCCGGGGGAGGTAGGGAGGAGGTGAGCAGCTGCTGGCCCAGCGTGGAGCTGTCTGCGGATAGCGCCAGTGACCGCCGCTGGGCCCCACACTGCACTCCAGCCCCCCGAGCCGCCTCTTGTGTTCCATGGAGACCATCCTGTCCTATTTCTCGACGTGTCTTTCTCTGTCTCTGTGCCCACCATATACTTCTCACCCTGCTGCCCTTAACTTCAGGTTCATTGTTTCATTTAGAACATGCAGGCAGGCTGTGGGGGGGGCACTCCAGGCCCTCAATGAGATCTCTTGGTAAGAGGCTGGGGGGGCTTGGGCAACCTCTCAATGCAGGGTAACGCCATGGGACAGCACTCATGCCCCCGTCACTGGCTCTGAGCCTCAGCTGAACCCAGGCAACCAGCAACTGTTCCAATTGGTGATTTACAAACTCTAACCGCTCATTACAAAAACACAGACAGACAGACATTAATGGTAGCTAACACTCATCATAGTGTAGCTTGTCCTGAAACATGGAGCCAGAGGTCTCAAAAGGAGCTGACACAGGGGACACTGGTGTGCAAGGAGAATAAGCCACTTGCCCTGGGTGGAGTAGGAGTGGGGCCAGTTCTCTGTGCAAACACCGCTAGGATACAAGATTAATGCAAAAAATAAATAAAATAAAATAAAATAAAAAGGACCAGGTTCCTAGAGATCTCAAATCTTCCCCTTCCCTACAATGCTCTAATTTCATTCTCTCTGGTTTCTATTTCCCCCATAGTGGTGTTGAGAATGTGGGTGGATGAGCATTTGAGCAGGTAAGTTAGAAGAACCAAAAGGGAACGTGACAAAAATATCCAAAGTTAATCTTAAATATGAATGAGAGGAAAAAGAATATAGAACTCTGTCTGTGGTCCAATACCAGCTGTCACCAGGGAAGGTTCGGAGCCTGGAACCTCCTAAGATATTCAGGACGCTGCCTTCTCAGTACTTAAGGTCACAGAACACACACGCCTGCCCCTTTTCATGCATCTGCTAAGGTGAATGACTAAGTCTCTGAAAGTCTGCCCAACCTAGGTGTCCTGGGGTTGCGCTAGCTAAGCTTGCTCAATGATTCTACAGAGAAGCGAACTTCCTACATCCATGTGGATCACAACACTAACACACTGTCTGTCTGTGGGTGTGTTCAGAACTGCCCCCCTGCTTACTCTCTGTGATCCTTTTCCTCCATTTTCCCAAATGCTGACAACGGAACTCCACCGCTTCAACCAGGCCAGCCCAGATTGAAGATGTAAACCAGCTACACTGACATGCAGACACAAACACCTAGGTGCTGGCCAAACTGCCATTTAAACAATGTGGCCTTCTAGTTGAGACAAAGCGATTTACCTTCGAGTCTACAGGGCCAAAGCGAGGTTTCTACTGCTGAAGACAATCTTGCTTTGATTTCTGGTACCGGGCAAACGGCTAGGGTGAAGGCTGGGGCTCCTCAGCGGTGCGGGTCTACGTCACTCCAGACAAGGGTGAGACAGAGCACACTGCAGACCCCTTCTTCCGTGTTTCCTTACTGATCAAGGAAAGGCGTCGTGTGGGAAGACTGGCTATCGACTCTGAGGTTCTAGCTCAAGCCATCCTTCAACACGCCACGTGCACACTGGGAACAAGACAGGCCCGTCCTTTCAGCCCACAGGAGGAAGACGAAGGCAAAAGGGTAAAAAGGAAACAAGGGAGCTGCAGGCTGGGAAAAGGTGCTACGTCGGTGCCCACAGTCCTGCAGTACGGGCACAGGGGAACAAGGCCGCTGAGAACACAACTAACGTAGACTGTGCCAACTGTTTTGGCGGGGGATTCTGAAATAACAGTTTCTTTCAGGGTTCTTTTATGTTTTCAATTTAAAAAGTAGTTTTCTACCTATAAATTTACATATGCTAAATATAAAGCAATAATTAATTATAGTTTAAAAACCCATCTGAGGCAACATACAAGACAGAAAGCTGTCAGTGGAGATCGTATGTATTCACTGAGAAACCTGCTGCTAGCATTGACATGATCGCTTCCTCCTGCACTTCTCTTCCAAACACATGTTGTAAAAGAAAGAGAGACACTGACAGTCTGCTTTTGTAATCTTTTTAAAAAATCATTACATGGTGAATAACTTTTTGTATCTGTAATGAAATCTATTTCATCTTTTTAAAAAATAGTCAAGAGGCAGGGAGATATTCAGGTAGACAGAGAGACAGAGAGGGGAGGCGGGAGAGGGAGAGAGGTATCGAGCCCCCATTCAGAAGCCAGCAGCTGGGAACCCAATCCAGGTCTCTCATGTGGGTGGCAGGAACCCAGTTACTTGAGCCATCACTTGTTGTCTCCCACAGTGTACATCAGCAGGAAGCTGGAACTGGGGAGCCAGAGCTGGAGTTCAAGTCCACGTATACCAACATGGGACACAGGTGCCCCAAATGGTATCCTAACTGCCAGGTCAAATGCCCACCACTACTTCATTATTTTTAATATACACCTGAGTTAATAACCGGTTTTCTTTTCAGACATTTGGGATAAACAGTGGTGTGAAGAACATTACTGTACATGCACTGGAAGTCTTTGCAAATCTTAAACTAGTTTACAGGACAACTGAAGGAATAAAATAAAAACATAAAATGAAGGTATTTAAGAATCATATGCTGTTGTTAACCAAGTAGCTCTTAATGCTAAAATGACTTGAAGAATACAAGAAAGCTAGGACTGCAAGTAACAAGGCTAAAACTACGCAATACTCAGGCGGCCGACTAGCGGTGTATGTTCTCTTTGAGTGTCTTCAGTTACAATCACAAGTAAAGTCGAATCGTGTTACAGGACTTCAGGATCCACACACACCAGGGATGAGCAGCCTCTAAATATAAATTACTCTATCCTACTGCCCTAAGATTTCTTACTGCAAATGAACTCTTTCCCATCGCTTTGTGTTTCTAGATTGTTACAACTTCCCCAAGTCTTTATAGATTTTTGAGATTATCAGCTATCAGTTTTCTTACTTTTTACTAAAGAAAAACCACATAATTCATCAGTGGACCAGTGCACTGGAACCAAAGTAGGGGTGCAGTGGGTTAAGCTGCCACCTGTGATGCTGGATCCCACAAAGGGCACTCGTTCAATATTCTGCCTGCTCCGCTCCCCACCCATCTCTGCTAATGTGCTTGGGAAAGCAGCAGAAGATGGCCCAAGCACATGGGCCCCTGCTACCCACGTGGGAGACCCATGGGAGTTTCAGACTCTTGGTTTTGGCCTGGCCCAGCCCCAGCAGTTGCAGCCATTTGGGGAGTGAAACAGTGGGTGGTGATCTCTCTCTCTCTAACTCTACCTTTCAAATAAATATGTGTGTGTGTGTGTGTGTGTATATATATATAAATAAATTGAATTGTCAACATTTTCTACCTTTGTTTAGCAATTGCTTGAGTTTTCAGGAAGGGGAGACTATTCACACTTCACACACAAGGGTTAAGGTGATGCTAAGCACGAGTCCCAGCGTGGTGCATATCAGCAGTTCCCTGGGAGGGTTAGGACCTACGGTGTGGTCAGCGGAAAACCACCGGGACTGGGGGAGACACAGCTACCGGGAGCTCTCATCATTGCAAGAGAGTGAGACGGGTCCATACTGAGCACTCTCCCCACCCCACTTTCTTTTTTAAATGTATAAGCCTTCGCTCTCTCATGGCTGGGGCTACACTGGGTCTCTTGCAAGGCAAGGGAGTTTACAGCCTCATCCACAAAAGGGAGGAGGGGCACAATAGATATGGAATCAACCTAGATGTCCATCAACTGCTGACTGGATAGACATTATGGTATATATACACACTATGGAGTACTACTCACTGTAAAAAAAAAAGAAATCCTGTCTTTTGCAACAAGATGAACACAACTGGAAACCATTATACTTAGTGAAATAAGCCAGTCCCCAAAAGACAGCTATGAAATGTTTTCCCTGATTTAGGTAACGAATAGAGTGCCTGGAATGTAATGTACTGGAGTGAAGCAGACATTGTGAGATGTGATGACTGTTTGATAGATTACAGCCCTTGTCTCTTCTATTGAGGCACAGCATGGTTTTTCTTTCCCCCCCTTCATACTATTTGTTGAAGTCTTTTACTTAGTGTAGGGTTAACTATATGATCATTAAACAAACTGAAAATAGATCTTTGTGAACATTAAGGGTGGGAATGTGAGAGGGAAGAGGGAGAAGGGTTGGAAGGAGGGTAGGGGAAGAAATTTCACTATGTTCCTAAATCTGTATATACAAAATACATGACACTCATATAACTTAAAAAAAAAAAAGACTAAATAAATATACAGGCAGACTGTGATGGTATTTTTTTCAAAGGGTTCTTGGTAAGCCCCCTCCCTCTCTCCTTCCCTCCCTCCCTTTCTTTTTTTTGACAGGTAGAGTTATAGACAGTGAGAGAGAGAGAGAGAGACAGAGAGAGAGAGACAGAGAGAAAGGTCTTCCTTCCATTGGTTCACCCCCAAAATGGCCGCTACGGCTGGCGCTGTGCTGATCCGAAGTCGGGAGCCAGGTGCTGCTTCCTGGTCTCCCATGCGGTGCAGGGCCCAAGGACCTGGGCCATCCTCCACTGTACTCCCGGGCCACAGCAGAGAGCTGGACTGGAAGAGGGGCAACCGGGACCAGAACCCGGCACCCACATGGGATGCCGGTGCCGCAGGCGGAGGACCAACCAAGTGAGCCACGGCGCCAGCCCCTCTTTTTTTATTTTTTTAAAGATTCACCTACTTGAAGGGAAGGCATGACAAAGAGACAGGAAGAGAGAAAGAGGATCTTCCACCAGCTGGTTCATTCCCCAGCTGGCTGCCAACAGCAGGGTTGGGCTAGACTGAAGTCAGGGGCCGGGGACTCCATCCAGGTCTCCCATGGAGCGGCAGGGACTCAACCTCTTGAGCCATGACCTGCTGCTTCCCCGACACATTAGCAAGGAGCAGCCGGGACTCGAACCAGCGCTCTGATATGGGCTGTGGGTGTCCCAAGCCATGGCTTAACCACTGTGCCACAAGGTCTGCCCCTGGACTACTTACAAGGCCAAAGAACAGTTTACTTTAGTTGGTAGGTGGCATGGAAAGACATTACATAGATAAAATTTTGACTCCCCTTCATTGTTCTTTTAAAGAAACATAGTAAAAATAACATAACATGACGGGAAAGGGCATGGGCTTTGGGTTTAGACTGCGTTTTTACTTCAGTTTCACCACTAGCTGAGTTACCTTGGGCAAATTACTTAACCTCTGTCGCTCCCTCTCTTCGTGGAGGAACGACACTAAACCCTGCCTAGGCTTCATATCCGAGTCACGGCACCATTATGTCGCTCCCCCTCTTCGTGGAGGAACGACACAGGACCCTGCGCTGTTCTTTTGTCTGCTCGGCCCTCCCCGGGTTTGCTGCTGGTTCTTCCCGGGTTGGCTACTGTCCCTTCCACCTCCGTGGAAGGGCAGTTCCCCCTGGCCACATTCCCCACTTCCACAGGGGAGCGGCACACCGCCGGCCGGCTCTCTCGGGGGCTGCACAGGTGTTCCTTCAGCTAGATGTTCCCCTTAGATGTTCCTCTTAGATGTTCCCCATAGATGTTCCTGGTGAATGCTGTCTCTCTCCTCCTTTATAGTCCTCCTCCGCCAATCCCAACTCGGCTGCCCACACGCCGAGCACGCCGCTCTCCTCCAATCAGGAGCAGGCCCTGATGTTTATTGGCTGAACTGGAGGTAGCTGTGTAGAAGCTGTTTTCTTCTCTCCCAGCGCCATATTGTGGGAGAGCAGATGCATAGAATAAGTCTTAATTCCAGTAACTTAGTCTAGTCCGAGCTGCTCCCCACAGATCCCCCTTTCTTTTTATTTTTTGGCGTTGATACGCGCCTGTCTTCGGTGTCCCGCGGCACACACTCTGCTCTACTTGCTAGAGTTGCCACAGGTTCTTACAAGTCCTATCAATCAGGCAAACCGAATCCGGGTCCTCTCTTCGCCATGTTGTGAGGAGGTTTTTAGGCGCTGATGCGTGCCTGTGTTCGGTGCCCTGCAGCGCATGCTCTGCTCTGCCTGCAGGGGCTTACAAGCCCTTAACAATCAGGCAAACCGAATCCAAGCCCTCTCATTGCTGTCTTGTGGGGAGACTTATTAGTGTTGGTTCGTGCCTATCTTCGGTGACCTGCAGCTCATACTCTGGTCGAGCTGCCTGCTGGTGCTTACCGCCTTACTAATCAGGCAGACCGAATCCAAGCCTTCTCATTGCGGTATTGTGGGGAGACTTATTGATGTTAATTCGTGCCTGTCTTCGGTGACCTGCAGCGCATAAGCTGCTAGCCGCCCGCAGGTGCTCATCGCCTCACTAATCAGGCAGACCGAATCCAAGCCTTCTCATTGCAGTATTGTGGGGAGGCCTTTCTATTTCTCTATTTCTCTATCTCCGGGCATTCCTATTTCTCCCATTTTACTTCTATCTTCCAGCATTCCTATTTCTCTCATTTTACTTCTAAACTTCTGTTCCTCTTATCCCCGCGGCTTCCCGGTGCCCGCCCCGAGGCTGCTTCTCGGCGGCTTTCCGGCTCTGAGCCGCTTCAGCCCGCGCCTCTCTCATCTGCGCGGCTTCGCACTAGCCCAGCGTTCCCTATCTACTTGAGCCCCGCACGCTGTCTGCGCGCGGCAGCCTCCACGAGTCACACAGCGTAGCTTACGTCTCCGCCACTAGCATTCAATCTAAGTTCCCCGGGCTAACCTGGCGAATTCAACCCAGCTCACGTCTCCGCCCCACGATTTGGCTTCCCGTCCTTTGCTCCCCGGGCTAATCAGACGGATCCCAACCGGGCTTACGTTTCCGCTTCTGGTTTTAACTTTTCGCCCCCTATTCCCGGGCTAACTTGAGAATCCCAAAGTGGCTTTCGTCTCCGCCTCGGCCTGCCCCCCGCGGCTTCAATTTCCCTAACATTTTTCTCTACCCGGTATGTTTTCCCAAGCTTTCTTCCAACAATACTCCTCCCTCATTTCTCCTGGCCTCTCCCCACAGTCCACATCCGAGTCTGTTTGTTCTAGCTTTCACTTTCGCTTTCGACCTTACAGATTTCTCCCAGCTTCCCCCCGTAGTCCGTATCTGAGTCTATGCCTAGGCTTTCAATAGCTTCTTCCGGCACCTTTTTCGTCCGGCTTTTCCCTAGGCTGTTTGCTATTCTCTCTCTCCGATATTTTCCCATTTCTTCCCGTTTCTTCCCTCCTAAGTTTCCTATCCGAGTCACGGCACCATTATGTCGCTCCCCCTCTTCGTGGAGGAACGACACAGAACCCTGCGTTGCTCTTCTGTCTGCCCGGCCCTCCCCGGGTTTGCTGCTGGTTCTTCCCGGGTTGGCTACTATCCCTTCCACCTCCGTGGAAGGGCAGTTCCCCCTGGCCACATTCCCCACTTCCGCAGGGGAGCGGCACACCGCTGGCCGGCTCTCTGGGGGCTGCACAGGTGTTCCTTCAGCTAGATGTTCCCCTTAGATGTTCCCCTTAGATGTTCCTGGTGCATGCCGTCTCTCTCCTCCTTTATAGTCCTCCTCCGCCAATCCCAACTCGGCTGCCCACACGCCGAGCACGCTGCTCTCCTCCAATCAGGAGCAGGTCCTGCTGTTTATTGGCTGAACTGGAGGTAGCTGTGTAGAAGCTGTTTTCTTCTCTCCCAGCGCCATATTGTGGGAGAGCAGATGCATAGAATAAGTCTTAATTCCAGTAACTTAGTCTAGTCCGAGCTGCTCCCCACAACCTCAGTGTCCCGAAATGCAAAATGTGGACAATAAAAGGAGCTACTCCATAGTTGGTGGTAAGAATTAAATGGATGAATCCTTGTAATACACAGAAGAATTGCTGTTATTTTCAAAATGAAGACAGGCAAATAAGCATCTGTGTGCATCCTTCAAACGCATAAACCAACTATCTCTTAAAGACATTGTCTTCAGGTAAAACCCAGCCACCGCGGCTCCCAGGCCTTCCCTTCAAGGCCTGACCTTTTGGTCTCCTCTGCCCACACTCTAACTCTCACAGCCCACTCTCAGCTGGAAGGGAAGGCTCTGCCCTGTCTCAACACTCGGCAGGAGCACAGCCTCCCTGGGATTCTCTCAGGAGCTTCCGAGCAGGTCTGTGCGCCCTGTTTCTATTTTGCCTGTCCATAGCAGTGTCGTCCACTGCCTTGTGACCATCTGTTACTTATTCCCATTTCCCACTGGGCTGCAGCCCACACTCGGTCCCCACTACACAGAGGCAATGGAAACCAGTGCTAAACAAGCTCTTGCCCTCTGTCATCTCCGTATCCCTCCTGGTAACCCCATGTTTTCTGGATGGTTCGATGGATAGATGGCCCGAAGAATACAGTAAGGTGTACCTACAACAGCCGTAAATCGCACAGTAACTGTGGCCGACAGGTGTGCCCTTCTGCAGCGCGAGCATTAGAAACAGATTTCATCCTCTATGCACGAGTTGTTTGCCAGTTAGTGACAGACAGTGGGGATTCTGGACAGCTTTATTTCACTTTTCTCCTGGTTGTTTTTTGTTGCTGTTAAAACTTAATTATTTTAGGGCCGGTGCCATGGCTCACTTGGTTAATCCTCTGCCTGCATTGCCGGCATCCCATATGGGCGCTGGGTTCTAGTCCTGGTTGCCCCTCTTCCAGGCCAGCTCTCTGCTGTGGCCAGGGAGTGCAGTGGAGGATGGCCCAGGTCCTTGGGCCCTGCACCTGCATGGGAGACCAGGAGGAAGCACCTGGCTCCTGGCTTCGGATCGGCGCAGCGCGCCGGCCATAGCAGCCATTTTGGGGGTGAACCAATGGAAGAAAGACCTTTCTCTCTGTCTCTCTCTCTCACTAACTCTGCCTGTCAAAAAAATAATAAAAAACTTAACTGTTTTAGTATTGGAATTTGTGATTTACAAGTTGCCACTTCTTGGACTCTGCAAGGTTATAATCCACTGCTTCTCCAGCCGTTTTACTCTATCTGTGATTAATATCATACTTGAGTCACCCACCAAGTCACTGAAGCTTCCCACAGATCAGACTTATGGTGAGAAGGAGTAGCTCATTTTAGTTTCTTTCTTGGAACTTCTCTTTCCTGGTTTGGTCTTGCCTAGTTTTATTCAAATCTTCTATAAAATTAAAATGTAATAGATACATCCTGTGCTAATTTAGACACTAATCGAGCAGGTACGAAGTAAAAGATGTGCCTTCTTTCCTTCAACCAGAACTTCTTCCATCTTGAGGTAACCACTACCAATGGCTTCATGTTCACCCTCCCACACTTTTTGATTGACTGTATTTAAATTAAATGGGAATTACATGACAGATGTTCTTGTCTTTTCCAATTGCAGCTGTGTTTTTGACAGTACAAATAGATCTAGCTCATTATTTTTTAAAAATGTTTTCTTTAAGATTTATTTGTTTATTTATTTGAAAGGCAGAGTTACAGCGAGGCAGAAGCAGAGAAAGAGAGAGAGAGAGAGGGAGAGAGAGAGAGGTCTTCCATCCACTGGTTTACTCCCCTAAATGGCCACAACGGCCAGAGCTGGGCAAATTCAAAGCCAGGAGCCAGGAGCTTCCTCCAGGCCTCCCATGTGGGTACAGGGACCCAAGGACTTGGGCCATCTTCCACTGCTTTCCCAGGCCACAGCAGAGAGCTGGATCAGAAGTGGAGCAGCCGGGACTCGAACTGGCACCCACATGGGATGCCGGCACTGCAGGCGGCGGCTTTACTTGCAACGCCACAGTGCCGGCCCCCCATTATTATTATTTTTTAAAAGATTTATTTTAGTTATTTTGAAAGACAGAGTTACAGAAAGAGAGAGAGAGAGAGAGAGATGGAGAGAGAGAGAGATGGAGAGACAGGTTTTCCATTTGCTGGTTCACCCCCCAATGGCCACAAGGCCTGAGGCTGGGCCAGGCAGAAGCCAGGAGCCAGGAGCTTCTTCCAGGTTTCCTATGTGGCTGCAGGGGCCCAAGCACTAGGGCCATCCTTTGTTGCTTTCCCAGGCGCATTAGCAGGGAGCTGGATCAGAAGTGCAGCAGCCAGGACTTGAACTGGCAGATGGGATGCCGGAGCTGCAGGTGGTGGCTTCACCTGCTACGCCACAGCAGCGGCCCCACAGCTCCTTATTTTTAAACCACAAGGCATTCCTTTGCAGAGCTGGTATTCATTTTTCCACTCCTCTAATGATCACATTTAGATGCTGATTTTCTGCTATTAGAAATAGTGTTACAGTCTTATATAATCTTTGAGTACATGTTTGAGTATTTCTGGTCCAGCGCTAGACCACAAAATGTGCATTTTAAACCTCAGGTGAATATGGCCAAGCTTCTCTTCAGTAAAAGGATGGACAATTCACTTTCTTTCTGGACACTTTCATCAATATTACATTATCAGTTTTTAAAAATTTTGGCCAAGCTAACAGAAAAAACCAATCTGACATTGTTGCATCTGCATTTAACCTGATGCCTACTAAGGTTAGCATCCTTGGATGTTTGTTTACCATTTGTGTTTCTTCTTCTGTGAGTTATGCCCTTGTCCATTTTTTTCTTATTAATATGAAGGAGCATTTTATATATTATAAATATGAAGTTCAGGCCGGCACTGTGGCTCAATATGCTAATCCTCTGCCTTACGGCGCTGACACACTGGGTTCTAGTCCCAGTTGGGGTGCCGGATTCTGTCCTGGTTGCCCCTCTTCCAGGCCAGCTCTCTGCTGTGGCCAGGGAGTGCAGTGGAGGATGGCCCAGGTGCTTGGGCCCTGCACCCCATGGGAGACCAGGAGAAGCACCTGGCTTCTGCCTTCGGATCAGCGCAGTGCGCCGGCCGCAGCGCGCCAGCCGTGGCGGCCATTGGAGGGTGAACCAACGGCAAAGGAAGACCTTTCTCTCTGTCTCTCTCTCACTGTCCACTCTGCCTGTCAAAAAAAAAAAAAAAGAAAAAAAGAAAGAAAGAAAGAAAGAAAGAAAGAAAGAAAGAAAGAAAGAAAGAAAGATAGATGAAGTTCAGCTTTGGCTTTGGTGTTCAGTCAAAATCTGCATTAGTCTTTAGAAGACTGAATAGTCAAATGCCCCCATGCAGGTCAGTTTTGGCTTTAATGAGCTTGTGGAGAACAGAGACCACATAGGTCATCAACCTATCTAATAAGCATGATGTCATTACCTGGACTCATTGTTAATACCTGAATACTGGATTGTAAATATTGGTAAGTATTCTGAGTGTAACTTGGGGATGAAAATCTTTAGGTCAAAGATAAATTATATGACATACAAGGGAAAGATGTGGAACTGTCCATGTGTGCATTCAAATATGTACGAAAACAAGATAGAAGAGCAGCTCTCACATGTTAAAAATCTGCTAGAGGGGGCTGGTGTTGTGGCATAACAGGTAAAGTTGCTGCCTGTGATGCTGGCATCCCATACGGGTGCTGAGTAGTGTCCCAGCTGCTCCACTGCTGGTCCAGCTCCCTCCTAATGGCCTGGGAAAAGCAGTGGGAGATGGCCCAAGTGTTTGGGCCCCTGCCACCCACATAGGAGACCCAGATGCAGCTCCTGGCTTTGGCCTGGCCCAGTGCTGCCTGTTGTGGCCATCTAGGGAGTGAACCAGTAGATGGAAGCACTCGCTGTCGCTCTCTCTTTCAAATCAATCAACCAATATTTAAGAAAACTCTGCTAGATCAGAACAAGCCTAACTGTAGAGAAGGACTTGGTTATACCAGCCAATGGCTGCAGGCAGAGAATGCAGCACATCTGATGGTCATGTAGAGCCAGCGAATGAATGCAGAAGTATTAGAAAGAAAAACCTTAGGGCAAAAATCATGTCTGCCTTTTAAATGTTCAGAAAGTGTTTTCTTCAGCATCGCACACAGCGTTGGTCGGCAGGGCTGCCTCGACGACACCGTGTCATCGGCGTGAGCCAAACCTCCAGGTCTGGGCGTTGACGAATGCTTGTCTTTGTGGTACTGTCTGAGCAAAATAAAAGCTACTGACCTGATAGCAGGTCACCAGGTGACAGTGCACATCTTCTCTAAAGTACTGTAAGTATGCAGAAGAGCCATCCGATGGCGGCTGTGCTAGAACTCAGGACAAACCTGAGCAACATTTACTTTTTAACAACACAATTGCAAAGTGAAATTCTTGAAAATCAAACTTCCGATTTATAGTTGTATTTCAGAAGTTCATTTCATGCTAAGATGCAGCTTTTCCTTAAGCTTTTTGCTGATTTCAGCACTGGCTTCTCGGTATTCAGATGAAATAAATTCAGTGCGCCTGGAAGGCTATCACCATTCATCTGTTAGTGTGGGGAGAATATTCGGTCCCAGAACAGCGTTGTCCTTTAACCTAGTTTATGATGCTCCTTGTCATGCGTAAGTTGGAAGTTTTTAAGTCGTCCAAGCAGTCACCCTCCCCTTCCTGTGGTCTGGATGGTGTCACTGCTTACCCAGGCTCCCTCCACTCCCTCCAGTACTTCAAGAATATTCTGTCTCAGGTTCTGATCCAGTGAGGTCAGTCCTCACCACACCTCATTCTTTTTCTTCACTAAAATCTGAGTTTGGAGAACCTAACTCCTAATAAAGTCAGCCATAGAGCAATTAGAGATATTTCACCCCAGGGAAGTAGGACGTTCATGTCCACCTGAAGAATCTCATCAAGATTCAGAAATATCAGAATTCCTCCGTGTCTGCTAATTAAAAACCAAGTAATTAGTACAAAGTTGGAGTTTTTATATTTTGAAATGTGGGAAAACCAGACGACTAATTACACACACAACTCAATCAGAAAGATGAAGTCCTCTGAAAAGACACGGCGTGTGTGTCTGTGTTTGACTAAGAGGGACTGAGGAACAAGGTGCGCATTTCCATGATCTAATCAAATGGTGACCATTATTAAACTAGATCTAAAATTGAGAATGCTGAATAAAACTGCATGCGAGTCCAGCAAGCTGTGCTGTGACTCCAGAACTGGTAACAAGGGCGGCAGAAGGAGGCACCAAGCACCCCTCTTCTAAGCAGACGTTAGTCACTCCGCTGGTGCTTATTCAGCTCCAGGAGGCTGCCCCCTGCAGTGCGCTGTGTGGAGGGGCCTGAAAACCCAGCCTCCATCAGGAAGACTGGGGGCGTCTGCAAGGAGGGGACTGTCGAGAGTCCTCCCCGGCTGGAGGTTTAACTCACGTAGGAGTGGCTTGGGCAGCTGCCCCGCTGCTTTGCCCCTTGACTGGGTGGACAGTGAGCAGCGAGGAAGCAGTCTGCACTCTCCTGCTATCTTGTCAGTGTCCTATGGAGAAGGCGGCTCCCAGGGCAAGGGGGCACCCAATAGCAGAGAGACTCATGGGAGAACTCTGTGTGAGGGGGCAGTGGCGCTCTGCAGCCTGTTTGACAGGCAACTCTTCAATTTTTAGGGACTTATACACAGCCATTATTAAGAATTAAAATATATAAATGTATGGTTACATAAATAGCATTAAAATCAAAGTTAACATTTACAATTCATCCCTTGTTAATCACGTCGTTCAATTTTATTATCATCATCAGGTAGGCTCTTAGTTCATGTTTCTTCCATGTCTGAGGAAGGAAAAAAGTGCGCTACTATAGATCGCGCCAATTACGCATTCAGTGAGGGTCACGATGCTAGCCTGGAATCTCAAATGCTACAAATCAGAACTTGATTTATTGTCTTGTTGACACTCTGGGCTTCAGGAAGTGATGAGGAAAATGCTAATAATGCAGGTTGAAAACCACATCATATCCAGGGCCCTGATACTGTGAATAATACAAAAGTTGTAGGGGACACCAACACCAACACCAACACCGGGCGAGTACAGCAGTTCCCCTTCATCTGCAGGGGGGATGCTCCAGGGTCCCGTGTGCGCATGTCTGAAAGCAGACAGTACTGAACCCTGTATTTTCTATGTTTTTTTCATGCATCCCCTGCAATGGTGCCACATGGTACCAGAGTTAGTCTGTCCTTCCACGTTTTATGCCCTGGATAAATGTCCTTTCCCTCACTACTGTATGCTTTTGGCCCGTTATTAGTAAGATAAGGGCTACCTGAGCTGCACAAGCTCTGAGATACCACGACAGTCAATGTGATCACCAAGTCAGCTGCTAGGTGACTATGGGCAGGCAGCGTACACGGTACAGGTCTGCTGGAAGAAACCACTCGCCTCTCGGGCACGCAGCGTGAACCAGTATGAGCTTCCATTAGAGGACTTAGGACAGCACACGCTTTAAGACTTATTAATTGCTTATTTCTGGAATTTTCCATGCGCATCTTCAGCCCACAGTGGACTGCATGGTAACTGAAACCATGGATAGGGGGGATCACTGTATCTGATGTGGCCAAGTTCAGGCGGCTCATGTTGCTCAATTCATGTCACTCATGATGCTGACTAACAAGTCAGTTCTGACGTCCTGCTGTGTTTCAGCTTTGTCCTACTTCTTAAATGAAAACACCACTCACCATGGTAATCCCATACTCATTTGTCAGCGGCAACTATAAGATGGATAAAGACAAAAGAGTTTGGTAAAAATCAATGAAAGTCTTCAGAATAAACTGGTCGTAAGCAGTTTGCTTAGAAGAGTATTATGTATTCCATCATTTATAAAATAGGTACAATAAACTTTTATGTGCACATATGCACGTGCCACTGTCCAACCCCTACCCTAGCTGGTGGTTAAACATTTACCAGTACACCACTGAGGAAGGTGTTGGTCAAGGAGGCTGAGTCATGGCTGGGTTTTGAATGTCGGGGAACTGCCAGTGAGTTCTCCAAGTAGTTACACAACGTGAAGCGGCATTTTGGTATCTGTCACCCAGACGGCATGGATGGCAAGACAGTGTCAGCCAAAGATACATGGAGGACGGTGACCATGGGATATCAGGGAAAGGAACACTATTCTCACCCATCACTTAGACCTCAACTCCAAGGAGAAGTCAGGAATATCACGTTCCAGTCACTCTGATGGAGGGGAAGGAGGACACTTCTTTTTTTATCTGAGAGAAAGAGACAGCAGAGATGGAGAGCTCCCATCTGCTGGTTCACTTCCCAAATGCCTGCAACAGGTGTGGCTAGGCGGAGGCGGAAGCCAGAGCTGGGAACTAGTCAGGAGCTAGAGGAAGGCATGGAACTTGGATACTCCAACGTGGGACATGGCGTCCTAACTGCTGTTCTAATCAGCAGGCCAAATGACTGCCGAGACAAGACTTTAAATATAGACAGACTGGTCTTCTAGTAACTCGAAGTGATTTGAATGCCATAAAATCTGCTAGAAAAGAAAGATACCATAAAACTTGGCTTAAGGCAGTGACTAGAGAAAATCCAAACCACTTGAAATTAATGTCCCTGAGTTGAGACTGTTCAAAAAACAGTGAAAATATACTGGCTGGAACTTAAAGTATATACTTGTTCAAATAGGTCTTAAAATTTAAAAACTCATCCTGGAAGTCTGTGTGGCAGAGCTATGTAAATTAAACAAATGTGTTTTGAAATATAAAGCATCGTGTTAGAGTAGAGGCATCTAATGTCAGCACAGATGGTGCGATCCTACTGAGAAGTTACTGAACTGCAACTCCAGACTTGGTTAAGCAGTAATTCCTAATGAACTCTCAGAAGGTCCTTCCAGCAGATGACTTATTTAAGACACCGGAGATTCACACACTACTTTCTCCAAATACCACGGCAAAAAGCTGTGACTGCAGCAAGTAGTCCCAGCAACAGTCAGAGACGTCAAGATACTGGAAGACTTTTTAAAAGCAACGTGATTGAAATGCAAGTCACATAATGTACACGTCACCCATTAAAGTACACATTTTCATGTTTTGGATGAATTTAGGAGTTGCATAACCATTGCCACAATCCATTTTGGAATATTTTTATCATCCCAAGAAGAAACCCTGTATTCAATAGCAGTAATTCCCCATTCCCAAAATTCTCCAGCCCTAGGTCTACTACATTTGGTGACTATGGATTTAAAAGTTTTATATTTTGAAGAAAAAGTGTGCATTGCAAATAATTAGTTAATTGTTATTTTTTCTTCCATCAGGGGTGGAGGTACAGGGAAAAGAGATTTAGAGTAATCTTCTGTCTCCTAAAGCAGAGAACGAGTAAAACACCTCAATTACTCCACCAATCTACTTCTATCTCTACAGAACTGCCTATTCTGGACAGTCCATACAGATGATCAATGTGGACTTTTTCGTGACTGGCTTCTTTTCAAGGCATAATGTACTCAAAGTTCATTCATGCTGTAGTGTGAATCAGTGCTTCATTCCTTATTAATGCCAAATATTTTTCCACTGTATGAATATACCACTTATAAAAAATTCATCAGCTGATGGACATATGGGTTGTTCCCACTCTTGATTATTATGAACAATGCTACACTGAGCATTTACGTGCATTTAGTGGACAGGAGTTTTCATTTTCCTGGATGTGTATCTAGTTCTGGAATTGCTGAGTCATATGGTAATCCTATGCTTAGTCACGTGAGGAACTGCCAAGGTGATGTTCAAAGTGAACGGCAATACTCCACATCCCCACGAAGAATGCATGAAGGCTCCCCATCTCCACATCATCGCCAATACCTGGTGGTGTCTGCAGATGCTAGAAACTAACGTCCAGGTATACAGGTGTTTTTCTTAAAAACAAACAAACAAACAAAAAAACAACAACCAGGGCTGGTGCTATGGTACAGTGGATGAAGCTGCTGCCTGCAACACTGGTATCCCACGTGGGCCAGCATCCCATGTGGACACCAGTTCAAGTGCCAGCTGCTCTACTTCAGACCTGCTCCCTGCTAATAAAGGTCTGGGAAAGCAGTGGGAGATGGCCCAAGCGCTTGAGCCCCTGTACCCACATGGGAGACCAGGATGAAGCTCCAGGATCTTGACTTTGGCTGGCACAGCCCCGCCTGCTGAGGCCATTTGGGGAGTGAACCAGCAGATGAAAGATCTCTCTGTCTCTACCTCTCTGTAACTCTGCCTTTCAGAATAAATAAAAATAGGTCTTAAAAAAAAAAAAAAAACCTCTAAGTATTTTCTCCTGCCAACCATGAAAAGTAAATTTTCTTTGATTGAAGCATCTTCCTCAGGGTCTTTATTCTAAAAGGTAAACAATTATCCTTACCTCTCTTCCCTCTACTTCACCCTGATGTGAAAATTGTGACAATGATCTAGAGAGACTTGAAATACACATCTTTTCTTCAGAACAAAAAGATAATCTTAAAATCCACAGTCATCAAATCTAGGCTGTCCACTACAAACTGGTATTCTAATATGCCAATTTTCCCCCAGTTAGTCTTTCCTGCTCACAGCTCTCTTCAGTGGGAAAGCGTGGGGCAGCAGACGTGTGTGAGAGGGGCTGTGACTTGTCGCCCATGTCCACAGTCTTCCCTGAGCTCAGAGACACAGATGACCCGGCTCAGAGTCAGAGCTGGACAGGAGGCTGGGTGGTTGCAGCTGCTGGACCACTCTGCTGGTCTCTGCGGGAAATCTGCAGCCACAGCAGCCTGGGGAGCTCACACGCTGTCCATGGGAAGCGACTGCCTACGGCAGGTGTGGGCTTTGTTCTGGGAGGAGGCCTTGTTTCTATTCTCTCCTCAAATATGATGTTACTCAATCTTCTGCAGAAGCCGGAATCAACTCTAACTTCTATCAAGGAGGGTACTTAGCGTGTCGTGCTTGCCAGCTCTCCTGCAGGGAGCCGTGTTCTCAGATGCTGGACACATTCATGAATGAGTACCTGTGTAGTGAGTGTATTATCAGACCCGCTGGGCAGCATGAACTTAGTTTGTTGGTAGCAGAGGGCTCCTGTTTAGACATCCTTCCCCCTTCCTATTCTTGGGTTTAAATGACAGTTACATGTAGAGGATCAGCAACTCTTCAAGTCACTCACTTGAGATGTATTTTGGCAGGTCTGGTCTTATTTGTTTGGTTTAAAATCTGGTGCTTCTGATTGGAGCCTAAAGCATTTCCTGTAAGTAACCACTTGCTTTGTCCTCAAACTTCTCAGTGACTTTCAGTCCCTTAAGGTTTCAATTTTCTTACAATTTATAAAGATCCTGTATTCAGTACTTTCCTGTTTTACTAATAACTTGCCTGAACTTGAACCTACAGTTACTTTGCTCCCTTGGGTAACATGTTTTACCACCAGAACAAACTTTTTTCATATACAGTGGTTCTCCCCTACTCTTGCCTAGCCAAGTGGGCAGGACTATTTCCAGGATGCACATTTGCACATTCTTTACTGAGAATTTTTTTTAAAGATTTATCTGAAACAGTTACAGAGAGAGGTAGGGACAGAGAGAGAAGTCTTCCAGCCATTGGTTCACTCCCCAGATGGCCGCAACAGCTGGAGCTGTGCCGATCTGAAGCCAGGAGCCAGGAGCTTCCTCCGGATCTCCCATGTGGGTGCAGGGCCCAAGGACTTGGGCCATCCTCCACTGCCTTCCCGGGCCACAGCAGAGAGCTGGATTGGAAGAGCAGCCGGGACTAGAACCGGCACCCATATGGGATGCCAACGCTTCAGGCCAGGGCTTAAACCCGCTGTGCCACAGCAACGGTCCCCACATTCGCACATTCTTAGCATACCCCCTACCCCCTGCCCTGGTTGTAAGCGAGGAATCATGCTGAAACAAATCCTAACACATCACAGGAAGTAGGTATATTGTGAACTTTGTTTTCCATTTTTCTGCTAGTTGAAAATAGGTATGGCTTGACGGGGTAACAGTACTTGTGGAGTACTAAAATGACTAAACAATGTTCACAGAGTACATCTTTCTAGATCACCAAGAATGGCCTGGGAATTTGTGGGAGACCAGGTACAGTCAAATTCACTTCTGCTAGTCCAGGGCACAGTCACTAGGGATGCTGCCATGGTGGTTAGGAAACTAAGTCCTGAGGATTCCGAGGCCTAAATATCTCTTGGCCCTTCCCCCACTCCCTTTTTATAGTCTATATCATCTCTTGCCTGTGCCATCAAAATACCTTCTAGAATATCTCCCTGTCTTCAGTATTTCTACATCCAAAGTCGTGCAGATCTCCCCAACACTAAGAGATACCCAGTGGCAAGGTCCATTATATGTAAGATTGCATTTTGCCAATAACCTATCTTAGACGGTTTTACCTACTGAATTATTGTTTCCTCAACGTTCTAATCAGACTTTAACAGAGGCTGTTACAATATTTTCTTTCCTTAGTTATTACTGTTTCTGAAAGATATATAAGTTTGCAAAAGAGGCAACATGTTAATGTGAGAGAAGCCCAAGAACAGTATGAAACTGCAGTTCAAAAAGGAAAATAACAGGGTCAGGCATTGTGGCACAGTTGATTAAGCTCTGCATGCGACACTTGCATCCCATACTGGAGTGCTGGGATCAAGTGCAGACTCTGCTTCTGATTGAACTGAACTCTCTGCTAATAATGTGCCCGGGAGGCAGCAGATGATGGCCCAGGCACATGGGTTCCTGTGACCCATATGGGAGACCTGGATGGAGTTCTTAGTTTTTGGTTTTGGCTTGGCCCAACCCTGCCTTGGCTGTTGACAGCAGATGGAAGATCTCTTCCTGGTCTTCCTATCTCTCTGTCACTCTGCCTTTTAAACAAGTAAACAAACAAAAAGAAAGTGGTGTTGATCTTCATGACGTCAAGAGTGACCACTACAGAAAACAATTTAGCCTCCGCCGTCAGTGCAGTCCTCCCCAGGGAGTGGGAAACCATCAGAAGAAGGGCTCTTTTCCCCTTTATTTACAAGTTAAGATTTGCCTATTGATTTGAAAGAGTTCACAGAGATGAGGAGAGACAGAGAGTGGGAAGGGCTCTTAAGGCACAGAAGAGAGACAGAAGACGGCAATGAACTTCACAGAGTAATCCGAGAACACATGAACATATTTAAAATAACGCTGAAACGGGAGTGGGCGTCTGGTCTAGTGTCCCACATAAGAGTATCTGGGTTCACTTCGTGGTTCTGTTTCTGGATCAGCTTCCTGCTCGTGCAGATCCTGGGAGGCTGCAGTAACAGCTCACAGGCCCCTGCCTCCCACATGGGAGACCTGGACTGCGTTCCTGGCTCCTGGCTTTGGACTGGCTCACTCTCAGCTCTTCCATGCATCTGGAGAGTGAACCAGCTTTCTCTCTCTCTCTGCCTCTTGAATAAATAGCAATTACAAAATGCTGAATTATTTAAGCAGAGTCATCTTGTCCCATGTGACCGGGGAAAATAAAAAGAAATTGCTCACTCTGGGACTTTCTAATCAGCATTTCAAACTGGATTTGAAACCTTTTTTTAGTTGAGCTAGTTTTCTTTAGCCAGATGGCCCCTAACAACCTCCCCAAGGTGGAAATCCCAACCACCTGCTTCCCCAAGTCGTCTTTGATTCCTCCTAACAAGCCCCGCTGCACCGGCCTCTGTAACCTGCTGATCTTTCTACCTCAACACTTTCTAGGGTGGCAGCAAACCACCCTTGCTTTAAAAAGATGCCACACCTTTTCTGGCTAAAGGACATACACTTCACAGGAGTACAGTAATTCAAAGCTGGGCGTCTTTCTAAATGACTGCACAGCAATTTCATGGTGGGGGGGGGTTACAGCTTGCGTACGGTTGCCTCCTGCCCTCTCCATTTGGCGAATTCCCTGGCCTATTTCCTCTTCCTGACACTCAGCTCCTCCTCTCCCAGAGGAAGTGTCCACATACCTTAAGTCATATGAAAAAGTCCCAGTGTGGTGTGGGCAGGGGCTGGTGCTGTGGCACAGCAGGTTAAGCTGCCACCTGCAGTGCTGGCATGCCATATCGGCGCCAGTTTGACTCCTGGTTGTTTCACTTCTGATAAAGCATTCCTGCTAATGTGTCTAGCAAAGCAGCATTAGATGGTCCAAGTGCTTGGGTCCCTGAATTCATGTGGGAGACCCGGAGGAAGCTCCTGGATCCAGGCTCCTTAATTCTGCATGAAATGGGACATGCTGAAGTCCTGTTTTTTAAAATGGCTGTGGGAGTAAAGTCACAGGTTTCCAAATGTAATGCTCATCTAGAGTCATTTTGGGAGGCTGAATTTTTTTGGTGTTAAAATTGAATGTGGGGGCTGGTGCTATAAAGTGGGTAAAGCCGCCGCCTGCACTGCCGGCATCCCATGTGGGCACCAGTTCTAGACCCGGCTGCTCCACTTCCGATCCAGCTCTCTGCTATGGCCTGGGAAAGCAGTAGAAGATGGCCCAAGTGCTTGGGCCCCTGCACCCACGTGGGAGACCCAGAGGAAGCTTCTGGCTTCAGATTGGCCCAGCTCTGGCAGTTACAGTCACTTGGGGAGTGAACCAGCGGATGGAAGACCTCTCTTTGCCTCTGCCTCTGTGTAACTCTGCCTTTAAAATAAATAAATAAACCTTTTAAAAAACTGAATGTGGTAACAGGCAATAAATTACACAGATACAACCATTTTTTAAATTCCAAAATAGTTATTTTTATAGCAGCTTTATAAAGTTTAATTCATCGCCTTGCCCTGGGAGATTTAATGAATGCTTAAAGCAGCTCCACCTATTTTTCTATAATTGGCTACATTTGTTCTCAGTGTAAATACGCTGACGAGATTTGCATAGTGATTATATGTCTAGAGCTGTATTTGGGGGGATGGGGAAGAGGCAATGAATAGACCCGCTGCCCCTAAATGGGAATGCAGTCACATCTGTATGAACAATTATATTTTCACTTGCAAATTAGATATCATTTGTCCTATAATGTTTTTCTTGTTTAAACAACCATTCTTCACACACAAACATAATGACTGTTCTTAGGAACAATGATTTTAAAAAAAGTTATATTTTTGCAAGGCTAAATCAGCCCTCTAGATCTGTAAGTTTTGCTCCATTTGTCAGAGGTCATAGAATAAATTTTTGGCATTCACATATGCTATCTTGTCTCACTGAGGTCTATGAAAAACCAATCAAAAAAGCAGCCTTATGGAAAACAACACACCGCAACAAGGGCTTGTGGCAAAGTTATAATAGAATCCCATTTTAATTTTATGTATTTGCCAATGTTTCACTTATAAAATATTTTTAGTGCAGATTCTTGCTCACAACCTTAAATTAGCAATTTTACATTTACTGAATTCTTAGAAGGATGTAAGCCAGATAAAGCAAGTTAAAAGCGTATTGAGAAAAACATTACAGAAAATAATATGACGTGCAGAGCACACCAGAGATCTTCTAGTTCCACAGCAATAAACAGACAGAGGGGGAGGTGCAGCCCATGACAGATACTGAACAGCCTCTTGGCCTCTGAATCAGAACACACCCACTACTTGAAATAACAATAACTGTATTTTTACTTGCAGATTAGATTCAGTACATACCTACAGGGCTTTACATATTTAAATTACCTAGTCTAGGATAACCATAAAAATCAGTAATAAATCAAAATAACACTGGAGAACTATCCATATAAACCTAACAAAGATTAAACATTAGCATTTAACATAAAGGGTTATTTATTTTATTTAGAAAAGCCTTTATTTAATAAATACAAATTTCATAGGTACAGCTTTAGGAATAGAGCAGTTCTTCCCCCCCAACTCGCCCTCCCCCAAACTCCCATCCCACCCCCTATTCTCTCTCCCATCCCATTTTTCATTAAGATTCATTTTTAATTATCTTTATATACAGAAGACCAACTCTATACTAAGTAAAGATTTCAACAGTTTGCACCCACCCAGACACACAAAGTATAAAGTACTATTTGAAGACAAGTTGTACCATTAATTCTCATAGTACCACTTGTTAAGGACAGAGGTTTTACATGGGGAGCAAGTGCACAGTGACTCCTGTTGTTGATTTAACAACTGGCACTCTTATTTATGACGTCAGTGATCACTGAAGCTCTTGTCATGAGCTGCCAAGACTATGGAAGGATTTTGAGTCCACAAACTCTGTCAGTATTTAGACAGGGGTATAATCAAAGTGGAAGTTCTCTCCTCCCTTCAGAGCAAAGTACCTCCTTCTTTGATGGCTCCTTTTTTCCACTGGGGCCTCGCTCACAGAGATCCTTCATGTAGACCATTTTTTGCCACAGTGTCTTGGCTTTCCATACCTGAAATGTTCTCAAGGGCTTTTCAGACATATCTGAACATTTTAAGGGCTGATTCTGAGGTCACAGTGCTGTTCAGGGTGTTTGTCATTCTGAGTCTGCCGTGTGGCTTGCTTCTAAGGGGTTATTTCTAATATATATCAAGCTAAGCCACTATAGTATCAATTTATATTAAATATTTCATCCAGACTTAATTCTTATTGGAGTGACAAGTAGATGTTTATGTACTTAATTCAATACTATATAGAAAGTTAAAACAATGTGGGGTGGCGCTGTGGCGTAGTGGGTTAACACCCTGGCCTGAAGTGCCAGCATTCCATATGGACACCAGCTCTAGTCCTGGCTGCTCCTCTTGTGATCTAGTTCTCTGCTATGGCCTGGGATAGCAGTAGAAGATGGCCCAAGTCCTTGGGCCCCTGCACCTGCATGGGAGACCGGGAGGAAGCTCCTGGCTCCTGTCTTCAGATCGGCACAGCTCTGGCCATTGAGGCCATCTGGGGGGTGAACCAGCAGATGGAAGACCTCTCTCTCTGTCTCTACCTCTCTGTGTAACTCCATCTTTCAAACAAATAAGATAAATCTTAAAAAAAAAAAAGTTAAAACAATAAATAAAAACTGAAAAGAAGAAGAAAGAAAAGAGGGATACAAACTGCTCATGGCACAGCAGATGGGGTTGCTGATATTAAAATGACTATCTTTTATTTCTGGAAGCAAATATTTAAATTTTGATTAAAATGGAAATGAAAATTACCTTAGCAGTTTAAATGTAATTCTCATTGGTATTAAGTTCAAGTTTCTAGTACAGTCTTTCTGACACAGAAAGGCCCCCAAGTAATCCAGTGTGGGGGGTGACAGGTCATGGTTAAGGTTGATTGCAAGGCAGAAAAACTAGATATTTAATGCTTTCCATGCCCAATGGCTCTCTGGCCTTGCCTGCCCTTGGGAATGATGTTAAATGCTTAATGAAATGCACTTGGATTCCTTAAAAGGTGCATGACTGTACTAACGAGTCAACCTTCAATTTATAATGAAGTTATAAACCAAAATAAAAGTGAGTAATTGTTTCTCTAGGGATAACATAATAAAACTTTAGTGCTTAATTTCATTAGCTGATTATTTTTATTCTGTCAAAACTAAGGTCCACGAGGTTGCAATACATCCAGCCCATACCTGTAGCAAATCATCACTTTATGCTTGTGCTGAGTCTAGTTTTACAGTGATTTATTTTTGTGGTCTCATTAGAATTTTTCAGATGACACTAATACTTATCACAAAATGAAGACGTTTAAAAAATTTGGTTGTAACCCTTGAACTGGTTAATATATAACATTCACATGAGATTTTAAGTGCTAAAAAGTGTTGAAACAGGCACACTTAACATGTTCATTGTGGGCAAACACCCAGCTAATGGATGCTAGGAAACTATGCCACATTCAGAACGGTGGTGTATGTCATCCCTCCCATTCACCTCCAATGGACTATCAAAATAAGGCTGCAATCCTATAAATTGATCACTAGCAGAATTGTTTTAGGGAAAATATATGGGAAAGCTGAAAACTTTGAACTCTCTTTTCTTGGAAACTGATTTCAGGATGGTCCAAACATCTGGATGCACTGACCACACCTGCTTATCCCTAAGTTGCAAGCATCAAGCTAAAAAAAGATATGTACAGAATTATAGATTTGTCCATGTGTATGTGTTTGGCTAACTGAACTTCTTCAAAAGTTCAGGGAAAATACGTATTATGAAAAAACTATACGTGGATTTCAAATTTTTTTTGCACCAAAATGAAACATCTTTTAATTCCATGTTTCCATGAACTTTTTGATGGGCAAAGGAGTAGGGGCAGAGAGGGGCAATATCACTCTGTATTTATAGAATGAAAGACATTAAGCAATGCACTTTCTTTTTTTTTTTTGACAGGCAGAGTGGACAGTGAGAGAGAGAGAGAGAGAGACAGAGAGAATGGTCTTCCTTTGCCTTTGGTTCACCCTCCAATGGCTGCCGCGGCTGGCGCGCTGCCGCCGGCGCACCACGCTGATCCGATGGCAGGAGCCAGGTACTTATTATCCTGGTCTCCCATGGGGTGCAGGGCCCAAGCACTTGAGCCATCCTCCACTGCACTCCCTGGCCACAGCAGAGAGCTGGCCTGGAAGAGGGACAACCGGGACAGAATCCAGCGCCCTGACTGGGACTAGAACCCAGTGTGCCGGCGCCGCAAGGCGGAGGATTAGCCTAGTGAGCCGTGGCACCGGCCCAAGCAATGCACTTTTGAGGTCTGACAATCTATGTGCGTATCAGACATGGTTAAGTTTGAGATGAGCTTGTAGTCATGGTAAAATATTTAGGCAACCAGGTTTTCATAAGGCGTCCAGCTATTGATGTTTCTGGAGGGCATATCTCATTTGCTGGAACCAACCCTTGCTCAGCTACTATTGCTGTCATGCCTTTGATAAAAGGATCTATAACATGACCTTTAAAAGATATCATCATAGAGAATAACAATGAGAATAAAATGAGAAATGCAGCTAGATAGCCAGTTACATGCTTCTCTTAGACACAGCTGACCTAGTGTGTTGTTGTCAAGAAAGACAAAATGCTACATTGACTTTCTAATGCATTTTGTCAGAATCCCATACATTCCCAGGGAGGTTACTTATGTGTAGTTTGTGGACAGGAAGGTAGAGAAGTACATAGACAGAATGACTTGCTAATAATGAATGGAGACATTACCTTTGGAAAAGTTACAGATGTGCTCGCTATGCTCTTGACGTTTAGAAAACTGAATGAATCATTGGGAAATTGTATCCAATCAAATGTATGAATTACATGACCAGTAGGTAAAGAAAAAAATAATTCTGGGCCAGCACATTGGCTTTCTGGGTTAAAGCCATGGCCTGCAGCACCAGCATCCCATATGGATGCCTGTTCGAGTCCTGGCTGTTAATGCGCCTGGGAAAGCAGCGGAGGATAGCCTAAGTGCTTGGGTCCCTGCACCCACATGGAAGACTTGGGAGAAGCTCCTGGCTCCTGGCTTCAGCTTGGCCTAGTCCCGGTCATTGTGGCCATTTGGGGAGTGAATCAGTGGATGGAAGATCTCCCTCTCTCTCTCTGTAACTCTTCCTTTCAAATAAACAAGTGAATAAGTTTTTTAAAAAAGAAAAGAATAATTCTACAGAACATTTCTGGATCACACAATGTCAGCATTTGTTTTTAAATGGGGTAGAATTTTTGTAAGTTAATTTAAAATGAAATTTTGATGGCACAGAGAAAGGAACGTTGGGTTCCAGAAATACATATGGTTAAGTAATTTCAATGGCAAAAACTTCTGATTCATAAGTTTGTACTATGTGTTTTAAGGCTGACCCTAGTCTCAAATAAGCCTAATAAATGTACATGACACTGATTTCATCTTAAATCCAGGATCACTTGGTATTTACCACCAATATCATACCAACAATTTGAATCTGCTTTCTTATTATATTTAAGGTAGTCCTGTGTTGTGCAGTGTTGACTTTATTTTAAATTTTATTTTGTATATAAGGCTACTTCAAAAAGTTGGTAGAAACTGGAATTATGAGATGTTTATTTTTAATACAGCTTCTTGCTAGTGTACCTAGAAAAGCAGCAGATGTCCCAAGTGCTTGGGTCCCTGCACTCACGTGGGGACCCAGAGGGAGTTCCTGGCTCCTGACTTTGGCCTGGCTCAGCTGCAGCTGTTGCAGCCATTTGGGGAGTGAAGCAGCGGATGGAAGGTGTCTCTCTGTAACTCTGCCTTTCAAAATAAATACATTTCAAATTAAGAAAAAAAAGGAATAAAAGACAAGTTTATTTCGGAACAAAATTTTTTTGAAATCTATGCAGTTTTTTTCATGATACTAACTTTCCATGAACTATCTGAAGACCCCTGTATACAGCATGCTATAAAACATAAATATGTATATATATAAATGGTTACCCACAGTGAAACAAATTAACATATACATCATCTCCCCATAATTAATCTTTTCTTCCACCTCCTGTGGTAAGAGCAGCTACATTATAGTAATTCAGCAAAAGTCTTGAATATAATACTGTCGATAAATACAGTTCTTGTGCTGTCATTAGATCTTTCAACCTGTTTATCCTGCACATTTGCTACTCTGACCTTTGACTGCATCTCCCCATTTGCTCCCCACAGAATCCTAACCATTGTTTTATTCTCTACACATTTGACTGGCTGTTTAAGATTTCCACTTTTTTTTTTAGATTTATTTATTTATTTGAAAGTCAGAGTTACACAGAGAGAGGAGAGGCAGAGAGAGAGAGGTCTTCCATTCACTGGTTCACTCCCCAATTTGCTGCAACAGCTGGAGCTGCACCGATCTGAAGCCAGGAGCCAGGAGCTTCTTCCAGGTTTCCCAAGCTGGTGCAGGGGCCCAAGGATTTGGGCCATCCTCTTTACTATGGCTTTCCCAGGCCATAGCAGAGAGCTAGATCAGAAGAGGAGTAGGCGGGACTTGAAATGGCACCCAAATGGGAGGCCGGTTCTCCAGGCCAGGGTGTTAACCCACTGCACCACAGTGCCGGCCCCGGATTCCCACATTTAAGTGAGTGTCTGGATTATGTTGCTGAGTATAAGGTCCTCCAGGCTTATGCACGCTATGGCAAATGGTAGGATCTCCAGGGTTTTTAAAGGCCGAATAATAGTTCACTGTGTATAAAAGGCAGTTTCTTTATCCACTTGTTCACTGATGGATATCTAGGTTGTTTCTGTATCTTCACTATTATCAACAGTGATACAATGAACATGAAAAAGCAGGTATCATATAAGGTGATGATTTCACTTCTTTGGGTATATATACTCATAAGAGTAATATGGCAATTCTATCTTAGATTTGTTAAGTACTTCCACACTATTCCCGTAATGGCTGTACCAATATGCAATCCCACCAACAAGGATTCTGTTTCCCTACACTCTCACCAATGTTACCTTGTCTTTTTGATGCAGCCTTCTACTGGGTGTAGGTGGTTTTAACTGATTGTTCTTTCATTTTGCTGACTGTTCCCTTTGCTGTGCAGAAGTTTTTTAGCTTGTGGAGACCCCATTTATTTATTTCTGCTTTTGCTGTCTGAGCCTGTAATGTTATATTCAAGAAATTATATTTTGATGGGGCCGGTGCTGTGGCGCAGAAGGTTAATCCTCCGCCTGCGGTGCCGGCATTCCATATGGGCCCCAATCCTAGTCCCGGCTGCTCCTTTTCCGATCTAGCTCTCTGCTGATGGCCTGGGAAAGCAGTGGAAGAAGGCCCAAGTCCTTAGGCCTCTGCACCCGCGTGGGAGACCCAGAGGAAGCTCCTGGCTCCTGGCTTCAGATGGGCCCAGCTCTGGCCATCCCCGCTGTTTGGGGAGTGAATCAGCAGAAGGAAGACCGTCTCTGTCTCTCCCTCTCACAGTCTATAACTCTACCTGTCAAATAAATAAATAAATAAATAAAATATAAAAAAAAGAAATTATATTTTGTTTTAGGAGTTTTATGGTTTCAAGCCTTCTGTTTAGGGCTTTTCTTCTTTTTTCATTCTGGGTTGATTTTTGTGTATGGGTACAACTTCATTTTTAAAAAAGATTTTATTTATTTGAGAGGTGAAGTCACAGAGAGAAGGAGGGACAGAGAGAGGTCTTCCATCTGCTAGTTTACTCCCCAAATGGTGCAATGGCTGGAGCTGAGCTGATCTGAAACCAGGAGCCAGGAGCTTCTTGTGAGTCTCGCACGCAGGTGCAGGGCCCAAGGACTCGGGCCATCCTCCACTGCCTTCCCAGGCGATAGCAGAGAGCTGGGTCGGAAGTGGAGCAGCCGGGATACGAACCCGTGCCCATTTACGATGCCACCACTGCAGGTGGAAGCTTAGCCCAGAAAGTCACAGTGCTGGCTCTGCAATGCCATCCTTTTGCATGTATAAACTCACTTTCTGTAGTGCTATTCATTGAAAAGACTATTGTCCCCCTATTGTATCTTTTGGTGCTCTTGTCGAAAATCAGCTGTCTATGTAATGGGTGGATGTATTTCTGGGCTCTCTCTTTTTTTCTATTAGTCACAAGTCTCTTTTCATATCAATGTTACATTGTTTTGATTACTATGACTTTGTAATACAATTTTAAAGCAGGAGGTGTGATGCCTCCAAAAGTTTTTTCCCCTTCAGAATTGCTTTGGCTGCTTGAGTTTTTTTGTGATTCTAGATTATTTGGGGGTTAGTTTTTTTTTTTTAATTTCTGTGAGGCATGCCATCGGGATTTTGATACAGTCTGCACGGAATCTGTATATTACTTTGGACAGTACAGATATTTTAACAATCTTAATTCTTCTGATACATGTGCATGGGATATCGTTTCATCTATTTGTGTCCTCTTCGATTTCTTTCATCAATATTTGTAGTATTGAGTGTGGGTATTGTACCTCCTTAGTAAAATTTATTCTAAGTATTTCACTTTTTTTAAAAAGCTACTGTAATGGAACTGTCTTCTTCATTTGTTTTCTTGCTAGGTTGTTATTTATGCATAGAAATGCCATAGGGCCAGTGCCACAGCTCAATAGGCTAATCCTCCTCCACCAGCGGCGCCGGCACACCGGGTTCTAGTCCCAGTCGGGGCTCTAGTCCCAGTCTGGGCGCCGGATTCTGTCCTGGTTGCCCCTCTTCCAGGCCAGCTCTCTGCTATGGCCCGGGAGTGCAGTGGAGGATGGCCCAGGTGCTTGGGCCCTGCACCTGCATGGGAGACCAGGATAAGCACCTGGCTCCTGGCTTTGGATCAGCATGGTGCACCAGCCGCAGCAGCCATTGGAGGGTGAACCAACGGCAAAGGAAGACCTTTCTCTCTGTCTCTCTCTCTCACTGTCCACTCTGCCTGTCAAAAAAATAAAAATTAAAAAAAAAAAGCCATAGACATTTGCTGTATATTGATTTAACATCCTGCAACTTTACTGGATTCATTTATTTAGATGGGTAATGCTTTTTGAAAAAGTATTTATATATAAGAAAATTCACTGACATATTTTCAATGACTGAAAATGAATATAAAGGGAACAGAGGCATTTAGAAAGTCAAATAATTTCCTTTGGAAACAATCCATCAATGTTGTGTGGTTAATGTACAGTCTGCTGTAAGAGCTCTGCCAATTCAGTCATGTAAATGGTAACTGACGAAGGCCTATGGCTTTGGCTACCAGTATACTGAGGTGCTAACTCAGACAAGAGACTGAAACAGCGACATTGACCTGCATCTGGAGATTGTTTCAGCATGCCTATGATTCATGCTTCTTTGAAATCTTTTTGAAAAAAAGGTCATAAATAAAGTTTACAATGATTCTTGACAAAAACCATTTTGTTTTACTAATGTGTGAGCCAATATTTCTATCATACTATAAAAGTAGATGCAGAACACTTTGGCTTATATTAACAATGGAGAAATGTCAAGAAATTTATTAATTCTGTTATCTTTACTTAAGTTTAAGTAAAGTTTAAGCTTAAGTAGTTTAAGTTTAAGCCGTAAGTAGGCAAAAAACTAATTTCCCCCCCGAAATAACACTCAACTTTTATTTAGGGTAGATATGAGCAAGGAGATTAATAGTAACTATAAAATGTTTACTAAAATTTAGAAAATAATGGAATTTTAAATTTAAGTTTTATGTAGAAAATATCACTAGCATCTTACAAAACTGATTCTGATGTAAATGTTCTGGTAGTTGTAAGACTAGCTGGAAGTGGTAGGAAATGGAGGAAAACAGGATCTGGAATTCGAGTCTACCTAGAGGTCAACGTTTCTGTGGATGACTCTGCCACAGCTATATGTTCAAAACCTTGAATGACAAATCTACTTCCATTCTTGTAGCAAAAGCTGAGGGACAGCTGAGGTCAGCTAACAGGGCTTCCATAAAGCCTTGTGTTCTTAAAAGTTCCAAAGTACAATCTGTAAGGATGCCAGTATAGAATGCTAGAATACAGAGGCCCAGGGTCTGCTAGTGATAGAGAAGCAGAACGCCTTTGTGTGTGTGAAGACATGTGTGCCGAGGAGGAACACACACACGCAGAACCACGCCTGTTCTGTGCCATTTCCTAACCGCCTACTTTTTGGAACTGTAGAATTGTTCAAACCCAAAACTACTTCTTGGCGCTTGTCCTTTTTCAGCTCCTCTCTACCTGGTGCCTAGAAGAAAGCAGCAGTGTATCCTCACAGGGGTGAGGCAGAGCTCTCTGGAGTCTACTCTTCCAAGGACCCCAGTCCCCTCCGACCACTGCTCCACCCTTTCGGAATCCTTTAACCTCTTTATAGAGCTCTTTTCCCCAAACACAGCCATGGCAGAGGTTAGGGCTTCAACACACTCATGTTAGGGGGAGACACAATTCAGTCCATAGCACACCCTTAGAGGCTGTTCCACCTGGGCCTGCGTTCAACTACGGAGAACCAGAGAGCCGTGTTTTATGTCTTCAGTCATCCTCTCCTGCCACGCAAGGCTTCTCCTTGACAGTTACCTTTTGCACACTCTCATCCCCACACTTCGTCCTCTACTCCAGGCTAATCATTTCTCAGCTGCTTCCATCCTCTCCAGCCACACCTCTCCAAGCTTCAATGAAGCAACATACAAATATCGTTGCACTTCCCTTGTTCCCACTCATGTTCCATCGTAAATGGCTGGAGGAGTGACTCCTACAGCAGCTCTTGTAGTGTCTAACACACCTCTCTCCAACAAAAAATAAGTATCTTGAGTTGATTGCCTGAAGAATGCTCCAAAATTATAGTAATTAACAATAATTCTGATGGCTATCTACTAACAGGCCAATTTTAATAGACTAAGAGTAAACAGGAAGAATATTTTATATTCAGAGGTCTTTGAGAAATATGTGTTAGGGAAGTAAATGGAAAACTGCTAAAAGAATGGGCTAGATGAAGAATAATTTGAAAAGATTGTTTCCCCTTGCACATGCTTTCAGACTTGCAGAGTGCTGTTACAATACCCAGAGCAAATACCAAATAGCCAGAAATACCTGGGAAATGATGTGAGGACCCTGGAATTGCTCCATGTCATACTAGCAGTTATACTGCGTGATACAGAAAACAAACAAGAAAACACAAGTGCAGGGAACATTTACGCATCACCCCTGACTTCTTCACAAAACGCTCTGAAGTATTTCAGAACTACAAAGGCAGCTCCTTCCATCTATCCTAAGTTTGCCAATCTTAAAACTTGTCCCTAGAGAAGGCTGTGAGTCTATAATGCACATATGAGTGTTTGCTACAAAAGACTTTTGTATCTGAGGGAAATCTGTCCTAAACCCGCTCTGGAACCTTGCCCACTGTTGAGGAGATGAACTTGGGAAGGTGAAGTTATCAAGTTCCCATGCCTTTTGTCCTTGCCCCCTTATCTCTGTGCTCCCATATCTGTGCCTCTATGGTAACAGGTGTCATGGTAACCAACAGGTCCACCTGCTTAGCTGGCTGCCCACAGCCCTGTTATGTAGCAGTTTGGCTCTGGGCCACTTCTGTCTGTAAACTCATATAAGCAATGGGGGGCATGGCCAGATGTGGCTGCTTGTGGATTGTGGTTCCTGGTGAATGTGGCTATGTGTGGATGTGTATGGATGTCTGTGTGTGTCTGACTGCTGCCTTGGACACAGAGGAGGGTATCTCCTGTGGCTCCACCACTGCTGGGGGCAAGTGGCTGTCTCTTGTGCATTTCTTACTGCCACTGTGAGTAAAGGAGATAAAAACCCATAAATGGCCCTGAGTTGTCCTGTGACCTGTCAGAATCCAAATCTGCTTTCCTGGGCCCTAAGCCCCGGGCATACACCCACACAGAGATTTCATCTTTCTCTTCATTCTCCCTTTGTATGCACTGCTAGGGTCCTCTGAAGAGGGGGCTTCAAGGTGACAAGGCATCTTTGCAGGGGGCAGGCAGGAGGGAGGTACAGTGCCCGGTGTGGAGACACTTCCTGGGTCTTTTATGTCTGGCTATTGAGGGCCCATACTGGCAAGGGGAGCTGATGATGTTACTGCTATATGACGTCCCCACCCTGGGCCTCCATATCCTGAACAAACACTGTTGTGAGAGTATCCTTCCCAGCTGAAGGGATGGAGACCACAAAACTGCTGATAAAAGCACTCGCGGTTCCCTAACAGGGAACACCTATAGCCTGGACAGGACTGTGTGGCTTCTAATTGTGGAACACGCATCTTGGCAGAGCTAGCATCCTGCGGCAAAGGGCTTTAGTCGTGGGTCACCCTGGCCTTCACGGCGAGCCTAAGTTCTGGCCCCAGCTTCTGGTTTGGCTGTCAAACTCTTACACTTTAATCTTTTAATTTCCTCATGAGCAGGACCTGTCTTTGTTTTTTGTTTTGTTTTGTGTTTTAAATTTTAAACTACCCCTCTTATTTTCACTGATTCTGGGCCCAAATCAGAGTTTGGTGAATGTATGTTCGACAAGCAGGTGACTGTGCATAAGCATCCTCGTGGTGGCCACTTGCAGAAGCCACATCTCAGCTTTTTCAGACAGAGACCCACGGTTGGGGTGGTGCGACTCAAGCTCAAAGTCAGACTCCCGAAGTCTAAATCCCAGCTCTGACCTTACCTGGACAAGCTATTTAACCTCTCCACACCATTTCCTCATCTGCAAATTGCAGATAACATTTCTGCCTACCTCATAGGCTGGTTGAGAGGATTAAATAAGAAAACCAACGGGAGGTGCTGAACACAGCACCTGGTACACAGGAGGCTGAAAACAGCAGCTGTCACTGTTGTTGTTATTATTACCACATTCATTATCATTACTGCTGCCAAACCTGCTAAAAGAAAGGAGAAGTCAACAGTGCTGCTTATCGTCATTGCCACCTGGGTATTAATGCTGCTAGAGTCATCCCATTTCAGTTTCAGTGGCATGGAGGCTTGCCTCGCCACTTTCCTGCTTTTTCCCATTCTGGGACAACCCATGAGGCCACAGATTCACCGGCAGGGAGAGTTGTTTGGTGTCCCTGGGAAGTTGTTTACAGGAAGTTCATGGTGATTATTATTGTGATAGAATATATATTTGTTCAGTTGTATTAAATATATTCAAAGTGGTGTTGGGTGGTGATTCTTGGAAGGCAGCACTTTATGGCTTCCTCAGGAACAACCTCTTGGCCTGAATGCAGTGAGTGGCCAGGGGCCTCCTCAGTGATGTCCAACAGCTACTTCCAGGGTGGTAGGGCGCCAGGTGGTCTCCACACTTTCGTACTGATACTTACGGAGACTTTGTATCACAAATGCTGACGGTGAGAACCTGAGTGCCGTCTTGTGGATACATAACGGAGCCGTGACATCAGTCCTAATTTTCCTCTCCAGGGCCACAAACAGAAGATGCACACTACTAGATCTTCAGGGGGTGGGATGACAGCATAGGGATAATAATGTTATCACTTGGCTGACTGCTTAAACTGCACAACACCCACTGCCTCCGTAAGTATTTAAGGAGTGTAGGCAAGGGGGCATTTAAGAAGAAACTATCACAGCTATCTAAGAACTTCCTTCTTGATATTAAAACAAATTCCACCGATTATTACAATGGCAATGCATTTCACTGGGATGATCTGTTAAAAAGTCTATCAGACACATTAAAAATAGAACGTAAAACCTCTCAGAGAGCATTCCGGCTATGTAGCAGGAAGACCACGAATGTTTCCTCCTGAGGCTCAGGGCAGGCAGGAAGACGCGTGCGCCTGGGCTCCCTCCAGGGACAGCCTCACTGAGAGCAGGGCGGAGCTGAGGCAGCGCTTCTCAGCTTTACTGCAACTCCCTCAGGAAGCTGGAAATGCACTCTGCTCATTCTGAAATGTGCTAGTACTTCTGTGAGGAAAATGGCGCGATCTACACCCTGATCTACCCTAGGCTCTAGCCCCCACCGCCATTGCTGGCAGCCAGGTGGCCACACGGCCCAAGCACCGGGGGCAGCCCCACCCCCATCCTAATGGGATTCACTGCTCCTGCTTCCCTGCCCACCCCCTGGCGAAGTTTTAAAAGGACCTGTTCTGGAACACATGGCTCTCTCTTGCTCTCTCTCTCCCTCTTGTCTCTCTCTCTCTTACACTCTCCTCCCCTCTTTTCCTTCTTTACCCCTTCCCTCCAGTCTGCTGGGTTTTTTCCAATAAACCCTTTCCCTTACTCCAGTGTTTGGTGTGTTTTGTGGCGACCTTAGAACTTATTTCCCACTAAGCTTCTAATTCCCTGTAAATTTGACATAGTACCAGAAAGCAGTAAATGCACACATTACTAGTAACTGGTGAAAGAGAATTCCTAAGGACAAAAGGAAACTCCTCAAGTTCAGTACTGACTCATCAGTGACTAGAGTGAAAGGAAAAGAACTGATGTTTAAACTATAGAGGGGCACCAGGCACAACCAAGATAATAACAGCTTATGTTGCTTTCAGATAGTCCAGCTGTCTGCACGTTGCAACAGCCTACGTAAGTTTCTGTCCTGTCTACCATTTATGTGTTTGTTCTGCTTAAGCAAAATATATACATGGCAATTCTTCAAGCATTCACGCTGCATAAAGTGAAAAACAGAAAGAACGCGAACATATTGATTTACAACTACTATAATATTTCAGTAATGAACTTAAAATCTGTACCTTATCAACTAAACCTTAATTTTCATCATTGCCATTTTTACTTGTTTGGAGGTTATGGATTCTATTGTCCTGTTTTTTAGATGTCTGGTAATATTTATTAGGTGTTGAACTTTGTAAATTCTACATTGTTGCATGTTCAAATTTGCTGTATTCCCTTAAAGAAAGTTGTACTTTATTCTAACGTGTTGCTAAGTTACTTGGCAACTGCTTGCTACTCTCAAGTCGTGCTCTTCAACTTCGCTAGGGCGGGCCCAGTGTAGCCTTAGCCTATGCCTCATCTGTTAAGGCGTCATCTTCTCGGAACCATGAGCAAACGGAAGCAGGGGCTCGAGGGGATCCTTGCTGAGATCTGGGGCTTTCTCTGTGATGCCCTTTTTCTCTGGGTTTCTGTCCCTCCAGCATTAGCTGCCTGTGTCTTCCAAACTCATCTCTGTGTCCTCAACTCAGCCTGCAGGCGGGTGCTCTCCTCCATCTCCTTCTGCCTATATGCAGTCTGGGCTGCCTCTGGGCAGTGAGGTGGGGGCAGCTGGAGGGCTTACTTCCTCACTTCTCCTCTCCCAGGGACTGCAGTCCTAGGCTGCCTGTTTTCCACTGTCTAGTCTTCTGCTTGGTAAAGGCAGGAGTTTAAATCTGGTTCCATGGCAAGGAGAGGACTACTGTGATATATTTTGAAAATATTACAAACAATCTAGAAAATAATGTATATCCAGTCTAGCAATTAAATTTACTTAAAGCTAGCTTCAAACACAGCTAGGTTTCACAGTCCTACCTTAACTATGCTGTATCGGACCCTGGCCTAAGGAGCTGCTCATCCAGTATAACATCCTGACATATTTTAAGCCGCCTTTTAGGTCTGTGACTTACTTCTTACAAAAGATAAGAGCAAGGGAACACCAGAGATAGGAACGAATGTTTAAAAACAAAAAGAGTTGGGGCTGGCACCATGGCTCACTTGGTTAATCCTCCGCCTGTGGCGCCGGCATCCCAAATGGGTGCTGGATTCTGTCCCGGTTGCCCCTCTTCCAGTCCAGCTCTCTGCTGTGGCCCGGGAGGGCAGTGGAGGATGGCCCAAGTGCTTGGGCCCTGCACCTGCATGGGAGACCAGGAAGAAGCACCTGGATCCAGGCTTCAGATTGGCGCAGCACCAGCCATGGCAGCTGTTTGGGGAGTGAACCATCTCTCTGTCTCTCTCTCTCACTGTCTATAACTCTGCCTGTCCAAAAAAAAAAGAGTTGAGCTTGAAATAGGGATTTTCCTGGTGAGTTCTTCAGCCAGACAGGGTTGCATGAGGGAATACAGTTTGCATATTAATGGGTGCTAAGAAAAAGAAGTAGACTTAACAACCCATTTTATAAATGACACAAGTTAATCCTAAATCTTTATGTTATCTAGATGATAAAGATAGGTGCCTAAAGCAAGTTGAAATCATTAAGTCAAACTTGAGTTACAATTCATTCTTATTAGCTTTCCTTACTGAAAATTAATTCCATCAAAAATGAAAACTCAAAACTCACAAATTATGAAGAAGCCATATAAGGATGTCATACAGGGACTGATGTTGTAAGGTCATGACCCAATCCAGGTGTGTAGGATGGACTTTAAGTTCAGCATGTTCTATACAATGCTACTTTTGCCCTCAAAATGTTACAGGTTAATGCACACCATTCCCCGTCCCCACCCCCCTCTTTACAATCATGTTGAAGATGAGGTCACAGTAAAGTCTTCAATTCACAAGAGGTCACCAGCTAGTTAGTGTGAGAGTTGGGTCTAGAACCAGTTTTCCTGGCAGCTTCAAAACTCAACCTAATTTGGCTCCTTTGACTTAATCTTGTTTAACATGGCAAGGTAGAACCTCGCACTGTGCTCAGGATCTGTCTGACGGGTGAGTCTAGCAAAGGGCATCGTAAGGTTTGTGGAAAAGACACACGCTAGGGCATGTCCCTATGACTCAGAGAAGTCAGGCATCAATGCAGTGAAGGTCAGGGTAACAGCTCAGAGCTAAACCATTAAACCACCCCACACTATGGATCAACTGCAGGGTTTTCATCTGAGATCTTGCCGTACATACAAACAGCTCAGGAGATCAAAATGAGACCATATGTATGACATTGCTTTGGCAGTGCTATTTACAAAAAGCACAGGATTTCATATTTAATTTATTTTCTAATCTAGGTTAAAAAGTGATTTAACTGGGGAACGAGGCCAGGTATGGAATGACTGAGACTAGCAAGAACAGCAACTTTACTCATGGAGTTCAGCCACACTTTCAGGGTTGACAACATAGTCTTTTTTCAAAAGCTGATGGGGACATTTGTGCTGTGTCATACTAGACTGGAGCCATCAACTTGGCACAGAAATTGAAATTGGATATTCCAAGGTTATCCTGGAGTAATAGATGCTTTAGTCATATGGTTATAGACATAATAAATAAGGCTTTCTCAAACACAAAAATTAAAAAATATAGCTTGGTTTTCCTATTTTTTAAAAAAAGGATTTATTTATTTGAAAGGCAGAGTTACAGACAAAGAGAGAGGGGGAGACAGAGAGGTATCTTCTACCAGCTGGTTCACTCCCTAAATGGCTATAACAGCCAGCGCTGGGCTAGTCTGAAGCCAGGAGCCAGGAGCTTCCTCCAGGTCTCCCACGTGGGTGCAGGAGCCCAAGCACCTGGGCTATCCTCAGCTGCTTTCCCAGGTACATTAGCAGGGAGCTGGATCAGAAGTGGAACAGGGACTTGAACCGGCACCCATATGTGATGCTGGCACTGCAGCTGGTGGTTTTGCTTGCTACGCCACAGTGTGAGCCCCCAGTTTTCCTTGTTTTTAAGAAGCATTTCACTAGGTGCAAGAAAGTTAAAAGTAAAGAGTTGAGAGACAGGGAGAACAGCAGGTAACAAAGTAAAGGTAAGCAAAGAGAAGATGCAGAAGAAAAATCAGGAGGCTGGAAACACAGAGAAGGGGCCAAAGAGGATGGTTTATTCAGGCCTAAGTACATAGCTCTGCCCTGAGTTCTGGCTCTTAGGGAAGGTGGAGTTTGTAGACATTTACTCTGAAAACACAGATCACCTGTTCTCACCTTAGAAACTACAGAAAGTAAAGGAAGAGGCAAGAGTCCTCTGGGCCCACAGGGACAGCTCAAAGATGAGCAAGAGAGATTTGCAGGGGGTGGGGATCCCCAAGGCTGAGAAACATAGCTTCACGTGCTGTTTCAGCAGCTGGTGTGAAAGTTGACACAGGTTTTACTATTTATTCTATAACCTCTGATGAGCTTCATTCTCTTTCTTCCAATAGCTTTTTCTATTAGGATTCCAGAAAAGGTTCTTCAGAAGGCAGAATGATACACACAGGCATCTCTTTCTCTTGGCCCCCTCTTTCTTTTGTATTTGTTTTTGAATTTTAGCTCCCACATATAAGGGAGAACATCAGTATTGCTGCAAACATAGTTTTGTAAAACTTTGTTTTATACCTTTGTCTGACCAGTGGTTAAGAATGTTATACTGGGGCTAGTGCTGTGGTGTAGCAGATAAAGCTACCATGTTCAGTGCTGGCATCCCATATGGGTGCCAGTTCAAGTTCCAGGTGGGGACTTCTGTTCCAGCTCCCTGTTAATGCACCTGGGAAAGCAGTGGAAGATAGTACAAGTCCTTAGGGCCCTGCATCCATGTGGGAGACCCAAACAGAAGCTCCTGAATCCTGGCTTCGGATTGGTATAGCTCTGGCCATTTGGGGAGTGAACAAATGGATGGAAGACCTCTCTCTCTCTCTCTGCCTTTCAAATAAATAAATCTTAAAAAAAAAAAAAGCAAGAAAAGTTTTAATGATTTGTGATTACTTTGATGTTTCCAAATACATGAACTCTGGTCTTGAAATGTATAGAAGGCATTGGACCTTTCAGTCAATGTTTTCCCAAGTTGTTATTTAACAGTTAAAATTGCTTGCCAAACTTTCATTTGATATTAAGTCATTGACAGTAGGGATCTGGGGAGGCTGGCATGTTCCCTCATTTCTCTATTCTCTTCAAGATGGGAAACTGACTCTGTACTGAAGGACTCTCCAGGGTGTACAATTTGATCTTTAGACCTTATAAAAGGGATAATATTTTTCTGCAGTAACAACATAGCCAAAATGAGAGCTTAAATTATGATTTCCCAGCTAGATTTTCTTTGCCATGGGCACAGTAAACAGGCAAAACCTCCCTTTCAGTCCCAATGCAGAAAAGTTTTACTAATGACTTCAAATTTTATAGATAAGGTGGTCATCACATTTGATGTCAGAGTGAGGACGTAGCTTTCCTCATGGGCACTGGCTACCTCACAGAAAAACCACTATCAGAACATGCCTGTGAGTAGAGATTTCTAATGGAGGCCACCAAAGATCAGAGATGGGACGGAGCACCCCCCTGACTTGCATCCTCTTAAAGGTCTCCTCTGGTCTGCTTTAACAGAAACCCTGAGGTAGAGGAAGCTAGGCAGCAGAAGCAATGTAAAGATGGGTGGCAGGCCAATTAATGGCTGCTTTACACAGCAATCTGCCATCAAGGAGACCCAACAGGCCAGTCCACTGCATTGGTTTTATATGTGGAAAGCCAAGGCTTCAGCCGAAGTCAGTTTATGAAGAGCCCTGGCAGCTCTTAGGTCACTGGAAATGGTCAGAGCCACAGACCTTGTTGGCTCTAAGCTGAAAAGCCCTTCAATCGGCCAAGCTTCCAAAGTAACCAGCGCTGTTGAGGGGATGGCCAAGTAGGGTCAGCAACATTGCAAACAGAACTGTAAATTTCCTTTTAGAGATGCCACCTGCCTTCTACTCAGCCCAGCTCTCCTCCCAGGCCAGCTAGGTAATGGAAGTCAACAGGGTGGCTTCCCTAAGGAAGTTCACACCTTATGATGTCTCTTCCAGTACCCCATGTGAAGAGACAGATAGGCCTGGGCCTTGTACCTGGCCAGGCCTCAAAGCCCCCCTGATTATTATCAGGCCCCTTCTGTTAGTTTCTATTTGCCTCTCAATGGGAAAACTTGTTTGCAGTTTAGACAGCACTTTTCATGTAAGTCCTTTGTTTTAGACCCTGTGAGTTTAAACTGCTTGTAATAGTTTTCTCCAGACTTGAAACAGTGAAATTCTAGGTGGCCATGCACATGAAACCTTGGACGGAAGCAGTTTCTGCAAGCTGGCACTGCGTCCCCCTCCAGAGGCCACCTCCTGCTGGAACCCTGCCTAGACTGCTGTTCCCAAGGACGCCCCCTTTCAGCATGAAGCAGCCAGAGCAGTCATCACCCAGTTCCCCTAACACAAGTTAGGGTCCATTCTTCTTGGGGGGGGGTGAGGATTCAGAGGGGTTAGTAGGCAGTCAGGGTGGTTCCAGTGGAAGTTTGGGGTGCAGAGTGCTTGCTTTCCCCCAAGGATTATCTTTATCATGGTCAAAGGTACCCGCCTGCCCACTCCTTGTAAGATTCCAATCTTACCAGGAGAGCAGCAAGGGAGTGGAGATTCCTTCTGCGCTCCCAGTTTATTGTAAAGCAAACCAGGCATCCCACCCTCCTTGTTTTATCAAGAGCAAGCCACACAGGATAAAGATTGCACATCAGGTCTTTTGAAGGGTTCTGTCCTCCCCTGAATGTCAAGTTTTTTTATCTCCCAAATTGTGCATGTGTGGCAACTTTGGCTTTTTTTTCCTCTCTTAGAGGCCCCCTCCATGCTGCTCTGGCTGAGGTCTTTGAATCTAATAAATCTTGCTTTTAAATCTCAAATAAAATAAAATAAAATTTACTGTATATGGATGAAATGGTCATTTTTTTCCATTCAATGATTGTTTATAGCCGTTGTCTATATTCCCATAAAACTAGGGTCTTTTTGCTTTTTACTTGTACAACTTCTTATCTGGTGAAGTATTAAGCCTTTTTACTGTAATGTAATTTTAAAATGTTATCTCAAAAACTGAAACCAAAAAAAAAAAAAAAAAAAAAAAAAAGACAGGGAGCAAGAAGGGTGGGAAGGAAGGGGGAGGGAGGGAGGAAGGGAATACCATTATGTTCTTAGAAACTGTATCTACACATCACACTGAATTTGTTAAAAACTAATTAAAAATTGAAAAAAAAATGCAGAACAAGCAAGCTCATGTGAAAACTTGAGCCAGAGGTTCACACTGCTGTGGCTTTTTCTATCTGCAGGCAGGAGACAGCTTAACACTTCACCTTAGAAGTACCCCTCTGTGGTGCAGCAGGTAAAGCCACCACCTGCAGTGCCAGCATCCCATATGGGCACCAGTTGGAGTCCTGGCCGCTCTACTTCCCATCCAGCTCTCTGCTATGGCCTGGAAAAGCAGTAAAAGATGGCCCAAGTCCCTGGGCCCCTGCACCCATGTGGGAGACTGGGGGAGGCTCCTGGGTCCTGGCTTCGGATTAGCATAACTCTGGCCATTGCAGCCAATTGGGGAGTGAATCAGCGGATGGAAGACCTTTCACTCCCTATATATATCTCCTCTCTGTATAACTCTGACTTTCAAATAAAATAAATAAATATATATTTTTTAAATAGTACCACTCTTTCCTCTCCAGCCAAGTGCGAGGATGGTTTTATTAACAAATTCTCTAGGCTTAACAATTCTTTCCAAGTCCAAGTAATCACAGAGGAGACTCCTCAGTGTGGGAGGGTGGTGTCCTCTGAGAAGTCCCCTGCAAGTGGAAATATGTTAGACACTAGGGGGACTGGGATGATGTTAGAAAACAAAGTCTCCTGTCCAGGAAGAAAAGAATCAGTAAACCATGGTCCCAAGCTTTGGGCCACTTCTGGAGGCATAGCGGACAATCAACATTTGAGAAAGGTGTTTTAGACTATCAAATTCTAAACTATACTTAGTTTTTAAATATACACAAAGGAAAATCCATGCTATGTTATTTACAAATCAGGCACAGGTATGTCTGTAGATAAATTCCATTAAATAATTCTAGTCACCAGTAACAAGCTTACTGTATCAACATCCAATCACACTATAGATGTGGACTGAATGGGGCCAGAAATCTAGATTGCAAAACAAATTAACTGATAAAGAAACAGCATAAAAGTTGTCAGTAGTGAAGAACAAGAGTTATACAGCCCACAGTCAGCTGCTTAATCTCATCATCTCAAAGTATTTCAATGGTAGAAGACACTGTGACAATGCCTGCCTGAGAATCACACCTAACATCTTTGTAAGTGACAACCAAGAACTTACTGGCCAGCTAGACGACAGATACAGTAAAAATAAGTCTTGTTGGGACAAAATTGCTTAGCAAGGCCTGACACAGTTATATCTCCATAAACAAACCCAAATAGTGGATGCTAGGGAGTTACTACCAGCAATAAACTTTAATCTCTTATTTAATAAACACCTCATTTTGCCAAACAAGAACCATACAATTTGCAATAAAATATATATACTCAATAAAACTATTATAACAGAAATGGAATCCAGCTCATTTTTCACAAAGCATAGATAAAACTAAAGAAGCAAAAATAATTAGCATACATTAATTAGAAGGGTAATAATTGTGATTGAGCATTAAATTAGTGCTCTATGCTATCTTATGGCAAAAGAAAAAAAAAGTGAGGGAGTTAATTTTAAAGACTGACAAACATTTTCCTTTTCTGAAACTGTAAAATCAACAAAACTGTGTGAGAGGTCACTGGGGGAATAGGAAAGATGTCTGGCCTGAAATATACAATTCTTTTCCCACCATTTTGAAAAAAAGTTCTTTTTTATTCTAAAATAAGGAAAATTAATCATCTGAGTTTTTATCACTATAATTATCTTCATTTAAAAATCACACAGAAAAAACTAAGTAAGATATAAACAAGGCTGGCGCCGTGGCTCACTAGGCTAATCCTCCGCCTTGCGGGGCCGGCACACCGGGTTCTAGTCCCGGTCGGGGCGCCGGATTCTGTCCTGGTTGCCCCTCTTCCAGGCCAGCTCTCTGCTGTGGCCAGGGAGTGCAGTGGAGGATGGCCCGAGTCCTTGGGCCCTGCACCCCATGGGAGACCAGGGGAAGCACCTGGCTCCTGCCATCGGATCAGCGCGGTGCGCCGGCCGCGGCGGCCATTGGAGGGTGAACCAACGGCAAAGGAAGACCTTTCTCTCTGTCTCTCTCTCTCACTGTCCACTCTGCCTGTCCAAAAAAAAAAAAAAAAAAAAAAAAAGATATAAACAAAATGCTTACAACTCTTCAGAAATTCATCAAATAAGGAAGAGAGGAAAACCCTCGACTGTCCCTTGGGCGATCAGTGCTCGGAGGATAGCACACGGGCGTCTGAGTAAGGAAGGGTGTTTGCTTATTCTCAGGATTCGCTCCTCTCAACTAATTTTTTCAGTCTTTGACAATGACAGAAAAAGTAGCTTCAACAGCTTAACTATTCTTTTTAGAGTACCAGTCACAGGATCTGAAGAAGGGCAGAAAACTCCAGACTAGGACACATTGTTACAGTTTATCAGTGAGAGACAGGAAGTGACTTTGGTGGAGGAGACCAGTTTCGGGAGAGCGGAGCCGCTGCTAAGTACTAATTCAGAGTACTTCGTCATTTTCTTCTTAGTGTTTCTCCAAACACACAACACAAAAATAGAACACTGGTATCTCTAAGAAGAAAAACTGCAAAGCGGTATCTTCTCAAAAGTGAAACTGAAGTGAACTTTCATTGTATGTTAAGATACATTTTTGAAAAACTGAGAACTTCCAAACCACCAAAATTAGAAGCTATTCTTGTAGGGAAAACAATAGATTTTGTAAAAGAAATCTGTAGCAATAACTAATCCATATCTAGACTTATTTTAATTATGAGACAATAAAATCTGTAACAGGAAATGATAAGAAGTAGGTCGAAGCTAGGACTAACAGTTGAGGTGAGTGAGTCTAAATTTACACCAAGATTATGAGACAAGATAACTGGCATACACTGCTGAATTCAACCAAATCTGAGTTTCCAAAGAGAAGACCCTCATATTAAGTATTTGCCTTTAAAGGCTAGTTGATTTAAGAAAAGTTATCATTTTTTTTTAAAAGAGTTATTTATTTACTTGAAAGTTACACAGAGAGAGAAGGAGAGGCAGAGAGGGAGAGAGGTCTTCCATTCGCTGGTTCACTCCCCAGACGACCACAATCATCGGAGCTGAGCCAATCTGAAACCAGGAGCCAGGAGTTTCTTCTGGGTCTCCCATGCGGGTGCAGGGGCCCAAGGACTTGGGCCATCTTCTACTGCTTTCCCAGGCCATAGCAGAGAGCTGGATCAGAAGTGGAGCAGCTGGGACTTGAACCAACGCCCATATGGGATGCCGGCACTGCAGGCGGTGGTGGCTTTACCCACTAAGCCACAGCACCGGCCCCAAAGTTTTTTTTTTTTTTTTTTTTTTATTTATTTATTTATTTTTTTTGACAGGCAGAGTGGACAGTGAGAGAGAGAGAGAGACAGAGAGAAAGGTCTTCCTTTGCCGTTGGTTCACCCTCCAATGGCTGCCGCGGCCGGCGCACCGCGCTGATCCGATGGCAGGAGCCAGGAGCTTTTCCTGGTCTCCCATGGGGTGCAGGGCCCAAGCACCTGGGCCATCCTCCACTGCACTCCCTGGCCACAGCAGAGGGCTGGCCTGGAAGAGGGGCAACTGGGACAGAATCCGGTGCCCCGACCGGGACTAGAACCCGGTGTGCCGGCGCCGCAAGGCGGAGGATTAGCCTAGTGAGCCGCGGCGCCGGCCAACACCGGCCCCAAAGTTTTTATGTAGATACTTAATCAAGGAATTAGATGTAGTTTTTTTTTAAATCTTAAGACACCATTCTGCAAACATGGCAGGACTTGCTGTCCTCAAATGCATCTCTCACATATCAGTTAAAGGCTTCTTGGCCTTTAATTGTGACAATATTGCAACTTGAAATCACCTTTCCAGAAATTTCAAAAAATAAGCAAAGAAAAATCTCCAAACAGTAATCTTGCACTCAAAAACTCTGACTAAAGTGGCTATAGACTATTAACTTTTTGAATTCAAGTGATTAATACCAACTCTGAGCTATATTTTGCTTGTGAATCCACTGGAAAAAATGCATTCTTTGTAGCACCCTGCAGGTTGAAGTCACATACCAGTACACCAGCTCTGGGGGACGCTAACTTGGATAACACACGCATTCCTCAGGCAAATATATCCTCGTGCAGAGGCAGGGGTGGCTGGCTCTCCTACTGCCCCTGTCCCAGTGAGGCAGGGTTATTGATGCACTAATGGCTCAGTGTGCTTTCCTGTAATTTTCTTATAAAAATAGAACACCAGCATGCCAAACTAACTATGAAGACATTTCCCTCGGGCCTCCACTCTTGCTAACTTCCCCTAAGCATCTGAATTAAGACTGTGTATGAGTGTGCTTCCGTCACAGGGGCCAGTCTGGGCAAGAAGGGCAGCGCCTGGCCACAGGCTCTGAATAAAGCGAGGTGGAGCACCTCCCTGGCGTGAACAGTTGTCCCAAGAGGCACCAGCCTACCTGCCAACAGGTACACAGTTACACAGGCTTCGGCTGATTGGCCCAGGTGCTTTGAGCACTACAAACAATGTGCTTATTGGGGAAAAAAGCCGACAGAGGCAAGGTAGTACTGAATTATGGAGGGAAAAACCTGCCCTATGTTCAAGAAAATGACATTCTTCATTTGGCAGTGGCTTTTCTGCAGGATACTCTTCAGCAAACACATCTAAGATATTAGGATTTACAATTTTTCTTTCAGAAAAACACCTATTATGGAAATAAATAACACCTACAGCTTAAAGGAACTCCTATATTGCTTATTATGCAAGTTCTTCATAAATATAACATAACCAAAACTACAACACCCACACTAAGCATTAAGTTCTAGCATCTGGGGCTGGCACTGTGGAACAGTAGTTTAATTTTCTGCCTGTAGCACCAGCATCCCATATTGGCGCTAGTTCTAGTTCCTGCTGTTCCTTTTTCAATCCAGCTCTCTGCTATGGCCTGGGAAAGCAGTGGAGGATGGCCCAAGCACTTGGGCCCCTGCATCAGAGTGGGAGACCCGGAGGAAGCTCCTGGCTCCTGGCTCTGGATCGGCAAAGCTCCGGCTATTGAGTGAACCACTGGATGGAATATCTATCTCTCTCTGTCTCTCCCTCTCTCTAACTCTACCTCTCAAGTAAATAAATAAATACATTTTTTTAAAAAGTTCTGGCATCTGTTAGAGTAAGAACAGATGAGAAGGAAAGGAGAAAGTAGTCATTGCAGTTTTAGGACAAGTTAGTGTGACATTTGAGAAGTGCCTTCCAATTAGAATTAGAACAACTGAGTGTTGTTATCAACAGCACCTTGCCCTGGTCCCAGGATTGAACAGAAAGCTGAGTTAGAGAGGAAGGAAAAATACAGAAAACTGCTCACTCATTAGGGCCCTATTCAGATGTTGGGAGAGTTACATTAATTTTCATCTTTACATAAGTAAGATATTTTCTCCAAGACACCATACTATCTCAAATATCCAAATTAAAAAGGGAAAATGTTATTCAATCATCAGATGTTTTGTCCACACAAGTAAATTTTTGGATAACTAGAGGAGTTTTATTATGTTGTTTCAGATTCAAATTACTGTATTAAGTCATCACAATGAATTATGATTTCAAACATGAATTATTTAAAAATGTTGCTTAAATAATGTAATTTCTTCATTTTTGGAGCACTGATAATGATCCTAAAATTTCATTAGGGTCATACATATCACATAAGACTGACATAACAAGGGCAGGTGTTGTGGCATAGCTGGTGAATCTGCTGCTTGAGACGCCCACGTCCCGTGTAAGACTGCCTGACGTGATCAGAGGCTACTGTGCTTCCAGTCCAGCTGCCGCTAATGCATCCTGGGAGGCAGCAGGTGATGGCCCGAGTGCTCGGATCCTCGGATCCTCCTGTGGGAGACCTGGGTGAAGTTCCTGGGTCCTGGCTTTGGCCTGGCCTAGCACTAGCTATAGCGGGCATCTGGGGAGAGAACCAGCCGATGGAGGGTACCTCCCCCACTCTGTTGCTGCTCTTTTAAGCAGTTGAAAACAAACATTTTTTAAACAGATTTATTTATTTATTTGAAAGTCAGAGTTACACTTAGAGAGGAGAAGCAGAGAGAGAGAGAGATCTTCCATCTGATGGTTCACTCCCCAATGGACTGCAATGGCCAGAGCTGCGCCCATCTGAAGCCAGGAGCCAGGAGCTTCCTCCGGGTCTTCCACAGGGTGCAGGGGCTCAAGGACTTGGGCCATCTTCTACTGCTTTCCCAGGCCACAGCAGAGAGCTGGATCGGAAGAGGAGTGGCTGGGTCTTGAACGGCGCCCATATGGGATGCTGGCGCTTCAGGCCAGGGTGTTAACCTGCTACACCACAGTGCCGTCCCCCAAAATAAACATTTTTTACACAGTGGGAAAAAATGAGTCAAAGAAAACAGCACACATATTATGAAAATATACCAACAAATATGATGGTATGTAAACAATGAGGTTCTTTTTTTATTAAAATATTTATTTACTTATCTGAGAGGCAGAGTTACAGACAGAAAGAGGGAGAGCCAGAGAGACAGATTTCCCATGCACTGGTTCACTTCTCAAATGGTTGCAATGGCAGGAGCTGGACTGGTCTGAAGCTAGGAGCCAGGAGCCTCCTACGGGTCTCTCACGTGGGTGCAGGGACTCAAGCACTTGGGCCATCCTCCGCCACCCTCCCAGGCCATTAACAGAGAGCTGGATAGGAAATGGGGCAGCTGAGACACGAATCCACGCCGATATGGGATGCCAGTGCTGCAGGTGGAGGCATAACCTGCTATGCCACAGTGCTGGCCCCAACAATGAGTTTTACAAAGTGACTTGATTCCATTGCTAAAATCATTTAAATGATTTCCACATTCATAAAATCATCCAAAAACTGATCTGTAGATGAAAGGGATGAGTTTTAACTAAAACTTACTCTTTTTTTCTTTTTAAGATTTATTTATTTACTTGAGAGGCAGAGTTACAGAGAGAGGGACAGAGAAGAGAGAGGTCTGCTGATTCACTCCCCAAAGGACCACAACAGCTGGGGCTGGGCCAATCCAAAGTCAGGAGCCAGGAGCTTCTTCTGGGTCTCCCATGTGGGTGCAGGGGCCCAAGCACTTGGGCCATCTTCTACTGCTTTCCCAGGCCATCAGTAGGGGGCTTGATTGGAAGTGGAGCAGCTGGGGCTTGAACCACTGCCCAAATGGGATGCTGGTACCAGAGGCTGATGCTTAACCTAACTATGCCACAGCTCCGGCCCCCTAAAACCTACTCTTAATTAATACTTAATAGGCAAATGAAGTCACCATAATTCACCTATATTTTTTAAAAAAATTTATTTATTTGAAAGGCCGAGAGACAGAGCAGGGTGGGGAAGAGACAGAGAGAACTTCCTTCTGCTAGTTCACTATCCAAACGCTTGCAAACGCTGGTACACTACCCAAAAAGCAAAGGCTGGGGGCCAAGCCAAAGCCAGAAGCCTGAACTCTAACCAGGTCTCACAGGTGGGGGGCAGGAACACAGGTACTTGGGCCATCATTCATTGTGCATCAGCAGGAAGCTGGATGGGAGGCAGAGCAGCAAGGACTCAAACCGGCACTCTGCTAAGGGATGCCTGTGTTGCAAGGAGCAGCTCAACAAACTGCGCCACAAAGCCTGCCCTCACTTGAACATTTTTTTATCAAGGAACTGTTATGGTTCTTAGAAACAGGGGCACTTGGCCGGCGCCGCGGCTCACTAGGCTAATCCTCTGCCTTGCGGCGCCGGCACACCGGGTTCTAGTCCCGGTCGGGGCGCCGGATTCTGTCCCGGTTGCCCCTCTTCCAGGCCAGCTCTCTGCTGTGGCCCGGGAGTGCAGTGGAGGATGGCCCAAGTGCTTGGGCCCTGCACCCCATGGGAGACCAGGATAAGCACCTGGCTCCTGCCATCGGATCAGCGTGGTGCGCCGGTCGCAGCGCGCTGGCCGCGGCGGCCATTGGAGGGTGAACCAATGGCAAAGGAAGACCTTTCTCTCTGTCTCTCTCACTGTCCACTCTGCCTGTCAAAAAAACAAAAAACAAAAAAACAAAAAAAACCAGGGGCACCATTTACACCATGGGCAATGGCATTTCCTTATGCAGGACTGCAGCACGGCTAGGAAGGAATCCTGGAAGGCAGGCAGTATAGACTTCTTACAAGTCAAACAAAACATCACTTATTCAATGGACTACACAACACAGCAACACACACTGCACCTTTCAGGAACAGCGTTAGCCTGACCCCTGCTAGTTTAGTATTAATAATAATTCTAAAGTAGCAACTTGTTCTGAAGTTTACTAACATCTTGTTTAAATGGAGTTGACATGAAAATTAACGGTATAAAACAGTATTATTTGAGTATATTATGAGAATTATATTAAATGAGAATATTTAGCCTATCTAAAAAAATTCTTGATAACCTATAAAATACACTTACGCCCTAATCCATATTGAATTGTAGGCAAGTTTTGAAGCTAGGTGAGGGATACAGTAAAGTCCCTTATTGCCATTTTTGCTACTTTTTTCAAGCTTACAAAAGTAAAATGTATTTTGTTTGAAGGGGAGAGACAGACAGAGAAAGAGAGAGAAAGAGGGAGACAGAGTGTGATAAACTGGTTTTCCATACACAGATTCACTCTTCAAATGTCTGCAACAGCTGGGGCTGGAGCCAGGAACCAGGAATTTGATCCAGGTATTCTCCATGGGTGACAGGGATATAAGAATTTGAGCCATTAATTTACTGTCTCTCAAAGTGCACACTAGCAGGCAGTTGCAATCAGGAATAGCCAGGTACTCAGATATGGGTGCAGGCTTCCCAAGTGGTGTCTTAACTGAAATGTGTGAAAAACCACTTTAGGGGCCAGTGGTGTGGCATAGCAGGTTAAGCCTCCACCCGTGGCGCCTTGCATCCCTATGGGTGCTGGCTTGTGTCCTGGCTGCTCCTCTTCCGATACAGTGCTCTGCTTATGGCCTGGGAAAGCAGTGGAGGATGGCCCAAGTCCTTGGGCCCCTGTACCGCATGGGAGACTGGAAGAAGCTCCTGCCTCCTGGCTCTTGGCTTCGCATTGGCCCAGCTCTGACAGTTGCATCCGTTTGGAGAGCGAACCAGAGGATGGAAGACCTCTCTCTGTCTCTCCCTCTCTACCTCTCAAATAAATAAATAAAATTAAAACAAACAAACAAACAAAACCCCTCACTTCAGCCTTTTATAAAGCAGAGTCTAGAGGTCACCTAGTTTAAGCATTTTACCAACATTTCCTACATGTACTTAACAGTATTATATCTTCATTCATTTAAACTTTACAATTCATTAAAAAAAAAAAAAGCACTAATCAGGCTGACCTCTCAATAATACAGAATTAGTGAGAATTTACGGCCCAGGCATTTAGAGGACATACTAATCAGAACCCTAAAAAGGTGTGTTAACAACTCTGTAACAGCCAAAAAAAATCAGAAAAGAATCACACCCTAGGGATTCAACATCCTACTTTAAGAATGCCGGTAGCACTTTATAGCTCAAGCCAAGTTGACAGCTATTCCCTGGGTCAAGGGTAAAGAAACAGAAGTGAGAAAAATAAACAAGAAAATGATACACAGAACACTATATTTTCTTCTTTAATAAACAAGAGCAGGCCCTTTTCTTTAGATAACAGACAAAGGTGAAACATCAAAGGCACATTTTTAATGCACCCCATCTATCAGCAAATACAGTAAAGTCTAGTTTTTACACCTTTAGAAGAATGAAACCTACCAAGGATATATATTTAAGTTATGGAAGAAGCAAAGTTTTTGTAGGTCAGCATTTCTAGGCAATGACCCATGCAACAGTAATAAACAACTACCACATTTTTATCTAGGCAAATTGGATGTTCAAGGTGGTTGACCAGGGAAGGCAGAAATACCAAGGACCATACGGGACATCCTTACTGTCATAGACCCATCTCTGACCTACACACTGAAGCCACACTTCTCTTCCTCTTTTCCTGGCAACTCTGAATGAAAGGGATTCCTTTTTTACTTATTCTACAATGAGGCTATCCAAGGTCTAAACCTATGATCAGGTACTTTAGGTTTTCCTTTCTCAGTCAGTGTTTCTTAGAAGAGCATTCTTTGAGGGGCCATCAAAGAAGGAGGTACCTTTCTCTGAAGGGAGGAGAGAACTTCCACTTTGATTATGGCCTTGTCTAAATAATGTTGGAGTTTGTGAACTCAAGAGGCTTCCATAGCCTTGGCAGCTCATGACAAGAGCCTCGGGTGATCACTGATGTCATAAATAAGAATGTCAATCGTTAAATCAACAGGAGTCACTGTGCACTTGCTCCCCAAGTAGGACCTCTGTCCTTAATGAGTTGTACTATGAGAATTAATAGTAAAACCAGTCTTCAAACAGTACTTTACACTTTGTGTGTCTGTGTGGGTGCAAACTGTTGAAAGCTTTTCTTAGTATAGAGTTGGTCTTCTGTACATAAAGATAATTAAAAACGAACCTTGGGGGGTTGGCGCTGTGGCTCACTTGGTTAATCCTTTGCCTGCAGCGCTGGCATCCCATATGGGCACTGGGTTCTAGTCCTGGTTGCTCCTCTTCCAGTCCAGCTCTCTGCTGTGGCCCGGGAGGGCAGTGGAGGATGGCCCAAGCGCTTGGGCCCCTACACCTGCATGGGAGACCAGGAGGAAGCACCTGGCTCCTGGCTTTGGATCGGCGCAGCACCGGCCGTAGCGGCCATTTGAGAAGTGAACCAACGGAAGGAAGACCTTTATCTCTGTCTCTCTCTGTCTATAACTCTACCTGTCAAGTAAATTAAAGAAAGAAAGAAAGAACAATGAACCTTGGGGCCAGCACTGTGTGTGGCACAGTGGGTTAATGCTCTGGCCTGAAGTGCTGGCATCCCGTATGGTTCTAGTCCCAGCTGCTCCTCTTCTGATCCAGCTCTGCTGTGGCCTGGGAGAGCGGTGGAGGATGGCCCAAGTCCTTGGGCCTTTGCACCCACGTGGGAGACCGGGAGGAGGCTCCTGGCTTTGGATTGGCACAGCTCCGGCCGTTGTGGCCATCTGGGGAGTGAACTAGCAAATGGAAGACCTCTCTGTCTTTCTCTCTCTGTGTAACTCTATCTTTCAAATAAATAAAATAAATCTTTTTAAAAAAATGAATCTTAATGAAAAATGGGGTGGGCGAGGGAGGAAGAGGAGGGATGGTTTAGGAGTGGGAGGGCGGGTATGGGGGGAAGAACCGCTATAATCCAAAAGTTGTACATATGAAATTTATATTTATTAAAAAAGCTTTCTATATATAAAAAGGATCATTCTTTGATAAGGTGCTACAAACAACTGGATCTTTTGGTTTGCATTACTATATTCAGTACCGGTTTTCCTTGCAAAATGACTAAAGAGTTCATCATTGTAGAACTGGCAGAGTCCGGAAAGCGTCCTTTCACTAGCATTTAAAGCTAACACTTATAAACAGGAGGGTTAAAAAGCCAACTTACAATGATGACAGGCTCACTTTTGTGAAGCTTCTTTAATTCAGAAAGCAGAATCTTCTCTTTATGATGTGAATTCCTTGGTTTTACCTATTCCTCTCAATGAATTCTCAATTTTCCTAGTAGCTCCACAGCATTAATAATATTATTTAAGAACTTATCTTAGCCAGCCTATGGAAACCTATGTGGGGAATGCAGGCAGGGCTCTCCAAGATAATACCGAGTTAGAATCCAAAGTCCCTGGGAAAATTTTTGACTTTTATTTATTCTTTTGGAACTAAAACTATCAGGCAGACTGATTCATAGTGGCTATTTAATGTTTATTGACAAGGGGCAAAGTGTAAATTCTGAATAACCAGAGCTTTATTTTTCTTGGGTAAGGTGTCCTGGAAGTTAAATAACTCTCTGTCCACATTTGGAAGCACTGATTGGAGTGACTTCTGGAATTCATAATTATCTAGAAGACAAGTTAATTCTTGACAAATAAAGAAAACAGCTTGAAATCAGTCACATGCCGGACCATGGATTTCTACTTTGTAAATTTATCACTTTAAAAAAATGTCTTAGGCAACTATAGTGGCTATTCTAGAAATCTGATTTTTGCATTCCTGCTAAACACAGTTCTGCTTTGACCACAGGGAGGCTCATCATTTTCAGAGGTTTACCAAAATTTCAGTTACAGAAATTGTTCTTTGCCAGTTCTCAAGAGTAGCAGAATGGGATATGTAGATGTAAGGTTTGCACAGCTAAGCGAGCACTGGAATCCAATCCCAGAGTTATACATACTTTTCAGCAAACTAACAGTTCAAAAGTTTAGTATACATAAGCTACACAAAATGTGCTGAAATAATTAACCCTATTTTATGGTCTCCACCCATCAGCAGTCACTATCAATTATAAAATTTTAATATTTAGTAACAAAATTTACTATCTAATCATAGCCAAGCCAAAGACAAGAAATTGGAATCAAAGCTGAGACACTGAAGAAGTTTTATAGATAAGGACTGTGTCAGCTGCTTAAAACAAGCCATCAGCCCTGTGAAATCAAGCTGTGACGTTGAAGAATGAGGAAGAAGCCATTCTCCTGACGTTCAGAGGTCACTGTAAAAGCGCCACTGGGAGCAAATTCCTCTTTTCATTTGCTCTGTCCATTAGAGAAGAATAAAGCTCTCACCAACGAAGCTGCAGCTGTGCTAACCCCCAGCTTAATCTCTGTGAGGCTGAGGGTTAATCAGCTGCCATTCTTAGGTCTATTTGTTGCTTGAATAAAGATTTGCATAAGTCTAAGAAGGGAAGAATTGATACTTGATTTTACTTGAAAGGTGATGGGGGTTAGGGAGCAGCTCATCCATCCTGAGTGCTGACGCTTGCCAGTGTGCTGTGAGCTTTCTCACCTGATCTGGCCTACACAGTTCTCTGGCTGCTAGAAGAGTGCTAGACAAAGACTTCATGGATGCTTCCGAGTGCAGGTCTTCGCTGGCCCTGGTGGCAGGTGACAGGGGGGTGACATACAAAGGGCCAGGGTTGGAGCCTAAGTGGTTCCTTCCCAGAGAAAAGAACAGCCAAATCACACACCTTCTACAACTTACACTGTTGGTACTCATGGATTGAATCTTTTGTAATTAAAAATAAATAAATAAATCTTAAAATAAATAAATCTTAAATAAAACAACAGTAGACTGCAGGTACTCATGAGTTGAATCTTTTGTAATTAAAAAAATTATTACTGAAACTTTCAAACACATTGACTGCCCATGTACTCATTTCTCAGATCCAACAATTGGAATCGTCAATCTTGATCCATCTTTTACACCGCTATCCACCTCTAATCTTTCTGGATTATTTTGAAGGAAATCTCAGATACCAAAGAATTACATTTGGAGATAGTTCAGGCTATATCTCTAAAAGATAAGGGAATGTAAAAAAGTCACAATGACAATTCTACAATCAGGCCAAACATTTTCTGGCAGTAATTTCTCAGTATCAAATGCTTTGCCTTCAAACTTTGAATTGTCTCATAAGACTCATATATTTTTGAATAAATATAATAAAATAGTATCAGAATTGCATTTAGAATGAAACAAGGTCATCTGCTTTAGGAAATAACACTGGCAGTGTAGGTAAGCAGAATTGAAAGCAGCAAAATAGATGACATGCAGCTTTGTTTTAAGAAAAAAGAGAAAAGGTTAAAATATTTCTAGATACTACTCTGTAAATAAAGCATCAGGTATAGTAATTGTCATACATCAGGTATAGTAATTGTCAGTGTTATCAGGATAACTGATTTTGTATGAGGTAAAATACCCGTAGGTTTGAAGACCATAATAAAAGCACATTTAAAAATATTTAAAGAAACAGATTTCATATAAGGAAGCTTTTTTTTAAACACACTGAATGGTAAAATGCTGAAAAGTTTCTAAGATCTGGAACAAGACAAGGATGCACACTTTCACTGGAAACACCTTAGGTGTGTCAACCGATGAATGGATGAAGAAAACGTACATATAAACAATGGAGTATCACTCAGCCTGTAAAAGGATGACATTCCTTCATTTCTTTTTTTTTTTTTTTAAGACTTATTTATTTATTTGAAAGGTAGAGTTACAGAGAGGCAGAGAGAGAGAGAGAGAGAGAGATCGATCTTCCACCTGCTGGTTCATTCCCCAAATGGCTGCAATGGGCAGGGCTGGGCCAGGCCAAAGCCAGAAGCCAGGAACTTGTGGCAGGGGCCCAAGGACTCGGTCATCTTCCACTGCTTTTTCAGGCACGTTAGCAGGGAGCTGGATTGGAAGTGGAGCAGCTGGGACTTGAACCAGCGCCCATATGGGATGTCTGCAAGGCAGGAGGAGGCTTAACCTTCCATGACACAGCCTCAGCCCCAGACAATATATATGGGACTAGAGATCATAATGTTAAGTGAAGTAAGCCTGACCCAGAAAGATAAATACTACATCATCTCACTTATATGTGGAATCTAAAAAAGTAGACCTGTGGTTACCAGAAGGTAAGGAGAGAGAGAGTGAGCAAAGGGTGATCAATGGTACTAAGTTACAGATAGAAGGAATAATTATTTGTAGGATGACTACAGATAATTATAATATATTGTATATTCTAAAAGAACCACATGAAAGGATTTTGAAAGAAATGATAGAAATCAAAGACATAATCAGTGTTTGAGGAGGATATGTTTACCTTGATTTCAATATAACATAATGTATGCATGTACTGAAACCCCTTATGGGTACCCCATAAATATGTACACTTTTTATGTGTCAATAAAGAAAAAAACTCCATAAAACAGCAAACTTCAAAAGATGAAGCCAAATGGAACAGAACTGTAACAGTCTTTTTTTTTTTTTTTTTTTGACAGGCAGGGTGGACAGTGAGAGAGAGAGAGAGAGAAAGGTCTTCCTTTGCCATTGGTTCACCCTCCAATGGCCGCTGCGGCCAGTGTACCGCGCTGATGCGATGGCAGGAGCCAGGTGCTTCTCCTGGTCTCCCATGGGGTGCAGGGCCCAAGCACTTGGGCCATCCTCCACTGCACTCCCTGGCCACAGCAGAGAGCTGGCCTGGAAAAGGGGCAACCGGGACAGAATCCGGCACCCCGACCGAGACTAGGCGGAGGATCAGCCTACAGAGCCGCGGCACCGGCCTGTAACAGTATTCTTAATTTGGGCAGTTTATGAATTGAATCACATTTGTCAAGCCAGACTAAACTCAGAGACGTGGGAGGCTGTTGCTCACCTTTTGAGCTTATTGTCCTCTACTCTCTATCATTCTGACTGCTGTCACAGCTGAACTCTGGCTGCCAAGTGACGTCTGACAGGCCAGAGTGGCGTATCAGGTTCGCTGAAAGCCATCATGAAGTGGTGGCCTACTAAGACCAACAGTTAGATCTACCTAAACCATTGCAATGGGAACAGAACAACTACCATGTGTGCACCCATCCAATAGCTGATCATGTCTGGATGCCAGCCACCTTACAGATAATTAATTCACCTCAGGAGATAAAAGAACAGGTACTGCAAATTCGGGTTTAGGTTTCTTTTCAGGTTATAAAATCTAAGAGTGTCAATGCTGACATGGTGGTGTCAGAGATTATTCATTATGATCTTATCTCAGTTAACTTCACCTGAGTGGGTACTGATCCTTTATCTACTGCATGCCCATTTTATGTTCTATATACTCTGGGAAAAAGCATCGACAACATCACTGTTTACAGCTTTCAAACCTATCAACCAATTTTAAACTCACAGCAGACCAGTGATTTAGGTAGGCCTTCTAAGAATCCCCATTCTATATAAGGAACTCGAGGAGAAGAAAGTGATCAGTCCAAGGTTGCACAATTAATAAACAGTGGAGTTTGCTTTCAAAACCACATCTGCTGTCTACAAATATCATGCTAATAGCTCCCCACCCTGAAAACATAATATTTGTTGTTTAATACACCGGAAATTATTAAAAGAAACACATCTAAATTATTGGAAAATAAAAAAGATAAAAAATCAGTTTATGCAGGGATAAGATTCAGCATTTTTAAGTTGGTTAAATCTGTATCATTATCATGCAAGGCTTACTTTTGAGATGATAACATTTTTGGTACTAAAACAGCTCTATTCTTGTATTCAAATTTGTATCTGTGATTATCTGAAGATAGACTGAAGTTTAAGAGGAAAAAAAGTCAGAGATTATATGTACCAAATAACAGCATGAAATAAGTCCATTAAACAAAAGAGTGGACATTTTGACATGTTTCAGATAAACATCTACTGAGTGCCAACATTCATAAACATGGGGTGCAACTGGGAAACCTTTGTTCTTACTTATTTGAAAGGCAGAGAAACAGAGAATTCCCACCCTCAGGTTCACTCCCCAAATGTTTTCATTGGTCAGGACTGAGCAGGGTCAAAGCCGGCAGCTAACACTCAATCCAGGTCTACCATTTGGGTGGCAAGAAACCAATGACTTGAGCCGTCACTGCTGCCTCCCAGGGTCTGCACTGGCAGGAAGCCAATGTTAGGAGCCAGAGCTGGGTACTGAACTCAGGTACTCAGACATGGGATGTGGGGATTTTAGCTGCAATACAGTTTTACTACAATCTGCTTTTATATTTCCTCATTAAAATAATAATATGCAAAAGTAAAAAAAAAGAGTGTAATTTCTTCAAGTTTACAAACCAGCCAGAAGCTTGAGATCAAAATTCACACTGAACATGGAAGATGGAATTTCATTCAATAATAAGACAGTAAAGTAAATATTTAAATAAGAATGGCCTCACTAAGGACATCAATGAAAATGTTATAGCTAATTTACTTTCTAAAATAACCCAAAATATGTAAAATGTTGGCAGCTGGTTTGTCATTCAGTCAAAAAGAAACTAGTCAAATACAGACATGCACAGAGAAATTAAGAACTTCCAATGTGAAGTACACCACAAATTCTTTGGTTTTTCTGAGAAGCTGTATTTCCTTGTTTACTTTTTGGGTATTTTCTAGTTCAAGAACATCCAGGTTTTTTTGTTCTAATAGGTTCTCAGGATGCATGGTTATTAAGATACCAAAAAGGTTACATCTGTATGGCGCTGCCTGGTTGTTATCAGATTTTAATAGCCCACATTTCTCAAATTAACATCTTCTAGTAGGCATCCAATTAAAGATTAAGCTATTCCTGACTTGCCCCAAACGGTAGAGTTAGAAACATACCAGGGGATTCCAATTCAATCCCATCAAGGTGGTATGTACCAATGCCATCTCACTAGTCCAAGTGATCAATTTCTGTTCACAATTGATCATAATGATAGGACTAAGAGCTAAAGGGATCACATAAACAAGGCTAGTGTGTTCTAATACTAACTGATAGAATAAAAAAGGGAGAGAACAATCCAACATGGGAAGCGAGATACACAGCAGACTCATAGAATGGCAGATGTCCTAAACAGCGCTCTGGCCTCAGAATCAGCCCTTAAGGCATGCGGATCCGGCTGAAAAGCCAATGAGAGTATTTCAGGCATGGAAAACCAAGACACTCTGGCAAAAAAAAAACCAAAAAACAAAAAACAAAAAAAACAAAAAAAAAACAAAAAAAAAAAACAAAAAAAAAAACCTAAATGAAAGATCTCCGCGAGTGAGATCCCAGTGGAAAGAACAGGTCATCAAAGAAGGAGATACCTTTCTCTGAAGGGAGGAGAGAACTTCCACTCTGACTACGACCTTGTCTAAATATGATCAGAGTCAGTGACTCAAAAGGCTTCCATAGCCTTGGCAACTCATGACAAGAGCCTAGGGTGATTACTGACCCCATAAACAAGAGTGTCAATTTGTAAAGTCAACAGCAGGAGTCACTGTGCACTTACTACTCATGTAGGATCTCTGTCCTTAATGTGCTGTACATTGTGATTTAAAGCTATAACTAGTACTCAAACAGTATTTTTCACTTTGTGTTTCCATGTGGGTGCAAACTGTTGAAATCTTTACTTAATGTATGCTAAACTGATCTTCTGTATATAAAGAGAATTGAAAATGAATCTTGATGTGAATGGAAGGGGAGAGGGAGCGGGAGAGGGGAGGGTTGTGGGTGGGAGGGAAGTTATGGGGGGGGGAGCCATTGTAATCCATAAGCTGTACTTTGGAAATTTATATTCATGAAATAAAAGTTAAAAAAATTAAGCTATTCAATTTGAATTTTTTTTTTATTATTTGGCAGGAGAATTTAGAGCATTCTTAAATGTACTTTCCCATCTAAAATGATTTTTCATTAATTATCATCACACTGTGATTTTTCATTTTTGGCAAAAAACAGATCCTAAAAAGACTACTGAAAAGGCTCAATTTAAAAAGAAAATAGCTGCATACTTTGGAAATCAAAAATCGACAATAGTATTGTAGTAAAGTAAGCAAGTTCCTGAGGTCTGACGTCGGTGTCTTAGAAAGCGCTAACTTAGTCTCTCACCAGGGTTGCAGTCTGTGAGCAGGGAGCAGATGGAGAGGAGGACTTTGGAGATGGTCAGGGCTGGACTCCAGTTGTCCTTCAGGATGTCCAGACAGATCACGCCTTGGCTGTTGATGTTACAGTGATAGATTCTTGTTCGGAACGTAACCTACAATTGTAGAACAAGTAAAGTTGTTAGGAGCAGTTTGTTGTTGTTGCTGTTTTTTTTTTTTTTTTTTTTTTAATATCAGGTAAACTATTACAGGTACTAGTTAAAATACACTTGGTTTTCCCTTAGGCACAGGAGAATAAATCAATAGACAAAAGTAATAAATTTAGAACTTATCATTTTGGCCACAGAGAATGAAATGTCAACAGGAAAAGTTTGTCATTCTGCTTCGCATAAGGAGAGCTATTTCGTTAAGCCTCTGCCTGCAGCACTGGCTCTAATCCAGGCTTCTCCTTTCCCCATCCAGCTCTCTGCTAATGGCATGGGAAAGCAGAGAGGATGTCCCAAGTGCTAAGGCCCCTGCATCCATGTGGGAGACCCAAAAGTTCCCAACTCCTGGCTTCAGATTGGCCCAGCTCTGGTCATTGTGGCCATTTGGGGAGTGAATCAGTAGATGGAAGATCTCTGTCTCTCCCTCTCTCTGTGTGTAACTCTACCTTTCCAAAAAAAAAAAAAAAAAGAAAAGAAAAGAAAAGGAGTGCGATTATTTAACAAATGTCCTGGGCATGAAATTTGCTCTTGATGCAGTTATGGGAGTGTTTCTGAGGCGAACAATGATGCTATCCTCTGAAAAGTTTCAAAGAACATCTTTGCTGGATTCCAGTTGTCTGGAAAACTTTGCCCATTTAAAAATAAACATGAAAAAGCATGTGAACACTTACAAGAAGAAAATATCATGCCATCACATGGTTTTAAAATGTGCTACATAGAACAAGTATGTAAATAATCTGCCTCTTGGGGCTGGCGCCATGGCGGAGTGGGTTAAAGCCCTGGCCTGAAGCACCAGCATCCCATATGGGTGCCGGTTCAAGTCCCACCTGCTCTTCTTCTGATCCAGCTCTCTGCTATGGCCTGGGACAGCAGTAGAAGATACCCCAAGTCCTTGAACCCCTAAACCCACGTGGGAGACCCAGAAGAAGCTCCTGGTTCCTGGCTTTGGATCGGCGCAGCTCCAGCCGTTGCCACCATCTGGGGAGTGAACCAGGAAGACCTCTCTCTGCCTCTACCTCTCTCTGTAACTTTGTCTTTCAAATAAATAAAATAAATCTTTAAAAAATATAATCTGCCTCTTTTTTAGCAGTATATTAGTTATTAACTGTACTGGTTACAACATACCATATTAGTTATACTTTATAAACTGTTCCCTTCTTAAATTTTTTTTTTTAGATTTATTTATTTATTTGAAAGGCAAAATTACAGAGAGGCAGAAGCAGAGACCCACAGAGAGAGGTCTTCCACCCTCTGGTTCACTCCCCAAATGGCTGCAACAGCCGGAGCTGGACTGATCCGAAGCTGGAAGCCAGGAACCTCCTCTGAGCCTCCGACACAGGTGCAGGGGCCAAGGACTCAAATCGGCGTCCACACAGGATGTGGGCACTGCACGCAATTGCTTTATCCATTACACCACAGCGCGGCACACATCTGAAGTTCTTTCTTAAAAACTTACTTCAGATGGAGAGAGACGGAGAGAAAGAGCGAGCCAGAGAGTGGACATACTCCCATCTGCTGGTTTACTCCCCAGGTGGCCACAACAGCTGGGGATGGGCTAGACTGAAGCTGGGAGCCAGAAACTGAATCCTGTGTGGGCGGCAGGGACCCAACCGCTTAATAAAATGGAAGTTTGGGTTCTGATGTCCTCATGGAGAAAGAAGATGAAATCTTTGGCCTGGATGAAGCAAGGAGTTGGAACTGAGGGCCCTTGTAAGAATTAGGACCCTGGAGTAGCTAGTCTTTGAGAAAACATGAACTTGAAAAGGCATGCCTTAAGGGAGAACGAGCAAGGAAACTGGCCAGAGAAAGCCTCAGCTCTGGACTGAGGAAAGGAATTTTCTCTCAGAGAATTCTAAACCACGGATATTCACATTGTGCAAATGTTCTGTCAAAAAAAAAAAAAAAAGGGAGTTTAAATGACTATTACTATCAGATCAAATATATGTTAGCTTTGTTAGGAAGAAAGAAGGCCACTGCATTATGATAAAATGAATAATTCATCAGTAAAACAGCTACAATTCTGAATCAGTTGTACTTAATGAGCATAGCCAAAAACATACAAATTAGAGCATATGATTGATTCAAACAAGAAAAATCAAAGGAGGCAATTCTCACTACAGTAACTGATAAGTAAACCAGACCAAAAATTAGTAAGTATATAAAAAAAAATCAAGGGAATGCATCAAGATTCTATACGCAATTTAAGAGTATATATTTTTTCAAGCACAAGAGAAACATTTACAAAAACTGATCACATGCTAGCCCATAAAGGAAGCTTACTATATTTCAAAGAATTGATATCATTAAGATCATAATACAAAGTCAGGATCTACACATGAAAGATTCCCTCTAACAATAAAGATATTTTTTAACTGATTCTTGGACTAACAAAAAAAATCAGTTACATTTATAGCTGAAAGACAATGAAGCTGAGTTGTCAATAGCAAAATTTCTGATTTGGCTAAAATTGCTGTAAACAGGAAATCTACAGTTCATATGCATGTATTAGTAGAAAGGAATAAAGACATTTAATGAGTTAAGTGTTCAAATTAGGAAAAGAGAAAAAGTAATACAGTAAGCCTTATGAAAGGCTTATAAATATAGACATGAACCGAAGCTAGTGAAACAGGAAATACCTAGTGATATTAAAATTTCTGCAGGGAAGTTAGGGTGTTATCTCTTTAAGTGCTGCATGAAGACTATCCAATCCAATGTAAATGATAAGTGGTTTACATAACAGTATTTTAGAAACCTAGAAGACACTGACTGGCTATTCTGTGCTAACCGCAAAGACAGTTCAACAGGGGAAGCAACATTATTACCCACTTCAAAAATGAAGAAATGAAGGCACAGTGAGGTTAAAGAGCTGGCTCAAGGTTCCAAAAGTAGTTAAGTGGTAGAGCCAGAATTTGCACACAATTTTGCTGATTTGAAATGCCCACATTTTACTACTCAGTCTCATGGCCTCTGCTTTTTTTTTTTTTTTTAAAGATTTTTATTTATTTTATTTGTGAGGTAGAGTTACAGAGAGAGAGAGAAGGGTCTTCCATCTGCTAGTCCACTCCCCAGGCAGCTGCAACAGCTGAAGCTGAGCTGATCTGAAGCCAGGAGCCAGGAGCTTCCTCTGGGCCTCCTACAGGGGTGCAAAGGCCCAAGCACGTGGGCCATCCTCCACTGCCTTCCCAGGCCATAGCCGAGACCTGGCTTGGAAGAAAAGCCGCAGCCAGGACACAAGCCAGTGCCCATATGGGACTCCAGCGCCACAGGGAGAAACCTAGCCCACTGTGCCACAGGCCGGCCCGCCTTTGTGGGCGTTTTTTTTAAGCCTTTTAATTTTGGGATTACTGTAGATTTACATGCAGTAATATGAATTAATAAAGAGACCTAATGCTTATCTTTCCTCAATTCTCCTTAGTGGCAACACCTCACATAACTATAGGATAGCGCAGGAAATCGACATTAGCACAGTTCACAGACCTTCTCCAGATTTCTCCAGCTTCACATGCACGCACGCGTGTATCTGCAAGTGGCTCCATGCGATTTGACCACATGGACAGATCTGGGTGAGCATCACTACAACGGAGAACCAGAACAATCGCACTGAATACCCTTCACGCTGCCTTTCGATAACCACAGTGGCCTCTTCCTTTCACCTTTTTAATTCCTGGCAAGCACAGCAGTTCCTCCTCTGTTGTCATTTCAAGAATGCTATATGAATGTGGCTCACTAGGCTAATCCTCCACCTGCGGCGCCGGCACACCGGGTTCTAGTCCCAGTTAGGGCACCGGATTCTGTCCCGGTTGCCCCTCTTCCCGGCCAGCTCTCTGCTATGGCCCAGGAGTGTATTGGAGGATGGCCCAAGTGCTTGGGCCCTGCACCCCCATGGGAGACCAGGAGGAAGCACCTGGCTCCCGGCTTCGGATTGGCGCAGTGGCCATTTGGGGGGTGAACCAAGGGGACGAAGACCTTTCTCTCTGTCTCTCTCTCTCACTGTCTAACTCTGCCTGTCAAGAAAAAAAAAGAATGCTATATAAATGAAAGTATACCTTATGTAACCTTTTAAACTGGCTCTTTTCACTCCATTCAAGTTGTTGTTTACTGTGTTAACAATCTGTTCCTTTTAAATGCTGAATAGTATTCCCCGTCCAGATGTACCAGTTTATCCATTTAACCACTGAAGGGTATCTGGGTATCTCTGATAGCAAACACCAAACTGTTTCCTTGCTCTTACAATTAACATGGCTACTTCTGTGACCAAACATAGAGTGGGAGAGCGCCTGCCAACAATCAATTTTCTGATGGGGGGCATCCTACAACTTGATGCAAATCTGACTCTGTCCACCTGGAGCTGCGAGTCGGATCCCACAGGTTCAAGGCTCAGTTCCCACAGGAGTCTCCCCAAGCCCCTGCCCTGCTTCAGATGCCAACCCCAAATCAAGGCCTCCGGAATTTCTGCCTGGCTAAAATCAAGGGTTTCCAAAAACCCCTAACTAGGTCCCATCACTTGAGAGAGCAGATAACAGAACTCAGGAAAGCACTTCACATATGTTTACTGGCTTATTATAAAGGAGACTACAAAGGATCTAGATGAACAGTTACATAGAAGAGAGGAAGCAGGCAGATCTTGCACACCCTCCTGGGGGTACACTAGCCCCCTTGAGTTCTGCAATCCAGAAGCTTCCTTACCTAAGCCTGGTGGATTAGAGCACTAGTTCCTTGTGAACAACTCAACTTTGAACCTGTCTGCTGTCCCTGGAGGAAGCTGTAACCTCTAATCACAGGGTGAGCTCTTCTGGAGACCAGCCTCTATTCCAAGGCTCTCCAGCGCCCTGAGCCAGCAGTCATCTCATTAGCCTACAGGAAGACACTTACACCGCTGAGACGCCCAGAGTTCTAGGAGCTCTGTGAGATGGAGAGGAAGCTGAAATACACATTTCTTATTAGAACTCACAGCACCACAGAGTAATTTTCAGCTTTTAGATATTACAAGGAAAGCTGTCATGAACATTTGAGTATGCACATCAGTGTGAATACAAACTTTTCTTTTTAAAGATTTATTTCATTTATTTGAAAGTCAGTGTGTGTGTGAGAGAGAGACAGAGAGATCTTTCATCCACTGGTTCACTCCCAAAATGGCTGGGCCAGACTGAAGCCAGGAGCTTCATATGGGTCTCCCATGTGGGTATAGGGGCCCAAGCACTTGGGCCATCCTCTGCTACTTTCCTAGGGCCATTATCAGGAGCCAGATCAGAAGTGGAGCAGCTGGGAGTAGAACAGGTGCTGTAGTTGCAGGTGGAGGCGTAAGCTGCTATGCCATAACACTGACCCTGAATGTAAATTTTTATTTCTGTGGGATAAATGCCCAAGAGAGTTAACTTTTGGGTCACATGGTAAGCTCATGTTTAACTTTAAGAAACTGCTATGGGGCTGGCACTGTGGTGTAGTAGGTTAAGCATCCGCCTGCAGTGCCGGCATCCCATATGATTGCCGGTTCGAGTTCTGGCTACTCCACTTCTGATCCCGCTCCCTGCTGATGGCCTGGGAAAGCAGTGGAAGATGGCCCAAGTGTTTGGGCCCCTGCCCCTGTGTGGCAGACCCAGAGGAAGCTCCTGGCTCCTGGCTTCAGTTTCGCCTGGCTCCAGCTGTTGCTGCCATTTGGGGAGTAAACAAGCAGATGGAAGACCTCTATCTCTGTCTCTCCCTCTTTGTAACTCTGACTCTCAAGTAAATAAGTAAATATTTTTAAAAAGAAAAGAAACTGCTATAATCTTTTTGTTTCTTTTTTTAAAAATCAGAGGTATCTGGAGAGACGGCGGGAGATCTTCTAACCGCTTACTCCTCAAATGGATGCAATGGCTGGGGTTAGGCTAGCTGGAAGCCAGGAGTCAAAAGCTTCAACTGGATCTCCCAGTAGGTGGCAGGGGCCCAAACACTTGGGCCATCTTCCACTGCTTTTCCCAGGCCCATTAGCAGGGAGCTGGATAGGAAGTGGAGCAGCCGGGACGTGAACCAACGCCCATATGGGATGCCGGCATGGCAGGCGGTGGCTTTACCTACCACTGTTAGAAACATTCTTTCCCAGAGACTGCTCCATTTCACATGCTCATGGCAATGTGATCTAGTTTCTCTATATCCTTACCAGCATTTGGTATTATTACAAAGTTTTATGCCCGTCATTGCGACAGGACACAGTGACTGCTCATCATGGCTTAAACCTGCATTTGCCCACCTGCTAATGATGCCGAATGCTTTTGCATGTGCTCACATGCTATCTGGATATCTTCTGTGTCTGTCATGTCCTTTGCCCATTTCACAATTAATGATTTTTAAAAAACTGTTGACTGTTGTTTTAAGTGGAACACTTCATTAAAAGTGAAGCACAGCTGGATGACAAGTAATAAAGCCTTAGTTCGCAAAGGGTCCTGTAGATTTTTGACGCACAGAATGTCTTACAATCGAATGCTGGATAGTGCTGATAATGACAAAATGGATAATGCTGGCAGTGTCAGTCTTTACAGATGCTTATCAGTCCAAGCAGACTGAATTACACAGGCACGCTGACTGTCCCTACATGTACTGCAACTACTGCCTTTGGAAGGTGGAAAAATTTGTAATTCCAATGTTTCAAAAAATGTCACACACTCATCTCTCATGTTTAAGCATGAACTCTTTGGGGCCCTCCATCACCCTACTACTGCTGCCAGCACACCTGCCACAGGAAACCCCCTCACCTCGCTGGGATCACATCTGAGTGTTTTCTTTCCCTTGATGGCCACCAGTGTCCAGCACAGAGAAAGAGCCCAGGCTGCGGAACACCTGCGAACACACTTCAGGCTAGTGCTCCTTACCTGCCTCCTCGGGGCTCATCATTTTGTAGTGCTCATGAGTTATTTTACAACCACAACTTAAGAGTTAAAGCCGGAAAACTGTGGAGAAGATCTTAAGGAAGCATAAAACAATTTTTATTAACATCTTTAACATCTAGAAAGCCTCATGCCACCTTATTAAAGCTTTCTAGATTATTATTTCAGCAGAGATTTCACATTCTGTAAACACTCAATATTCGTCAGGCACTCTGACGTAAATATTTTTATCGTTGCCATTTCTAATTTAAGTGCTAAAACAACCTAAAAAATATGCAGCCTGGTCCTATCAGTAAATGCATTCCACAATCAAGGCAAAACTCACCAGTAAAGGCTCTCCAAAAACCCCAGCAGTGAAGCAGCCAGCATTCTCCCACAGACCCTATCCCCAAGGCCCGGGAAGATGAGGGAGAACACACGCACTGAGGAGGAGCACCTGCCGCCCTCAGACCATGACTCAGAATGCTGACAGATTGGCTACTGACAGCAAGAGGTTTCGGAGTAGCGAGAGACCCCTCCTCCCACTGCCCCCTACAGAAGAATGCCCCGATATCCCCACCCCATTTTCCAGAGAGCCCGTCCTGTCAGCTTGTGCATTCCCTTCACTCTACATTCCTGGCAAAGAAGCAAACGCGAAGAAACAGCCCTAAAAGCAAATGCCAGCTCCACTGCAGGGGTTAACAGCCATTTAGTTCTGTGTATCAAACAGCTAACACCTATGTTTGCATTTATAGGTATATTTGAAGCACCGCACACCAACGGATTTTTACAACAGCCATCATTCCTCAAGGAGAAGTAAAGGTTTACTGAGAACATTGTTTTCAATGGCAAGGAAGAGTGCACCTTGTAGAATATTTTCCACATATTAGGAAATTCTAAAAACATGATTTGGATATAGTGATACAGAAAACTTGTTCATCTAGAATGTTAATTCCCAGGTGACCCTGGATGAGAAAGGTCTTAATTTATGTATGATACACAGAAACTCATCGCATGCTCTCCCTTATATGTGGGAGCTAAAATTAAAAAAAAAAAAAAAAAAAACAGAGAAAAAGAAATATCTGTGTGTATCAGTATTGCTGCAAATATAGTTTTGTGAAACTATGTTTTATACCTTAGTCAAACCAAAGGTTAAGAATAATATACTACTATAGGTTTAATGATCTGTGATTACTTTGAAATTCACTGTATGTAGGTGAAATGATCATTTTTTCCATTCAATTACTGTTTACAGCCATTGTCTATATTCCCACTAGGGTCTTCTTGCTTTTCACTTGTTAAACTTGTCATCTGGTGAAGTATTAAGCCTCTTTACTGGAATATAAATTTTTTTTTTTGCACCAACAGAAATTTCTCTTTTAATTCCATTTTCCACAGACACTTTGAAGAACCCTCATAAAAATCATCAAAACTACAGAAATACTAAGAATGATAGATCCAAAAAAGTTAAAAGTCATAGTTAAGAAAGTCGAAATATAAATTTATAAAATGGAGGGGATGTGTAGATTCTCTTCTTAAGGAGGAAGGAGCACATTTACACAAAGGGTGAACAAACAAAACAGACTTGTCTTTCGATCTACATTACAGTGTGTCCAAACTGGCTTGCACTGGTCAAGAAATAGACTAATCCATTCACAGGCTAATTGGATTCTTAGGTGCACATGACTATCCAAGTAGCCTGAGGTAGAACTTGGCAGTAATTGCTTTTTTTTTTTTTAACTTTTATTTAATGAATATAAATTTCCAAAGTACGGCTTATGGATTACAATGGCTTTACTGGAATATAAATTTAAAATGTTATCTCAAAAACTAAAAGAAAGGGAGAAAGAAGAAGAGTGGGAGGGAGGGAGGAAGGGAATATCTTGTTCTTAGAATTCTATCTACAGGGGCTGTGCTGTGGTGTAGTGGGTAAGGCTGCCACCTGCAGTGCCTGAATCCCATAAGGATGCCAGTTCGAGTCCCAGCTGTTCCATTTCCAATCCAGCTCTCTGCTGTGGCCTGGGAAAGAAGTGGAAGATGGCTCAAGTCCTTGAGCCCCTGCACCTTCGTGGGAGACCTGGAAGAAGCTCCTGGCTCCTGGCTTCAGCTAGGCATAGCTCCGGCTGTTGCTGCAAATTGGGGAGTGAACCAGTGGATGGAAGACCTCTCTCTCTTTGCCTCTTCTTCTCTCTTTGTAACTCTGCCTTTCAAATAAATAAATAAATCTTAAAAGAAAAAAAAAAAGAAACACTAGTGTTACAGGCAGCAGTTTAAACCACTGTAGCACCATGTCAGCCCTGATTGTGGTGATTTCTTTTAGCACCAATAGGAAACAAAAAATCCTGTGTGCTTATATTATAAAATATATATTATACATCTACATAAATAGACATATAAAGTATATATTATATATCTATATGATTAGATATATATTACATAGATATATAAAAATATAGCTACAAAGGCATATAAAATATATACAGATATATAATACATATTATATAAATATACAAAATAGATGTTATATAATACACATAATATTTTGTGGATATTTATTTATGTAGGTATATATTTTCTATATTTATATATGTGAATACGTATATATTTCCCAGATGCTTTATTACTTTATCTTGAAATGTACCATAAAATGAACTTGTGTTATTTCTGTGCTTCACAAAATCACCTCTCCTTAAAAAGAGTTTCAGAAAGATAACAATTCTTTATGTGAATTAGAGCTTTCGAATGCTACTTAATGGCTGATTAAGTATGCTACTCTGAACCTCTATTTTCCAACAAAATGGGACTTACAGTAGATTGCTTATACAGTTTATTCTAGTCCCAAGACATTACAGTTGTACTATGGGAAGGATACATGGGTTAGGGAGTTAGCTAATCAAAGGTGCAACTTTGCTTTTGGATGACTCACTTAGCATCCCTAAGATCCAGTCTCCTCATCTGTGAAACAGAGAAAATTACAGCTACACCAGCAGTGGTTGTGAAGACTGAGGTACACAAGAGGCCAGAATCCACCGGTGTTAGTCTCCTTTCCCCCCCTGACACCCACCAGTTACTAGTCATGAGGGGAGAATGCATGTGTTCCTGTAATAATTCCCCATCACCAGGCTTATACATGTTTTACTTGTGCCACTCTCTTATTCGAGGGTGTAGACAGCAATCCACAGAGTGACAAAAAAGGGGTTTTGTAAAGGAAAAGAGATAAAGTATTTCTGACACATAATTTAAAAATGTCTTGAAGTAAAACACTTCCAAGCTGACAACTAATTATGATAATGACTTTAGAAGGGACCATTTAAATTAATGTTCTGAGGGGGTGTTAGATGTCACGTCACTGGGAGTGCCCACCACCCCTATGTGAGTCCCGGTTCAGTCCCAGCTCTGCTCACAGTTCCAGCTTCCTGCCAATGCGCACCCTGGGGGGCAGTGGTGATGCCTCAGGGAACTGGGGTCCCTGCCACCCACATGGGAAACAAGGCTGAGTTCTCAGCTCCGGGCTTTGGCCCAGTTCTTGCGTGCCTGTTGTAGGCATTTGGGAAGTGATCCAGCAAATAGATATGTCTCTTTTACCTTTTTGAATAAACAAATACATAAATAAAATTAAAAATGAAATAATTTTCAATATACTGTGGTCCATGTGTAGCCTTCAATTTTCAAAAACATTTTGGTCCGGAGATAAATAAGTGATTCTGTGATTTTACTGAGGAATTTCTTTAAGATTGTGGAAACGGCATTAAAAGAGAGGCTTATTTTAGTGCAAAAAATTTCTGAAATCTATGTATATTTGATTCTTCATAGGCCTTCTGGATAACCCTAGTTTGAGACCAGATTGCACCATGTATGCTAAAATATAAGGTAGTAAAACTCATTCCTCAGGAAGAGAAGAGCTGATTGACATTTAAATCCTCATAAAAAAAACCCTCACATTATAGCTTATGTGTCATTTATTTTTTTAATCTGAGGGACTGTAAGGTGCAGAGGTGTGGGGAGGGCAGGCTGGGAAAGACAGAGAACTCTGCTCTGCTGGTTTACTCTCCACATACCTGTAATGGCTGGGGCTGCAGCTGGGAATACAGTGCAGGTCTCCCGCACAGGTGGCAAGAACCCATCACTTCAGCCGTCACTGCTGCCTCCCACTCCCAGGGTCTGCACTGGTAGAAGCCAGAGCCAGGAATCAAACCCAGGCAGTCTGATGTGCGGTATCGGGGTCTTTGCCAGTAGGTTAAACATGTGCTCCTAATTACTTCATTTCGAATAAGATACTATTTTGTAAAGACACAGTCATTTAAAACTAGCTCAATCAATTCCTGTTTGGCACGAAATAGAGGTTTCCTTCCTTAACTGATTAACAAAAAATGAAGTGATTCAGAAATTTACAATGATTAAAGTGTTTTTAAAGAGCTTTGTATATAAGTTTTCTACAAATGGGTTTTTGTGGCTTGGGACAAATTTTTCAGTAGCATAATCATGTGTGGATTAAACAAACTGCTGAAATCCCAAAGAACAGAGTTGGAAATGAAGATGACCTGGCATATACACTTCAGAGGTACACAGACTCACATCAACATCCCCAGTTTTAACTGAGTACATACGCAATACACGTGTGTCAGAATCAGAACACAGCTTTCTTTGTTTCATCCTCCCACCAGAGGCATGTCTCCCAAAAATCAGATACTAAGAAGAGTTGCTCTTGAACTTTGACCTTAAAACCATGTGGGACCATGTTGACCCAACACTTACTCATTAATTAGTGCTTTACAGAGCAGACAATTTAACAGATGTCCAGTGAACCCTCATCTCTTAGAAAAGATGATTCATTCCTGCTTTACAACTGCCTAAGTGCCTCATACAGAACAGCAATTAATTAGGAAGAACAGCTGAGATAGCTAATGGAATCCACGTAAAGTGCGCAACAAATGGCGGATCATATGACACTCACTGTTAAATTAAAGACTGACACAAACACAAACAGAAGGACAATGTTCTCTTTTTTATGATTTTTATAGGTCTCCCACTACCCAAGGCAATTCTCTAAGATGAAGCATATTTATAGATTTGCCAAATGTAAAATGGAATAAATACACAGGGTTCCTTCATCTTTCAGGAAAGAGGTAATAAACTGCAGACGTATGAAACGGCAGTTATTTATCTTAACAGAGGAATAACCCAATATACGTGCAACACAATACAAAGGATTTGTCATAACTCACTAGCTAGAAGTGACAATTTGTTTTTCCACATAGCCCACAACAATGCAGATGTAAAATATTTAAGCACAGTCTAAAATAAAACAGTGACTAATTCTGTTAATGATAGAGTAAACTTACAGCAATTACAGAGTTGGCTGACTGCCTACTCTCTTGGTGAATGCTATATAACACACACAAGAGACATCCTTGGGAAAGCATAGCGTTCACAGTAACACAAAAGTTCCCAAACTTGCAGCATAGTAGTAAAGGTGAATTTCTTCCCTATGCTTAAAATACAAAATTTAAAAATACTTCATGTCTATCATAGGAAGCTGACACAAAAATAAAAATGAAAAATGACTGACAGTTCTATGTTTGCATGCCAGATTATCCTTCATTGCATAATTTCATTTCCATAGTCACTCTCTGAGGAAAGTGCTGTTATTTCCATTTTACAGATAACTGATACACAGGTTCAGAGGAATTCAAATGCTCCAAGCTGAATCACTTCCAGTACTAAGTAGTTACAGGGAGGAATGAAAATATGAAATAAAAGAAAAACCACATCCCCCAAGTTCTTTGAAAATGACAAAAAAAAGCCAAAGAACAACAACAAAAAAACAGAATTCTAAATCTCAACAGTTTGACTTTAGACAGCAAAGCTAATGAAACAGGGATTCAACAGCCTTCTCAGATTGGTTTTTTTTTTTAAAGCATTTCTGATCTTAATAGTTTTTTTTTTGTTTTTTTTTTTTTTTTTTTTTTTTTTTTTAAACAGGCAGAGTTAGACAGTGAGGGAGAGATACAGAGAGACAAGTCTTCCTTCGGTTGGTTCACCCCGCAAGGGCCGCTACGGCTGGCGCACTGCGCCAATCCAAAGCCAGGAGCCAGGTGCTTCTCCTGGTCTCCCATGCAGGTGCAGGGCCCAAGCACTTGGGCCATCCTCCACTGCCCTCCTGGGCCACAACAGAGAGCTGGCCTGGAAGAGGAGCAACCGGGACAGAATCCGGCACCTCAACCAGGACTAGAACCCAGGGTGCTAGTGCCACAGGCGGAGGATTAACCTGGTGAGCTGCGGTGCCGGCCCCAGATCGGGTTCTGATAAAATGAGAATGCATGTCAAGTGCTTAGCAATACAGAATGCTCAATGATACTCACCGTGACAGTTACTGTTCTTATAATACTAAACTACCCATCATCTCTGAGATCAGTGCAGGCCAGAAAAACCAAGTCAGTCAAAAAAGGGTAAACAAATGTTTTAAAAACATGAAAATTACTTAACATTTGTGTAATCTTTGGGTAAATATCAGCATTTAGGATATTCTAATGAATGTTCTTGAAACATATATGGAGAATAAATGTAACTAGCAGGCCTGACAGTCATGGTATTTCACACTAACACAGACAGCTAAACAGGCAGCTTACCTGAACAGGGAAACAAAGTACTTTTGTTGTTTTTTACGAGAGGAGAGGTCCTTTTTTTTTTTTTTTAAGATTTATTTATTTATTTATTTATTTGAGAGAGAGAGAGAGAGAAAGTGAACTAGCTTCCAACTACTGGTTCATTCTACAAATGGCTACAATGACCAGGGCTGGGCCAGGCCGAAGCCAGGAGCCAGGAGCTTCTTCCATGTGTCCCTCGTGGGTGCAGGAGCCCAAGCGCTATGGCCACTTTCTGCTGCTTTTCCAAGCACATTAGCAGGGAGCTGGATTGGAAAGGGAGCAGCCAGTACTTGGACCAGCACCCAGATGGATGCCAGTGATGCAAGTGCCAGCTTTAAATGCTATGCCACAGCACCAGCCACAAAAAAAAAAAAAAGACTTCTAAATTTTACTATATTTGTATATTTGAATGTTTCTTTTTGTTTTATAATAGGCATGACTGCCTATTATACTCATACTGTTTGATGATCTGAATTAGACTGGAAAATATAAGGAGTTGATACCACATCAGTCTTCTCTATAAATGGATACAGTTGTAAAAATAGCCACTTAGTAAAACAGAAGATAAGCATATTTACTTCTCCAAGTCAGTTACTTCAGTTTGAGATTCTGCTGAGTATGGATGCATCAGACACCCCTATGAAAGCCTGACATGAAAATACTGGTTGCTCAGAAATAGTTACAAAGTAAGACTCAAGTCTGATTGGAAGAGTGAAGCCAGGCTTGTTGAATGATAGACCGACTTACCCTGTATTGGGTGAGTGCTATGAAGAAAGGGGTGTTTTAGGAATTTGAAACAGGTTGTGATGTAATGTTCCCTTTTATCCTCTTGTGGAATGAATTCTGTGTGGCAGAGAACACTAACTTATTCTTTTTATTTTTTTTTTTTTGACAGGCAGAGCGGACAGTGAGAGACAGAGAGAAAGGTCTTCCTTTTCCGTTGGTTCACCCCCAATGGCCGCAGTGGCCAGTGCGCTGCAGCCGGCGCAACACGCTGATCCAAAGCCAGGAGCCAGGTGCTTCTCCTGGTCTCCCATGCGGGTGCAGGACCCAAGCACTTGGGCCATCCTCCACTGCCTTCTTGGGCCACAGTGGAGAGCTGGACTGGAAGAGGGGCAACTGGGACAGAATCTGGCGCCCCGACCGGGACTAGAACCTGGGGTGCCGGCGCCGCAGGCAGAGGATTAGCCTATTGAGCTGTGGCGCCGGCATGAACTTATTCTTAAATTCACAAAATGACTTTTATAACACTGTGAAGGCTTTTAAAAAAATATTATTATAATAGCTGACCAGGCCAAGGGAGAAATGAATACTGGTGGAACTGAAAAAAAACGAGGAGGAAATGGAAAAAACATAGGAATCCACAATCTGAAGCTGGTATGGAGGCAGCAGGGATCAAGCAATGTAGGCCAAAGAGCCACCAAAATAGATGGAAAATCCGATTCGGATCACGGCCATCACCACCCCTGGAACCCTGCTGACAAAATCAGAAAGAGGGCAAGACCTAAGTAGGCGTCCCAGCATCTTCATAAAGATGGACACGTTTTCCTTCTTGACCAAGAAAGAGGCAAACTGGCTCTCAACCTCATACCAAGAACTCAAGAAGTATTCAAGAGGTACTCGCTAGTTTTACAGGAGGAAAGTTTAGTTTTCGAGGGGTAGCTTACATCTTATCTTTATTTAGTGGTAACTACATCCGAGTTTGTTTCCCATTTTAGTTTCTGTGGCTAATTTTCTTGTATCTCAGGCAGTCTCCTCCCCCTCCTCTGTCCTTCTCTACTTGTCCACAATACAACTTAGACCACAGCTGTGGTTTCTGACATGATTCTCTACTCTCTGTTTCCACCTCCTGGGTCTTCCTGCTTCATTCACACCCCAGGGGCTCTGAAGCCTGCAATTCTGTGTTTATATTCCCCGCCTAGGATCTCTGTAAAACTACTGCCCTAAAAAAAAGGTTAATTTTCCCTCAGGCAATGTGGGAATGTATCTGATAGAAACATAAAAAAAGGGGGGGGGGGAGGCAAACAGCAATAATTCAACATTGTGTTGGGAAAGAAATCTGTTCCCATTCGCTAATGTTCTATTCTGGCTGCCTAAATCTATCCTTGAAAGAAATCTGAAGTAGTATTTTAAATAAACACTCTAGGCTGGCCTTTTTTCTTCCTCTATGATTTACAACATTCATCTTTGTAGTATAGAAAATTGGCTGCTGCAGTATACCAATAAATATTACCTTTTAAAAACAAACAATTGTACCATATGTGGATTTTTTTTTTTTTTAGAAATAGTGCTAACTTTATCTTATAAAGCTGGTAAGCTTTATGTGTACCTAACACGTAATTTTCAAAATAAATTTTTGTAGACAGGCTAGCAATGCTGTGTATTTTCATAGGGAACAAATTTATGTGAGAATTTTAAGGACAGGGGTTGTATGTGATACTGAGTTTTGTCCTCTCCAGGGAGAGCAGGATGTCAACACATATTTGTGTAATAAACAAATTAACTGGAGAGTTACAGAAGATTTACATTTGGAAACAGGCCATACATGCTGTAATTTAAAATGACAACTGAGAGAACCTCCGCTTCTCCAACAGTTAAGTGTCACAGTATGTTGTAGGGGAGGGTCAGCTGCCAGGTGGCTAGAGTTTATAAAGGGAAACATGTTTTGTTACTCAAATTTTGTTTTAGGGTAATTTCAACAACTTGTGATTAATAGTTACTAGCAATTATAAAATTTTAAATATTAATTATGAAGTTGGATTAGAATATTTAATAAACTCCTCAAATTAGAAACTAGAAATATGACACAAACACTACATTGTATCCAAATACAAAAAATTTAAAAATCTGAGATCTATGCATAAATGGCTAACAAAGTATACTCCCTATCTTCAATCTACCTGCCACTGAGAAAAATTCATGCCCTTTTGTTCATAGTAGAATAATTTATTTTTCTACAAAAGCCTGTGTCAGTGATTCTTTAAAAAATTTATTGTTTAATTCAGATCATTTATTGATACATAGACTAAAGGGCAAGAAACAAGCTCTCTTGTTTGTACTAAAAAGCAGTATTTGACCGCTGTAAGGTGGTGATGTTCACCATCAAACCGGCGCTGTGGCTCAATAGGCTAATCCTCCGCCTGCAGTGCTGGTACCCTGGGTTCTAGTCCCGGTTGGGGTGCTGAATTCTGTCCCAGTTGCCCCTCTTCCAGGCCAGGTCTCTGCTGTGGCCCGGGAGTGCAGTGGAGGATGGCCCAAGTGCTTGGGCCCTGCACCCACATGGGAGACCAGGAGGAAGCACCTGGCTCCTGGCTTCAGATTGGCGCAGCACGCTGGCTGCAGCAGCCACTGCGGGGTGAACCAATGGAAAAGGAAGACCTTTCTTTCCGTCTCTCTCTCTCTCACTGTCCACTCTGCCTGTCAAAACAAAACAAAACAACAAAAAACAACTGGTTAAGTCTGAAGGTTTCAAAGACATATACATTTGAGGGGTCCCATGACTATATGGATGGCTTTATTTTCTTAGATGTGGTAAAACTCAAATTGTAAGACTCATTTCTCAGGTATGTACTTAAAACCTGCATTGTTACCTTACAGAAACATGATGTACATTTTTGCTTAGAAGTAACTGTATCTTTTAATAATTGTAAACCTCAGTCCATGAAAGAGGTTAATAATGGAGGAGACTAGACTAAATCTATCATTTAATCCAAATCTCTAATTATAATTACATTTTCACTAATTTTTAAGAGTCACATCTTCTAAATGATATTACAAACGCAGGAATAAATCTTCTCGGACCCGGCTGGCTGCTGTGCCGTTCAATCACTTACTCTGTATAAAGCCTAATGGGGAGATAAGCTACTTTTGGCTACAGATACTGCGGTGTGAGGTTCTCTTGCCATATAGTGTTCAAGCTTTCCTTCTTCTCTGGAAGTGAGGAGTAAAAACACATCTGCTCTTCACCAATTTGTCTGGCAGAATTGGTCCTTCGTGCAATTTTTCTGAAGTATTCTCACAAACTCAAGCTTATATACTTCTTTAAGAGAGTTTTGAGTGTTATTACAAGCAAACAATGCCATTTCCTTGATACACGCACGTGCACACACACACACAGCTTCACACAATTTCTTGAAAGGCAAGCTGTTCTTAATCTTAAGACTTCAAAATATAATGTACAATGCAGTTGACATTCAGGATAATTATCTCTGAGCTCCACGTGCGCTTCAGCTTTCAAACCATGTGGATGAATTTTAGCATCTTTTACAGAGTAGAATGATTTAAAGAAGTCTACTCCTAAGAAACATTAATCTGAGCACTTCTCTTAAAATGTATTCTTACTCATTTTGACTTGCATGTTTTGTTTTCTTGTGTTGCAATTTCAAACGTCTCTCTCTCATGTTTTACAGTCAGTATTTCGTGTGGTGATGCATCTGCACTAGCCTAACTCTCAGGAAGAGTTGGTGTCTATGTCTGACGAACAGGGAAAGTGTGCAGTTTCCATCCTTCAAAATACGTCATTCTGCACCTTGATAATCTGTATTCTCTTTCCTCCCTACTGACATTCTATTACTCAACCCGAACCAGTGCAACAATATTTTCTTAAGAAAGACTTCCCCTGCCACTCGCAGCTTGTCCAACAGTAGGGTCCAGAATGTTGGGTATGAATGTGTGTGCGCCCACTCCTGAGGAGGAAACACTTTTTCCTACATTTTGAAGAACTGTAATTTACTTTTCTTTACATCATCTCTTAACTTGTTATTTAATAAAAATTCAAAGCTACAATGAATATACTTAGCAATTATTAACTTTGCTAAATCTGCTTAATTTCCTATACACATACGATATACACACTTTCATTTTTCCCCTCGAAACTGTTCGCGAGTATTTTGCAGACAACATGAAGGTTAGATCTCTTTGGTATAAGTGGGCTCAGCATTCATCCTGACAAGTTCAGAGATGCTGGGAGGGATGATTCATTAGGACTTCGGCTAGCGGGTCTTCCAAAGGAAAGCCCGAAGTTGAAGAGCAGATTCTGGCCCCAACACTAGGCTCAAGTCAAGCTCCTTATCTATTTATTGCTTAATCCTTAATAAATCTTATTTGCATTCTTATATTTTTAGCACATTCTCAAAGGTACGAAAACTCTATTTTGTTCTGAATTTGTATTCTCTTGATTCTTTGGTTCCAAGAGACATGTCCTTCTGACCTGACCTCCTAAGCAATTTCCCTCAGGCTGTTTCAGGTCCACGCAGCTCTTCAATCACCTCTTTGCGCCTGCTTAGGTCTTCTCTGCTACGCCTAGGTCTAGGTCTCCTTTACTACTGCCTAGGTCTCCTTTACTACGCCCGTCTCGTGTAGTCAGATACACTGCCCATTTGCTAGCTTTACATGATGAGATCTCTTTTCAAACCTTCCAATGACCTCTAAAAATACTGCTCTACCATGTGATCTCTCTGGATTTGAGTGCCATATATGTACTACGTCACCATGACTAGGGCACGGCTGGCAGCACAAGACTGTTTTTTTCTAAGAACATCAAAGTTCTGTGATTTAGCACCTTGATAGTCCAGTGTTTCTTCTGTCCATGAAAACACTATGCACTCTTCATGGATAGGTCTTTTATGAAGTTTTACCCCTGTCACTTCCAGGGCATTAGTATTCAATTCTTGCATGAACTTCTATTACATTCAAACTTATACTTGTGGGGCTGGCGCTATGGCATAGTGAGTAAGGCTGACGCCTGCAGTGCCAGCACCCCTTATGAGCACCAGTTTGAGACCCGGCCGCTCCACTTCCAATCCAGCTCTCTGCTATGGCCTGGGAAAGCAGTAGAAGATAGCACAAGTCTCTGAGACCCTACACCCGCGTGGGAGACCCAAAAGAAGCTCCTGGCTCCTGGTTTCAGATCAGTGCAGCTCCAGCTATTGCAGCCATTTGGGGAGTGAACCAGTGGGTGGAAGACCTTTCTCTATCCCTCTGCCTCTCTGTAACTCTTCCTTTCAAATCAATCAATCAATCAATCAATCTTTGGGGGGAAAAAAAAGACCCTTCACTAAAAAAACTCTTATATTTGCGTATGTATGTACATTTCATTCTTCCTAACTAGTAGCCCAAAGGCTATCTGAGGGTGGAACACATAGGAGAACACTTTCCTTTTTTTTTTGACAGGCAGAGTAGACAGTGAGAGAGTAAGGGAGAAAGGTCTTCCTTTACCGTTGGTTCACCCTCCAATGGCCACTGCGGCTGGCGCACTGTGACTGGTGCACCACGCTGATCCGAAGCCAGGAGCCAGGTGCTTCTCCTGGTCTCCCATGCGGGTGCAGGGCCCAAGCACTTGAGCCATCCTCCACTGCCTTCCCGGGCCACAGCAGAGAGCTGGACTGGAAGAGGGGCAACCAGGACAGAATCCGGCACCCCGACGGAGGCAGAGGATTAGCCTAGTGAGCTGCAGCGCCGGCTAGGAGAACTCTTTTCAATACCCATGCACAAACACACACATTTTCCAGGGGCTGGGAACATATTTATTAAGTGAATAAATAGGGGCCAGCTGTGGCGCAGGTTAAACTGCCATCTGCAGTGCTGGCATCCCTTATGCGCGCCGGTTTGAGACCTGGCTTCTCCACTTCTCATCCAGTTTCTGGCTCACGTGCCTGGGAAAGTAGCAGAAGATGGTCCAAGTGCTTGGGCCCCTGCACGCACATCGCAGACCTGGAAAAAGTGCCTGGCTCCTGGCTTTGGATCAATTCAGTTCTGGCCGTTGCAGCCATTTGAGGGAGTGAACCAGCAGATGGGAGATCTTTCTGTCTCTGCCTCTATCTTTCTCTGTAACTGCCTTTCAAATACAAAAATAATCTCTTAAGAAAGTGAATAAATCATATTTCTTCCAGATGACATGAGCAGACAGTGGTTTTGGATATTGGATATCAAAGGCCTCCCATTGCCCCTACCGTATACTCAAAATACTCAGGAAGATCAAACTCATCTCATCCGCCAGCATTTACAGAAGCAAATACCGTCCCTGAAGACGAGACTCCTTTTCTTAGAAGGTGGCTCAGCGGGCAAAGGGCGCAAATTGTATTCTTTCTTTTCTCTTATCTCAAAGTGCTCAATTAACCTACTGGCAAATGAAGAAGACATTTACTGAACTCCACAGGACCGATTAGGTCCTAAAGAAGTATAAACACTAAGGAACATTTTGCTACCAATTGTAAAAATAATAGTCTTCAGCTGGAGCATTAAAGCTATGGGAACAACGGAGCATAGATACAGATTTCCATTTATCCAACAAGTACCCGCTGACCATGCAGTATGCTGAATGCACTGTGCTGAACTGAGAAGCGTGGGGGTGGTGGGCGGAATGCAGTGGCTAAGATGAATGAATTGGGTCCTGGTCCTTAGATGCCTGACTGCATCTAGGAAGAGCAGAGAACCACCAACACTCAGCCTAACGCATCCCATGAGAGACACAGGGCTGGCCTGCGCTCTGGAAAAAATGACAGCAGGCTGAGAAACACCCCAGGATGTATCAGAGAAGTAGGTAAAATCTAAATCTTGAAGGACTAGGCTAAAGAGGATTTGCTGATTGACTTACATCTCTCTCATCTCCCCTGAATTGCACACCAATAGGAAGATGGAGAACCAAAGTGTCCACATAAAAAGTTCTCACTGTTTTAATGTCACACTGACTGCCAGTTACTGGCTTCATACAATCTAAGCTCCACTGCAATGCTTATGCACATAAGCTTAGATCATCAGCAAAAACACATGATGATAATAATGCATTCTGCAAGAAACCTGGGTATTAACAAGAAAGCTGGTGCTGTGCTGTAGTGGGCTAAGCCCCCGCCTGTGGCGCCGGCATCCCATATGGGCAACGGTTCGAGTCCTGGCTGCTTCTCTTTCAACCCAGCTCTCTGCTATGGCCTGGGAAAGTAGTAGAAGATGGCCCAAGTCCTTGGGTCCCTGCACCCACATGGGAGACCCGGAGGAAGTCCTAGCTCTGGATCGGCTCAGCTCCAGCCATTGTGGTCATTTGAGGAGTGAACCAGTTGATGGAACACCTTTCTGTCTGTCTTTCTCTATAAGTCTACCTCTCAAATAAATAAATAAAAAATCTTAAAAAAAAAATGATCCCAATAGCTTCCTTTATGTTTTCTTTGGTCTTTCCTCCCCACCACAATGCCTCAAGGCATTGCTTCAAGGGCGACTGTTCCGGCTTGCAAATACATTCAACTGTCTACTGTCTTAAGCATAAACTAAATTCCAAGAACCCTGCCAGGGTTCTGGTCTACTATGGACTGGACTGCCCTGAAATGATCACACACTTTGCAGTCTTCTCTTCATACGAACTGTCCTTTTGGCCAGATTCCAGAAGGTTCTGCTCCCACCCTCTAGAGCTTAGCTCTTCATCACTTCTCGGAAGACCTTGACTCCTTCAAGCTGATTTGGGAGCTCGGTCCCCAATTTTGTCACTGCGCTGTCATCCTTATGACAGGCACTGGCGTATCTGTCTGTCCACTGATCTACAAGTTACATGAGGGCCAGCGTTGGGTCTCTTTCATCCAGGGTGAGCATTATTTGCTACCTTAACTTTTAACTGTATTTAAATCCTGCCATTAAAATCATTTCCTGGGTTTTGACAGAACCAGAAATGAGCTTCATGGTCAAAAGTGTTAAAAAAATGAGGTCTTTCCCAGCTGGAATGTGGCAAATTAAAGCAGAGAATCGCTGCTTGGGGTGGGTGTCAGTGAGATGCTAACAGACGGCAAAGGAAGGCCAAAGTCTTTCAACTCTATTCAATTTAATTATATTAAAGTCTAGCCCCTTTGTTGACAAGGACAAAGCTATAATTTTAAACAAAGTTCTAGAAAGAATTATTAGGCAGATGACTTGTTAGTATTTCAAAAGTGATGTGGTGATGAACAGGATTAAGTATGGCTATACTGAAAACAAGTTGCACCACAGGTAACTCCATTTTCTTTTCACTACAGACATTAAAATTACAGATTGGGCAGGCATTGTGGCACAGTGGGTTAAGCCACAGCTTACAACACCTGCATTCCGTACTGAGAGTGCTGGTTGACTCGACTCATAGCTACTTCTCGCTTCCAATCCAGCTTCCTGCTAATGTGCCTGGGAAGCAGGGCATGATGGCCCAAGTGGCTGGGTTCCTGCCACCTGCATGGGAAACTTGGGAGTTCCTGTCTCCTGGCTTTAGTCTGGCCTGTCCCTAGCTGTTGTAGACATTTGGGAGTAAGCCAGCAGATGGAAAATCTCTCTCTCCATCTGTTTTTCCTTCTCCCTGTCACTCTTTCAAATAATAAATAAATCTTAAAAAAAAAAACTACAGATTAGAGGAATAAAGCAGACAGTCATCTGAACACAGTGTGTGATGATGCCTTCTAGAACAGCCTTTCAGAAAACCTAAGTGACACAGATTAAGGGTCTCCCGCAGAGTCTTCATGAATGCTGCCGCTGGGTCAACCGGTTAAGATCTCTGAGGTGATCACACCATTCTTTGTTTATACACACTAACGGCTTCTTCCTGTTCTGGTTAGGGAAATACACACACAAAGTCTCCCAGGTCGCCTTCCTTTATCACTGTCAATGGCACTGGCCTAGTGCCAAAATAAATGTACCAGCTTAGCAGTCATAACTTCAAGCCTTATGTATGTGGCTAAGTATCATTTATAGCCAAAGAGAATGTAAACAGTAGGTCCAAAAGCAAATTAGACTGTTGCAAACCTCACTTTGCAGGCAAGAGAGAGAAAATGTTTGGCTGAATGACAATCCAGTTTGGTAGATGTGGAATAGCAATAAACAATAAGCAAATTTTAGCAGATTTGGCAGAATGACCAAATGTCTTATGTCTACTTTCTGTTGCTATAACAAAAGACCTGAGATTGGGCAATTCATGAAGGACAGAAGTTATCTTGCTCTGATTCTGGAGTCTGACAGGTTCAGATAGATAGCCCAAGCTCAGATCCTTCCCTCTCTATTTATAAAACAAGTCCCTTTGGGTTTGGCCCCCATCCTTATGGCCTCTTTTAGCCTTACTTGCATCCCAAAGGTCCCATTTCCAAATATTTCCCCAGTTTATTTGAAAAGCAGAGACACATACACAAAGAGAAACACAGAGATATCTCCCATCCAAGTAGTTCAATTCCCAAATGCCCACCACAACCAGGGTAGGGTCCCACTGAAGCTGGGACTTGGGAACTCAATCCAGGTGCTCCACATGGAGGGGGAGGGGAAGGAGCCAACTACTTGAGATATCACCCGCTGCCTCCCAGGGTGCACATTAGCAGCAAGATAGAATCACAAGTGAAGCTGGGTCTGGAATCTAGAAACTGATAGAAGATGTGGCTGTTCCACATATCTTAACTGGTGTGCCAAATGCCCACCTCAAATTTTTATCCATTTAATACCTCATATCAGGGATTCAATTTCAACATGAGTTTTGGGAGAGATATTTAAATCATAGGCATTAGGTTGGCACAAAGCAGCTTTCTAGTAGAATGATTTGTGATTAGCATTCTTTCAACATTTTAACAATGATTTAATTGAAGACATAAAACACATGCTTTTCAAGGGTGTGACAACATAAAGCTGGGGATACAATTAATGCAATGCTCAAAAGTAAAGACTCAAAAGATTCAAAGACATCAACCTATGGGATAAAAATGTAATACAAATTTAACAGGAAAAAAGACATCTAGGTTCAAAGCAGTAATTTTCACAAGATAAAGATGACTTGGCCTAACTGTAGGGATACAGGACTTTTAAAATAGAAATTACTGAAAAACTGAAACATAAAGTACACAAATTAGCATACAGGTTAATGAATTTTTACAATTCACACCTGAGTAACCACCACCTAGAACAAGACATAGAACACGACCAGCACCCCAAAATCTTACTGACACCTCTTTCCAATGTAACTCCCATTCTGACTTCTACTTCTACACATTAGTTTTCTCCATTTCTGAACTGACAAATGAAATACATTTCTATACACATTATTACTCTTTTCTGGCTTCTTTCTTTCCATGCTGTATTTGTGAGTTCATATGTATTGTACATTGTACTGCACTTTCTATTTCATGGTTAGGTAATATTCCATTGCATGAATACATCAAAATTTATTTTTCCAATCTACAAGCCATAAATTTTTGCCCTAGGAATTTTCAGTTTAAATAAAGCTAAGAAGTGACACTTCTGCAATGTAACAAGGTGGCCCCAAAAGACAAAGTTTACATACTTTCTCTGCCTATCTCTGGTTTTGAAAACAAGCACACATATTGTTTAGCTTTCATGATGTCACTTCAAATTTTGAAGCTGTAAAAATGGCAGAGAAAAACATATTATATTACTTAAATGAGATATCCATTGGAAAAGGTACTTGATTCTTATACTGTTTTTAAAGACGCAAATTATTTGTTTATAATTTATATCAACAGATAGCACACATAAAATACAGTCTAGGTACTTTATAAAAGAAGAATATAATATTTTAACAAGATGGAAACAAAAACCCATTTTTTCTTTTAACATGGATTTGTTGTTGAGCCAGCCAAATGATTTCATGGCAACACCTGTAGTCCTTATTTTTAAGCATTTTAAGATAAACTGCACTACTTTTCATTGTTTTAAAATAAAACCTATTACCCTGAATGGGTCTACTGGATGTCTTTATGGAAGTACCTTCATGGGAAAGAAGCCTTGCTTTCCAGACATCTCAACATCGGTGGGAACCTGAGAGCGCGCACACTCGCATGCACACATACACAGACTTCACGGGGAGCATTTCAGGACTACAAACCAACAGAACGGAACCGTTTCAGAAATGTTCAGGATATGTCAGGCAACATAAATATTCATTTGCTTTTCCAATCCTGCTATCTGCCAGGCACCACAAGACAGATACAGTCTTTGTTCTTTTGGAACTTAGAGTCCAGTGTGGGTAGAAATAAAACAAAACCAGCCAACAAATAATTAACAATGTGATTGTGGAAGATTCTCATGAAAGAAACAACCAAGTGGATGTGATACTGTTATTTCACGAGTGTAAGCCTATACGTCATGAAATGCAGCTCTGCGGAGACAACTATGAAGATGATGCCTGAAAAGTGAGGTGCTGGCCACATGAAAAACTGCCTCAAGCATTTCCTAGGCAAATGAATTGGCAAACCCTAAAGTCAAAAAGAACGAAGCGGCCTAGAAAGGCTGCAGTGTGGTGAGGCAGGTATGGATCAGGTAGGGTCTTGCAGGCCACAATAAAAAGCTTGGATTTTTTTTAAGGTTTATTTATTTGAAGGGCAGAGTGACAGAGAGGGAGAGACAGGGGCGGGGAGGTACCTGCCATCCACTGGATGACTCCCCAGATGACAACGAGTTGGGGTTGGGCCAGGAACTCCAGCCTGGTCTCCCATAGAGGTGGTAGAGCCCTAAGCACTCAGGCCATCATCTATTGCTCTCCCAGGTGCATTAGCAGGGAGGTGGATCAGAAATGGAGCAACCGGATATCAAACTAGCACTCTGATATGGGATGTTGATGCTGCAAGAGTTAGCTTGAGTGACACTTAAAGATGAAAGGGATTTTAGGGTTGTTAAGTCCCAAAGAATGTAGTGCCATCAAAGTTGCAAATTCGGAGTGTAAAGAGAGACCTAGAACACAAATTTCTATCATGTTTCTTTGCAACAAAAGAAATGGAATTATAATTAAAACATTTTTTCTTCTCTATTACATTGATAAAGGTCAAATACTGGTGAGCATGGAGATGCAGCTACCTTGGGAATATAATGTGGTACAATTTATTTTTTTAAATTTATTTTTTATTTATTTCAAAGAGTTAGAGAAAGATGTCTTGCACCCACTGGTTTAATCCACAAATGGCTGCATTGGCCAAGGCTGAGTAAGGCTGAAATCAGGAGCTTCACCTGGATCTTCCATGTGGCTGCAGGGGCCCAGGCACCTGGGCCATCTTCCACTGCTATCCCAGGTGCTTTAGCAGGGAGCTGCATTAGAAGTGGAGCACCTGAGACTCGAATATGGGATGCTGGTGCTGCAGGCTTAACCTTCTACACCACAACGCCGGCCCTGGTACAACTTCTCTGGAGAGCAATATAGGCAATATCTATTAAAAATGATCAGCTTTATATTCTTTGTCCTAGCAATTGCTATTCTAGGAATTATCCTATTGATAAATATACATGAGTCCACAAAGACAGTATAGTACTCAGATATTATTTATGTTTAAGATATTATTTATGAAATTATAGAGAAATCAGTAAAACATCATTTATGATGGCAAAATGTTGGAAGTAACTTTTATGTCTATCACACGGAAACAGACATATTATGGTACATTCCTTAAACAAAATATTATATAATCACAACAAAGATCTACAAATAAGGGTGTTTCAACAAGTTTGCGGAAAAAAAGAATTAAAAGATAAAGTAAAATTTTCATGAACTTTTGAAGGAAATTTTTATATGGGATAATCTTTAAGAGAGTAAGTACAAAAAGCAAAGGCAGAAAATAAGATGTTGGGGGAGGGTAATGGGGATGTTGGGCAATGGGAAAGGAAGACTATATCTTTTTATAATGGTTGAATTTTTATTCATATATAAATTACCTATTTTGAAATTGTTTTAAAAAATTGAATAGTCTGGTTTAAAAATTTAATTTTATAAGTAGTAATGTTTTAAAGAAAGAAAAGGGGGACTGGCATGGTGGGGTAGCAGGTTAAGCCGCCACGTGCAACAATGGCATCCCATACGGATGCCGGTTCTAGTCCCAGCTATTTCGCTTCCAGTCCGGCTCCCTGCTACTATGTCTGGGAAAGCAGTGGAAGATGGCCCAAGTGTTTGGGCCTCTGCACCCATGCAGGAAGACCTGGAAGAAAATGCTGGCTCCTGGCTCTGGTCTGGCTCAGCCGTGGCCATTGTGGCCATTTGAGGTGAACCAGGGGATGGAAGATCTCCCTCCACCCCCCGCCCCGTTAACTCTGACTTTCAAATAAAAAAAAAAAAGGAGGAAGATAAGAAACAGATAAAAATGAAAATAACTAGAAATAAACATACTGCTTTATGTATTATTTTCCTGCTGCAAAAAGTATTATTTTATATTATCTGTGGGGACAGAATTTAAAATAAGTTAGCGGTCAAGCACAGAGGACATAAACACACAGGGTAGCACATAGTTACAGATAGATTTATAATTTGGTAAACATCAAGACAAAAAATCTTACTCAGCCTTACTTCTTTATAATAATAATGAAAGGAACCAAAGGGACGTTGCTTCCTTCACACCAGAAAAGGATGCAGAGTGATCGAACGTGTGGCTGCTGGCAACAGAGTGATTCCTGTGTGTTTAGCAAGATTATTCTCAGCAGGTCAGGTGTGAGAAGTAAGGGCTGCTGGACTGGGAACTCAGGTGGCCAGGAGTTCTAATCCTGGCCCTGTGTGGCACCTCTCACCTATGGGATCCTAACAACCTCACCTAGTCTCTAAGATCTAGTTTACTGTGATGTCAGAAGTCGATACTGAGACCAAAGGCTAAAGGGGAGCTTGAAAAATGTCACAGGTGGGTTGGCGCTGTGGTGTAGCGGGTAAAGCCACCGCCTGTAGCGCCAGCATCTCATACAGGCACTCGTTCAAGTCCCAGCTGCTCCACTTCTGATCCAGCTCTCTGCTATGGCCTGGGAAAGCAGTGCAAGATGGCCCAAGTCCTTGGGTCCTTGCCCCAGCGTGGGAGACCCAGAAGAAGTTCCTGGCTTCAGACTGGCCTAGCTTTGGCCACTGTGGCCATTTGGGGAATGTTCTCTCTCTGTAACTTCCTTTCAAATAAATAAATAATTTTTTTTTAAAAAAGGTCACTAAGTCCCTTCCCCTGCAGAAATCCACTTCCACCACAGGTAATTATTGCGACTTACTTTAGGCCTGAATTTATCTGACTGTTTTGGTTCAGGTGTTCATGCTTTCATGATTTATTAAACAACAAATGGGTCATTTTTTTTCTTAGTAAAAACATGGTATTTTGTGAGGTACCATTGTGTAAGCTTTCCAACACGAACATTCTACAAGAACACAATGAAAAAGAAAATGTTACCTCTGTTAGTCTTTTTAATTTTCAATTTTTTAATTCGGGAAACTGATTATGGAAATTTATAGCTTCAATAATTCCATTTGGGTTGAAAATTGTACATTGGCATGCATGAGTTATTCCATGGTTATAACCCCTGAATCTGTATCTGCCAAACTACCAAATTTCAGTTCCTACCTCACACCACTCACTCAAACTGCAGATCTGCAAAGCTGCCAGGGGAACATTTCTCGCCCAGAGTCCTCTCCGTGCCTTGTAGGCGACATGTCTCCACCTGGCCATCCAGACTGTCAACCACAGAGTCCTCCTGAAGGTCTTTTTTTTTTTTTTTGACATGCAGAGTTAGACAGTGCGAGAGAGAGAGAGAGAGAGAGAGAAAGAGAGAGAGAGAGAGAGAGAGAGAGAGAGAAAGGTCTTCCTTCCGTTGGTTCACCCCCAAAATGGCCACTACGGCCGGCGTGTTGCGCCGATCCAAAGCCAGGATCCAGGTGCTTCCTCCTGGTCTCCCATGCGGGTGCAGGGCCCAAGCACCTGGGCCACCCTCCACTGCCTTCCTGGGTCACAGCAGAGAAGAGCAGCAACCGAGACAGAATCTGGCGCCCCAACTGGGACTAGAACCCGGGGTGCCAGTGCCACAGGTGGAGGATTAGCCAAGTGAGCTGTGGTGCCGGCCCTCCTGGAGGTCTTAATCAGGCACCAGCAGACATGGATCCTGTCGCTGCTTCCCTAGCCACAAGCAGACATGGACCTGTTGCTAAACAGTGGTTGTCAACCAGGGTTTATCTCCCTCCTCCAGGGACATGTGGCAATACCTACAGACATGTTTTGTTTGTCACAATGGGGGTGAGGACAGAATGCTATTAACATCTTGTAGGGAGAAGCCAGGGATGCTACTATGCAACCAACAAGGCAAAACATAGCCCCCTAGGACAATGATGATCTTGCCTGAAGTGCCCAGCGTGTGGAAAGTGAGAAACTCCTGATCTACCACAACTTGAATGTGAACTCTAAGAAGGGGCATCCTCTTGTTCACCTCCGTATGTTTAATATCTGGACATACATATTTACTGAATAAAGGAGTGTGAAAGAATTCATGTGTTAGCTCCCTTGTTTTAATGCTCACAGGTTAGCTTTAGTGCCTTTCTGGCCTGGACTATTGTATTAGCCCCTAATTGTTCTCCCTTGTCTCTATGCTCCTCAGAGCTGTATCTCATTCACTTTTATAAATCAAAGGCCTGGAAAGGCTCAATAATCTCTACTCTATAAATAAAACTTAAAATAAACATTTTAAAAGGCAACCACTTACAAGAATTTTTGGCAGGGCTCTGCTGCCATAACTGCCAACATACTGATACCATAAGAAAAATGTACCAAGTAGCTTAGCAAATTGCCATTTTCTTACACAAGGAATATTTCTCCGTCCTATTTATCAAGTGGGAGATACAATATTTGTTTTTAAACAAACCCTGGTTTCATTTTATTTAGTGTTTTCTCTCTGCCTTTGTGTTTCTTTATTTTCTACAGGACAAGCCTTACACAATGCCTGGAAAAGGCCAGCTGGTCACGTCTTTGCCCCAATTCAGTGACAAGTCACGACTGCAAACTGACTCTGACCTTGGCCAGCTAGGAACTGAGAACATTCCTTTCTCCCTGCTTCATTTTCCTTGGACCTGCTTAAGCAAGTCTCTAAGAGGCTGCAACAATCTCGAGAGAGACCACACTTCAACTCTAAGGAGAAAAAAAATCAAGGAAATCTGATCACTTGCCCAAAAGGATTGATACTTGGTGGGAAGTCTTTAAAAACAAACCCAGACCTGCCTACCCTGATCAAGTTTGAACAAAATAACTTTTCAAATAGCTATCTAAGCAAGTAACACATTAATTGAAAGTAACATAAATAGAGAACAATGACATTTCTTTCATGTAGAATACAACTTTCTGTCCTATTCAAGCAGGCAATAAAACATTTGCTTTTCAATTTACAACCAACAAAGTGTACCCTTTTGTGTCTTTTTTTTCTTTTTTGTCTTATGTCTTGATCTTTTCTTACCTAAAGGGTTATAAAAATGCAAAATTTGAAGTTTGTTCCTACTTCAGTCTTGCAGAAGGTTTTCTTCTTTGTATACTACTTTATTGTCTTTGAACTTTCTGGGCTTCATGGTGTTTCTCTGAGAGTTGCCCATTTTCTGTTTCCTGGGACTACTGATAGACTGCACACAAACTCTTTGATGTCTGGCTTTCTAAAGATTTCAGCTTGGAAAGTTACCCCATCCTTTTCACTTGGAAAATCTCAGTAAGGAAAAGTTGTCACTTGTCACCTGTGAAACTTTCCTTGAAAAAGTCATGTCTCAGTAGGTTGCCATCTTTTTCTGGGCCTAAACGTAAACAAACTCCTCATTTTCCAAACATTTAAATGTCTCACTTCAGTCTCCTTTGTTCACAGAACTTCCTTGTAGAGAATATGCTTTGTGAAACAGGTTAGGCTGACAGTGCTATCAAGCACCACCTGCCATGTGGAATGAGGTCCCACTGCACAGAGAGAGTACTCAGAGCCTGGAGTACTGGTCTGAAACCCCACCTCAATGGCAGGCACTGATGGGGGTGTGTGAGTAGATATCAGAAAGCTGATTACATACCACCTCCTCCAGTGCTCTGTGGCTGGGTTGATTCGGTCTGTAGTGCTTACTCTGGCTTGGGAAATAAGTATCTCAGAGGAGACTGTGATAAACTAAAGTCCCTTCTTCAAAGTTAGTGAGCTGCACTGGACTACAGAAAGCTAGGGAGACAGGAATTCTCCCCAAGTATGACTAAACGGAACTTTCTGCCAGCCAAATGACTAATTAGCTTACAGGCATATATATTTTGCTTTATAATGAAGTTGTATTCTTTGCCCTAAGCACACAAAACCCAACCTCACTAATTTTTAGAAACTCCTAAACTTGGAGTGGTGGTTGGCCACAAGACACAATGTGTACTATTACAAAAGCTAAAAGACAATGACATTGTTTTCATTTGTTTTTAATCATCATACTCATTTTGAAATTTCATACAAATTAAAGGAACATGGATTAAAATAAAAACCTATTGATTCATGTGATATAAGCAATACCATAGCTCAGTCATTTCTCTTACTGAGAAAACAAGGCCGTTTTGACATGAGAAAGTGTGAAAATAATCTATCACAAAAACGACTTGTCTTTTATCCTAGGTGGGCAAAATCCAGAAATCAGTGTTTACTACTCGACATAGATTCAGCAACTCAGTCTGAGGTAGAACACACTGGAGAAAAACCCGCAGTGCCTCTGGACAGAATGGAAAAACAGGCACTCAGAATCTCCTCTAACATTCTTTACTCCTTGTATCATTTCTTTTTTCTCCACTCAAAAACTCTGGGTTGGAGAACAGTCTAAAAACAAGCATTTCTTCTTCCAGGTATATAAGCAATTTAAATCCTCTCCATAACTGAGGAATTCGGGCTTGGCCTCCAGTTCTGCTATCAGTTTCCAATGTGGCCCATGTGTCACTTCACCTCCACGGGCCTCAGCTTTCTGGGCCACACAGAGTGGGGTATCAACATTTTCTTTATGGCACTTGTATGGATTAAATTAATTCAACAAATTTTTGTTGAATGCCTACTGAATTGCCAGGCACTGGGAATATAGGAATAACATGAGAACAGATGAAGTCCCCTATGCTCATGGAGATTAGATGCTAACTGGGGAAAGGGAAACACAGTAAATAAACAAAGGGAGATGGAATGCTAGGAAAGAGGAGTTCCACAGTAAGCAATAAGTATGGTGGTGGCGGTAGTGGCAAGCTTATCAGAAACACTGATCCGTCATACGTGAGTATCTCTGAAAAGCATGTTTGAGCAGAGACCTGAAGGGACACACGGAGTACGCTTTGTGAATTTCTGGGGAAACACAAACGCAAGCAGAACCAAGAGTAAGTGCAAAGGCTCGTGGACGGAGCACGCTTAAAGAGTGATGACGGTTGGTGACTCTCACAGAATGTGGTGAACAGAGGGATTCTGTAAGGAACTGGGAATCATTGAAGAGTTTTAAGCAAAGATTTGGCATCATCTAACTCATATTATAAAAGTATCATTCAGCATAAGGGTCAACAATGCAGAAGCAGGGAGAGAAGACGGAAGCTTCCACAACAACTAGGGTAGGGAAACAGCTGATGGTGGCTTTGGCCAATGTTACTAGGCAGGGATGATGAGAAATGATTAGATTCTGGATTTATTTTGCAGACTAAGCCAATAGGGACTGGGTCTGGCTAGGCTGTGTGTAAGATTTTTAGCCTTAACAGCTAGAAAAATGGAGGTGCTATTCATTAAGACAGGGAAGACTGGAGGAGCTGGTCTGGCTGGAGTGAGGTGGGGGAGTATGTAATCAATAGTCATGTGTTAGACTTCAGTTTGAACAGACTATTGGATGTTCAACTGGGGATGTCAACAGGCAATTCCTTGTATGGAAGATCTGACCCATGGCCAACCTTCAAATGAATGTATGAACTCAGGGTAAGAACCAGTTAATTTGTGTGTTACTCTGTGACAAGTGCGTGTTCTTTAACCAAGCCCAGAGTAAATGAGTAGGCTGTTGGATTTGTACCTGTAAACCATTGCTCTTTCCGAAAATCCTGGGAGGCACATTCAACTTGTTTCTTGACAAGTAGCAGCAAGCACAGTAAAAATAAGTGTGTAATAATAATTTATTAAGAATGAAATTGTTGAACTCACTGTTGAGAAGGGATCTCTCTCTGGGTTTCAAATTATAGATATCGTTGTTTTTTACTGTAACTAATTAGCTACTTTATTCATGAATAGCCTTGATCTGTCAATTTAATCTAATGAGAAAATCAAATGAAGAATTTAAAAACCCAAGGACCTAAATTAAATTATTTTACTGTTTGAAAGCAGCTGAAACTTCTAATGGCTTCAGCCATCATTACCTCTCAGAGCCTACATTAGCAGGAATCAGGAGCAGAGCTGCGTACTGAACCCAGGTAATCTAATATGGGAGGCAGGCATCTTAACCTGAATCTTAATCAGGCTTAAATACCCATGTCACACCCATCAAATCTTAAATCTATTTAAGTTGCTCAAGTACTTTTTGTAAAATGTCCAGATCTACAAGGAGATAGAAAAAGCCAAATTCAGAGTAGTCTACCTCTGTGCAGTTCTAACTGAAGGACAAACATCCGACCTGTAGGATATCTGTCTTTAGAATCTCTGAGACAAAACATTAAACAGAGGAAGTCACCATATTTTCAAAATGTTTCTGGCAGGAAAAAAAAAACATAACATATTCCATTATTTTGTTTACTAATTCTTTAAGTATCCTTATCAATTTTATTTGGTGTGGGAAAAGCTTCAAATTATTCATAAGAAGAGCAATAACTGGACAACAGTATACCTAAATCTATTCCATATTTCACTAGTAGCCAAATAAATGTAAGGTCAAGCACAATGAGATAACACTTTTTCATTTACTGGTCTGGAAAAAAGACTCAGAATTCTCAAAGCTGATGAGAGTGTAGGGAAATATTATATATTATCTAACGTTGATTGCCATAATATAAATTGACACAATTCTTCTAGAGGACAATTTGTTAACATTTATCAAAAACTTTACAAACAGTGCAGATTCTTCTATTCAGAAATTTTACGCCACTAAATTTATTAGCCACAGAAAATAATGACTTATGTATATAAAATATGTCATTTCAAAGTGTCCATCTCAACTCTGATTATAACAGAAACACTAACAATAACGTAAATGTCCAACCACAGGAAAATGATTAAACTTTGGTGTATTTATACAGTGGAATAGCACATAGCTCCAATAACTGCAAGGTAAGTATATATTTATTAGAAATATATATCAATGAATGAAAATTTAACAAAGAAATTAAATAAAAAATAATTATGAAGTCATGAAGAATACGACCAAGTTTTGGTAGAATGGATATATGTATACACACATATTTATATATGTATATATACATACAAAGAACAAAAATCTCAAAAGAAACACAAAAATAGAATGAATAGTTTTTGGGATAGGATCACAAGTAAAATTTTCTCCTTCTGCTTATCTGCAATTGCTTTTCATTCTATAATAAATATACAAATTTAAAAATTTTAAACTTTGAAATAAATATTAAACTTTTAAAATACAAAGGTGTGATTTTGAAGACAGCAGAATTTATTTACCTGTGAAATGAATGAAAAAGTTAATCCCTAACAGACTATAAATCAACTTCTACTTGACAAATACTAGGTATCTGAATTATAAAGTTAAAACACATGTCATTACTGAAAAATAAACATGTTTTAAGAAATTTTTAGGCATTTAGTAGTTTATATACTTTCCTTTTGGCTGTAATATATGATTCCTAGTTAGAGCTCCATTCAACAGCTATGATTCCCAGAGATATAACACTGGTGGTTAAATCCTCAACTGTAGCCATGGCATCAAATACAACAAACAGTGCCATATGAATAAAGATACAATGTAGAATACTATATACTTTGAAAAAGTAAAATGTTGCAGATTTAGTAAAAGAGATGATTGTACAACAAATCTAATGTGCTGAAATTATACTGTTATACAGCCTTGAAAAGTACAACTAGTACTCAAGTTATTTAAAATCAAATATTAAGCTTAATGAGCATTATATATTTAGGTAAAAATCATTTTGCTTTCCTTACTAGATTTAGGGAAATTCAGAAAGATATTACTGAAGTAGCTCATGTCTGATTTTTTTTTTTTTTTTTTTTGACAGGCAGAGTGGACAGTGAGAGAGAGACAGAGAGAAAGGATTTCCTTTACCATTGGTTCACCCTCCAATGGCCACTGCAGCCGGCGTACTGCGCTGATCTGAAGCCAGAAGCCAGGTGCTTCTCCTGGTATCCCATGCGGGTGCAGGGCCCAAGCACCTGGGCCATCCTCCACTGCCTTCCCGGGCCACAGCAGAGAGCTGGCCTGGAAGAGGGGCAACCGAGACAGAATCCGGTGCCCTGACCGGGACTAGAACCTGGTGTGCCAGCGCTGCAGGCAGAGGATTAGCCTATTGAGCTGCGGTGCTGGCCACTCATGTCTGATTTTTAAAAATTAGGTACTGGAGTGTGCGGTGTTCAAACAACAAAGCTCTACTCCCCAAAAGTTCCTATAGCAGGAAGAGGCATTCCAAATCACTACACTGTCCTTTAAGCTATATTTGAGCTCTATGGTGACTTGATCAGCCCTTGTCCTGACTGTCAAGGAACAACTTAATACTTTATCCCTTTTAGTATCTTTTTGTTCTATTTAATACTATTGGTTGAACTCTTTAATTAACACACAATTATTCTTAGGTGTTTAAATTTAACTGAAAAGTGATCCCTGTTAAATGTAAGAGTGGGAATAAGAGATGGAGGAGATGTACAGTTTGGTACATGCTCAATCAGACTTAGCCTTAACAGCAGAGTTAGAAATGTGCCAGGGGATTCCAATTCAATCCCATCAAGGTTGCATATACCAATGCCAGCTCACTAGTCCAAGTGATCAGTTTCAGTTCATTATTGATCATAATGATAGGATTAAGAGTCAAAGGGATCACATAAATAAGATTAGTGTCTGCTAATACTAACTGATAGAATTAAAAAGGGAGAGAACGATCCAACATGGGAAGCGGGATACACAGCAGACTCATAGAACGGCAGATGTCCTAAACAGCGCTCTGGCCTCAGAATCAGCCCTTAAGGCATTTGGATCTGGCTAAAAAGCCCACGAGAGTATTTTTCGGGCATGGAAATCCAAGACACTGTGGCAAAAAACAAAACAAAACAAAACCTAAATGAAAGATCTCTGTGAGTGAGATCCCAGCGGAAAGAATGGGCCATCAAAGAAGGAGTTACCTTTCTCTGAAGGGAGGAGAGAACTTCCACTTTGACTATGACCTTGTCTAAATAAGATCAGAGTTGGTGAACTCAAGAGGCTTCCATAGCCTTGGCAGCTCATGACAAGAGCCTCGGGTGATTACTGACGCCATAAATGAGTGTCAATTGTTAAATCAACAACAGGAGTCACTGTGCACTACTCCCCATGTAGGATCTCTGTCCTTAATGTGTTGTACTATGTGAATTAACGGTATAACTGGTACCCAAACAGTACTTTACACTTTGTGTTTCTGTGTGGGTGCAAACTGTTGAAATCTTTACTTAGTATACACTAAATTGATCTTCTGTATATAAAGATAATTGAAAATGAATCTTGATGTGAATGGGATGGGTGAGGGAGTGGGAGATGGGATGGTTGTGGGTGTGAAGGAGGTTATGGGGGAAAAAAGCCGCTATAATCCAAAAATTGTACTTTGGAAATTTATATTTATTAAATAAAAGTTAAAAAAAAGAAAATAATCCCCAATTTCAAAATGGAACCATAGCTAGAGATATACCATGTGGTAAATTCATATTAGAACAAAAATTATGACTTGACATCTATATCTACTTCATTCCTTATTTTGACACAATTAAAGCCATTTGTTTTTTAAGGGAAAAAAATAAAATTTCTCACTAGGAGTTCTAAGTATGAGAATTCTGGAGGAAAAAAAGACCCTCACAAATACAGTCATGCTGTAAGACTAATTTTATGTCATGGGTATCCACAGAGCTAACCAATGAGGTCTGTGAGTATCTGTGACTCAGCTCTCACCAACAAATCCCCATTTCCTTGGATCACTTCTTCAGAGTACTAGGAAGTGTTACAGGAATAAAAATGCAGGGATAATGTGGAAAAAGAGCAAAGAGTAAGGACAGCAGGGGAAAAAAATATCCTAATCCAAAATGTGGAATATTTAAAGCATGGACATGGTATTTCAAAACTATTAAATAATAAAATTCTCTTTTCAGTTAACAGCTTTCAATGCAACTATAGACCTTTTCTCCCTAGAGTAATGTAACTGTTTACAAAAACCTTATTTCTGAAATTGGTAAATGAGGAGGCAATAATTGGGTTTTAACAACTTTCTACAGGTTTTTTTTTTTTTTTTTAACATATATTTAAGTTGTGATTCTGGTTACCATAGTTTGATTTTTCTTTTTCTTTAGAGGTTGCTTTGTCCAACTGAGTCAGTGGAGGGATTTCATTTTTTTCCAGTAATACTCTTGACAGGTAGTAATTCAGCTTTTTCTTGAACTCTCCCAGTAAGGGGAAGCACTGTGTCTCAGAAGTAGAGCTATTAAAAACCAGTCCAACTAAGGTCAGATTTTCCTCATAAAAAAATGAAAACTACTTCTTTGGAAACAATAGTCCCTGCTTCTGTTTTTGTCACACCCAGTCTTCTAGGCTGACTTCTTCTTTTTTTTTTTGAAAGATTTATTTATTTATTTGAAAGGCAGAGTTACAGAGGGGCAGAGGCAGAGAGAGAGAGAGAGAGAGAGATAGAGAGAAAGAGAGAGAGAGAGAGAACAGAGGGAGGGAGGGAGGGAGAGGGAGAGGGAGAGTGGGGGAGAGAGGGAGAGAGATAGAGAAAGAGGTCTTCCATCCACTGTCATTCCTCAATGGCCGGAGCTGGGCTGATCTGAAGCCAGGAGCCAGGAGCTTCTTTTGGATCTGCCACATGGGTGCAGGGGCCCGGCCCAAGGACTCGGGCCATCTTCCATTGCTTTCCCAGGCCATAACAGGGAGCTGGATTGGAAGAGGAGCAGCTGGGACCTGAACCGGTGCCCATGTGGGATGCTGGCACTGCTGGTGGTGGCTTTACCAGCTACACCGCAGCGCCAGCCTTTTCTTTTTTTCTAATATTTATTTATTTGTTTGAAAGGTACAGTTAAAGAGAGAGGGAGAGACGAAGATCTTCTGTCAGTGGGTTTACTCCCCAAATGGCTGTAACGACTGGGCCTGGGCCAAGCTGAAGTCAGAAGCCTGGAACGCCATGTGGGTCTTCCAGGTGGGCCATCTTTTGCTGCTTTCCCAGGTGCATTAGCAAGAAGCTGGATTGGAAGTAGAGCAGTCAGGACTCGAGCTAGTGCTCATATGGGTCACTGGCTCAACCTGCCGCAAGACAACGCTTGTCCTGGGGCCAGACTTCTTGAGTACAAACGCTGACACTGTGATTTGCTTATTGCATAATGCTAGGCAAGTTAGTCTCTGTTCCTTGGCTTTCCTGTTGGTAAGCAAGAGTAACTATATCTATTATTTTTTGTTTTGGTGTCCAAGTAGTGTCTATGCATCAATGGAAAGGATGAAAGGGAGAGCGAGGAGGGGGCAGTGGAGGGAGGAGAACTAGAATAAGTCGTGCTGCAGGTTTAGTCTTATTTTTGTTTTAAAAAATGTACCCAACCTACAATTCAAAAAAATTTTATTTCCCTCTGCATTGAGAAGTTAAGTCAGGTCTGAATGAGAATTATTTCTTGGGGCCATTACAGAGTCAATATCCTCAGAGTCTTTCCTCTGCCAGAGTGGAGAAGAAATGTTAATAGAGATGATCAGACGGATGACTCCAGGTAGCAGGTAAGAATGTGAAGACTTCCTAAAGTATGCAATTTTGTCTCAGATCACCTGACAGCTCTTCTTTCATGCTTTGATTGCAGCACACTGCTATACTTTCTTCAGACACACACACACACACACACACACGCAAGTGACTTAACACTGATAATCAGTTTTATGAGCTGGTATTAAAAGGATTCCATTAGTGAATTTGCACAGCATGTTTTTTAAGTGTCTGTGAGTTACACCTTCTGTTCCAGTGCACGTGAATAAACTTCCGAGGCACCAAACCCAAAGCTCCAGGCTGACATGATAAACACGGCCTTGGTGAGGCTTCCGCTACCTTTAGCACGAGTCCCTCCATGGCTGTCTCCAGGCTATGCGTGGCTCTTTGGGGTGTAGGGATGGCTCTTGCCCAAACTCACTCCCCTTATGACTACTCATAAAATATGGTGTTTTATGTTATATTATGACATATACCACAGAAAGAAGACAATGAAAAAGTATGAGAAAAAGCAATGAAACGTGAGTAAAAAGCTTGGGTCAGGGAATAACCCCCAGTTGTCCACATTCCCTTTCCTTTTATACGCTACCAATCCTGGGAAGCTGACTACTAACAGAAGAGACATGCATTCAGAGCTATGTATATCTAGAATAGGTATATACACATATAATAAATATAGCTAAAAATGGATGAATACTTCATACTGACCTTAGGGGGTTTAAACGGATAGTCTGGTGAAAAGGTTATGTCAAGAAAGAACACCCCTCCTTCATAGACAGATCCTGGGGGTCCCAATATAGTTGACCTCCATTCATAAATGTTGTCTCCTTTGGGTCCAGCACTGAAATAAGACATACAAATGAAATGTGCTTAGAAATTACATAAAATTTGGAATTTAAAAAATCTATGTATAGTAATTAATAAACTTAGCAATTACATAAAACACAACAAAGGTAATTGTTTATTATGATTCATATGTCAGCATCATCACTATTCTGTAAGTGAAATATGTTGTATTATGTAATAAAATAGAATCAAGAAGATTCTGTTTTGCCATTCACAACCATAAGCCAATGGAACAAAACATTCCAAGGACCATGGGATAGAGTTAGGAGCACAAATGTTTAATTAAGCATGAAATTATTTGTGAATTCCTGAAAAGGGTGATGCAGCTCTGGGTCAAAAAGACAAAATTTCGGGGCCAGCACTATGCCGTAGCAGGTGAAGCTGCTACCTGTGATGCCAGCAACTCATATGGGTGCTGGTTCATATCTCAACTGCTCCACTTCTGACCCAGCTCCCTGCTAATGAACCTGGGAAAGCGGAGGAAAGTGTTTGGGCCCCTGCCGCCCATGGGGGAGACCTGCAGGAAGCTCCTGGCTCCTCGCTTCCGCATGGCCCAGCCCTGGCAGTTGCGACATCTGGGAAGTGAACTTGCAGATGAAGATCTGTGTCTACCCTTCTCTCTTACTCTATCAAAATAAAATAAATAAATCTTTAAAAAGAGAGAGAGAAAGAAAATTTCAAAGCAAGAAGGACCTCTGAAGAATAACCACTCTGGTCCCTTTGCTAACAACTGGGAACTCAAGCGAGGGTCAGAGAGGTCAGTAAATGTGCATCATGCCGGAGAGTCAACTCAATATCCTATCCCATCTCAATCTATTTCCTTTCTCCTCACCCTAAGAACTCTCCAACTAGTGTTGTGTGTAGAAGATAGTATGCACCACTTTGTCTCACAACTGCGTTTTTTTAAACTATCACATCATCTGTCTTCCATAGAATAGAAGTTCCTTGAGGAATAGATTTGTTTTGCTTTGTCCTTGTGCGCCTAGTAAGTAAGTGTTTGCTGGATGATGACAGATAATAGCAAAGCAAGTGAAGCCATTTGGCAGTTAGTACCACTTACATATCTCTGAGGCTCATAGAAATTTCACTGAGGAAAAAAATAAGGCTTCCTTGAGTAAACTATATTGGCTCTCTCAGGTGAACACAAGGGCAAAATGAGATTAGAACTTAGCTTTCCAGTGTTCTTTTTTGCTTCATGAAACTATTACCTACATCCAATACCAACATCTAAAATCTAATGAATTCTCACACTCTGCAGCAAACTGGACAGCCCCATTAAGGTACTTGAGAAAGATTTTGTTTCCAACAAAGATTCTCTTCTGTCTTATTTTGAAATTACGTTACAACTACAAAAACACATTACTGAGCAGTACATCCAAAAAGCATGTATAACAACCAAATTGGGATTATTCCAGGAATGGAAAGATGGTTTAACAGCAAATTCCTAATGTAATTTGCTTTACTAACAAATTAGAGTAAAAGAAAATAAAAATTTCAACAGGTGCAGAAAAAGGACTCGGCTGGTTTTAATAGCTGCTCATGGTGAAAACAAACACTAACAAAATTAGAATAAAAGGAAGTGTCTTTAACTTGATAGTGGCCATCTACCAGAAACGTCACAGTGACTACTGTATTCAGTGGTGGAATACTAAAAGCACTCCCTTTACTGACTGGCAAGACAGAGAGGCTCACTGATTCCACTTCCACTCAGTACTGTGCTAGGGATCAGATTCATCAAAGCATGAAAAACACAAAAATAAAAGTCATATGGATCAGGATGGAAGAAACAAAACTATAGTATGTATATAGTATTTATGTTTACAGAACTCCCACAATCTATTAAATATTAATAAAAGAGTTCAACAAAGTGGCTGGATGTAAGATCAAGATCCAAGTATCAATGTCATTTCAATACTTTAACAAAATGAGTAACAAAATTATTACAAATATAATGGAACCCATGAATAAATTTCACAGGAAAGAAATTTCTTTATTGGGAAAACTATAGAATTTATTAAAATATACACAAAGAATTAAATAGAGAGAGATACCAAGTTTATGGGTGGGGAGACCAAATACCCACAGATATCAATTTTCCTAAAACTGGTCCAATTGAATCAATTGAATTCTTTTTTTTTTTTTTTTTTTGGACAGAGTTAGACAGTGAGAGAGAGAGACAGAGAGAAAGGTCTTCCTTCCATTGGTTCACTCTCCAAATGGTTGCTACGGCCAGTGCACGGCACTGATCTGAAGCCAGGAGCCAGGAGCCAGGTGCTTCCTCCTGGTCTCCTATGCAGGTGCAGGGCCCAAGCACTTGGGGCATCCTCCACTGCCTTCCCGGGCCACAGCAGAGAGCTGGACTGGAAGAGGAGCAACAGGGACAGAATCCGGCGCCCCAACTGGGACTAGAACCCGGGGTGTCGGTGCCACAGGCGGAGGATTAGCCTAGTTTGCCGCGGCGCCAGCCAAGTCCAATAGAATTCTAATGAAAAGTTCAGTATTTTATAGAAAATGAAACTTGACAAGTTGAATTTAAAATTTGGCAGGTGAAAGAAACTCCTCAAACTTGGACACACATATGGGAATCTGATATATATCAGACTAATGGGTTTTGGACACCATTTTTTTTTGGAAATATAGAAACTGGTTTTATACCCTCAGTAAATAGAAAAAAACTCAGCTGCAAAAGGATTAAACACTTAAATGCAGAAGTCAAAATTTCAAAGTTTGAGTGAAAAGACTGACAAGTCAAGCTACAAACTGAAAAACAATACTTGGATCATAAAAAAATGACAAAATTCTAAGTGTTCAGAACATAAAAGTTGCTATGAATTGATGAGAGAAAAGATTAACAACCCATTAGAAAATATATTTCCAGAAAGAAGGAACACAAATGGCCAATAATCATATGACAATGTTCAATTTCACCAAAAAGAAGGAAAAGAAATCTAAACTCACAATTCAGTAATATTATTTTATAAAACATGTAGGCAAAAATAAAGTGATAAAATCTAGTGTTGATTAGGATGTGGAAAAACGAGGATTCTTTACTACTTAGGCATGTGTTTAATCACTTTGGATAAGAATTTGGACTTAACTAGTTAAGCTGAATATACTTCTATTTTACAACATAATAACTATACTCTTAGGTATATACCCAGAGAAGCTTTTATACACGTGGGCCAAAAGATATGAGTAAGAATTTTCAAGGAAGCACTACTTGTAACAGCAAAATTGGAAACAACATGAATATTCATTGGCAGAAAAATAAATCTACATAAAGGAATATTACACAGCAGTAACAGCAGTAAAAATACATACAGTATGAGCAGATTTTTAAAATAACAGAGCATGTCTAAAGGGAATATACACACTATTACTTTATTTAAATAATGTTTACAAACAAGTGAACAAGAAAATATATTGCTGATGGACACATTCATATGGAATAAGGCAAGAAAATGATTAAGAAAATTCAGAAGAGTGGTTTGCTGGGTGGGAGCAGAAGGAGTAGCACACAGAGTGTCAACAGCTCTGAGTAAGTTCTACCTTCCAGTCTGTGTGGGGGATTCAGAGTTATCTGTTTCAGTACTAGATTTCATAATCCACTTTGTGTTAGGTTCTTATGTATATATTAAATTTTTATATTAAGCAAAAGTATATCACAGGTTAACACACTGCCATGTGAGACAAGCAAGTTGCAGTGTATATACAGTGTGATCCTACTCTATGAAGTAAAAACAGATCCTGTTGTATAAATACTTTGTGTTGTTAATGGAAATCAATCAGTCAATCTAGCTATCCATCTCAGTTTTAAGGAATGGATGAGAAAGATATGCCTACATTCACGATTGGAGTTTTGTAAGGACCAAGTGGTAAGTTGAAGTAGACAGATGGAGGGGGGACAGATCTAGATAAAGACAGAAAATAAAGTAGAATTTAATTTTATTTCTAGTATCTTACTTCTTTTGCTTCAAAATATAAAAGTCATAGTTTATTAATATATGAACTATATTAAGCCAATAGTACACAATCCCTGCCCATCTTCCCTCTCACCTACGGTTCCTGAAACTGGCAGTGAGGCATACACAGAACCTAATCAACCCAGAAGACAATAAAGCTTTGGCAACAGCAGCCTCTTGTAGCCAGACAAGCTTGCTCACTTAGATGAATAATTCACATGCTTATATGCTCAGCTATTCATATAGTATAATATAAGCTTATCAGAAGAAAGAACTTGAAAGTAAATTTTAGGGTTATAGTTATTACTGCAAAGTAGGTGAAGAAATTTAGTTTATAAAAATACGCACAGGAGAGTGGATACGTAGCTATAACACAATGTACACACAAATATTTCTCAAATATAAAGATGCGATTTCCCTCAGTCACTTTGGGAAATTTTAAGATGATCTTCCAAGAATGGTAGCCAGTAAGTTATATAATACAGGCTAAATAAGGAGTCACCAAATAGTGCTGTCAAGGGAGGGATTCAGAAGAGGAACACAGGAGCTATTTTAGCAAGGAGGGCAAAGTCTGCAGATAACTTACACTCATTTTGTGCTCATTCCAAGTATTATTTGGCTCTCAGTCAGAACTTCAAGTTTTATTGGCTCTTTGAAGTCAGTCAGCTGTCTATGCAGTTATTAACAGTGAACTAAAATAACACAGCTAATATATTATCACTCTGAGGTGGTTTATGCTGCCAGAGTGTGTCTTTTTAAGAAATACGTAGCCAGAAGCAACGATCTTGAAAACAGATGGGTGTTTTTTAAAAAGCGTATTACTTCCCTAATATGCAGATTTAGTCTCAGCAATCTGGCCTCCTCTTAGCAATGGTATGACTGCATTGCTTCTACTCCCAAAGTTTATGGAAGTGGTTCTACACAGCACTGGGCAACACTCCCATTTGGATACATCCCAATTGAGAACTCCCTGGTGTAGAACTCAGAAACCATACTACATTATATAGTTGCTGTGTGGCTATTGAACACTTGTGGCTATGGTAAACTGAAAGTCATAAATATGTAAAATATACAACAAATTTTGAAAACTTAATGAAAAGGAAAGTATTTCATTAGTAACTTTAATAATTAATTTTAATTAATAGCTGTTAAAATGGTAACAGTTGGGATACACTGGGCTACAAATACATTAAAAAAAACCACTTATTTCTTTCCACTTAAAAATTTTTAGGGGCCGGCACTTTGGTGTAGAGGGTTAGGCCTCAGCCTGCGGTGCTGACATCCTATATGGGTGCTGGTAAGAGTCCCAGCTGCTCTACTTCCAATCCAGCTTCCTGATGTGGCCTGGGCAAACAGAAGATGGCCCAAGTCCTTGGGCCCCTGCACTTAGGTGGGAGATCTGGAGAAGCTCCTGGCTCCTGGCTTCAACCTGGCCCAGCCTTGGCTGTTGCAGCCATTTGAGGAGTGAACCAACTGGTAGAAGATCTCTCTCTCTCTCTCTCAACCTCTTTCAAATAAATATTTAAATATTAAAATAATTTAAAAAATTTATTTGGAAGGCAAAGAGAGATGAAGATCCCCATCTGCTGGTTCAATCCCCAAATGCCCTCAGCAGCTGGGGGTTGGGCCAGGCCAAAGCTAGGGGTAAGAAATTCAATCTGGGACTCCCAGGTAGGTGGTAGAATCTATGTGAGCCTTCATCTGCTGCCTTCCAGGGTGTGCATAAGTAGGAAGCTGGAAAAGCAGACACAGGACTTGAACCCAGGCACATCATATAGGATGCAGGCATCCCAAGCTGTATGTTAGCTGCTACTCCAAAACCTGTCCCTATTTTACTTTTTAAATATGGCTGCTAGGGAGTTGAACTTTCGCATGTGGCTCACAGGGTATTTCTATCCCACAGAACTATTCTAGAAAGGTGCTGTCACAAAACTCGTGTGCTCATGGTGATGTTCTAGTTCTGCTTATCTTCATTCAATACACGGGGTTTCAGATAAATTCATGGAAAACGTACATTATCTTTTAATTTCACCTTCCACTGGCGCTGTGGCTCACTAGGCTAATCCTCTGCCTGTAGCGCCGGCACACCGGGTTCTAGTCCCGGTTGGGGTGCCGGATTCTGTCCCCGTTTCCCCTCTTCCAGGCCAGCTCTCTGCTGTGGCCTGGGAGTGCAGTGGAGGATGGCCCAAGTACTTGGGCCCTGCACCCGCGTGGGAGACCAGGAGAAGCACCTGGCTCCTGGCTTCGGATTAGTGCCAGTGGCCACTGGGGGGTGAACCAACGGAAAAAGGAAGACCTTTCTCTCTCTCTTTCTCTAACTCTGCCTGTCAAAAAAAAAAAAAAAAAATTCACCTTCCATGAACTGTTTGAAGCATCCTCATATAGCAGCCACTAGCCCATTAAGCACCTGAAATGAAGCTAATGAGATTGGAGTTAAAAAATTCAACCTCATCTGATTTTAATAAATTTAAATCTAAATAGCTACACGTGGCCAGTAACTACTGCACTGGACAGCACCAGTCTAGAGGTTCTAGTAGTTCATATTGATCACAATGGTTGTCAATGTGTCAGAATTACGTGGATCTATGCAAAATAAAAGAATGGGCTTGTATACACTTTACCTGGATCAAAGAAGTGAAAAAGAGATGCTGTAGGCGATTTTGGAACTTTTAATGATCACTTCTCGCTTCAGTTGATCAAATAAAATTGAGGACACTTGCAGTAGAGAGTAATGGTGAAGGACATAAACAAGCTCTGGAGTCAGACTTGTTCTCCGAATCCTAGCGCTGCTGCTGAAAAACCTGCTCTGAGCCTGCGGAAATGTGTGATACCCGAGTCTTAGGTTCCTTCTCTGCAAAATGAACTGTTACAGCACCAACTTCACGCAGCAACTGTAAATTTTTAGCAGAATCACGAGTATAATATTAATTCTAAATTGTGAAAACAGAGCTGCTAAGAGCTCTCTGGTAAGTCTCCAAATAGTAGCTGCTATCATGGTTGTTCTGTTACTGTGGGTGACACAGAAGTTCACGGAAACACACTCAAAAGGCTAACTGCCTGGAGACTGTTTAGGAAGCTCTGGGATGCTAGGATTAGGAAACAGGCTACTGAGACATGGGCACTGAGAAAGTACTCATAAACATGCAACCTAAGCTTTGATGTGTATTTAGGCAGGGTGAAACTTGGGAGAGCTTCAGAATCCGTACCTGCCTCCCAGGACACCAAACTGTTAGTACACAGAATGTCTATTTAAACATCATGGTATTCAGGTATGAATTATTTACTAGTGTCTTCCCATCTGCTGTATGTATTCCTAAAATGATCAATTCCTTAACATTTTTTTTAAATTCTCAGATTTTTAAAAAAAGATTTATTTATTTATTTATTTGAAAGAGCTACAGAGAGAGAGAGAGAGAGAGAGAGAGAGAGAGAGGGAGGGAGGGAGGGGCAGAGAGACAGAGATCTTCCATCCTCTGGCTCACTCCCCAGATAACTGCAATGGCGAGGGCTGCGCCAGGAGGAAGTCAGGAGCTGGGGGTGGAAGGCGGTGCTTCTTCTGGGTCTCCCACGTGGGTGACAGGGGCGCAATAACTTGGGTCATCTGCTGTTGCACTTCCCAGATCCAGGGAGCTGGATCAGAAGTGTAGCAGCTGGGACATAAACCAGTGCTCATATGGGATTTTATTTTTAAAGAAGGAAAAGAAACACTGCTAACACACACAGTTAAATTTGAAAATAAAATGCAACCAGATAAATCTAGAGGCAAGTATCAGCAAATTAAGAATTGGCTGAATGCCCAAGGTTGCTGCCAAGAGAAACTCTGCTGGAGAATCAATGTTGTAAGCTGTGTGCATCTTTCCATGCTGTTGCCTACAGTAGATGAGCCCCAATGTAAGCTGAAACATGACACAAGATAAAAATGACCAACAGGACTAGGCACTCACTGTCTGTAAGATCATAAAATGTCTGAAGTGTATAGTGAACACTTTCCAATGTGCTGTGTCACAGTTTTGACCCCGCAAAGTTTTGGGATGTGTTTGCTGCCTCTTCTCTAGGGCTGACTCTAAGGGACAGGTAAAGAGGAAGTGTGCCCAGCCAATGCTGGGGTTCTGGCGCCCAGGAATAGAGTACTGCCAATGTATCATCACTTTTCTCTTAGCCTTTCTGCACCTCAATTCCTTCATAAGTATATGAAACAGTAATAGTACCTGTACCAAAGGCTGATAAAGAATTTAGAACCTGGCTAGAACACGGTACATGCTGAATAAACATTAGCTATTTGTATTATTAGCCTAAATCCTGACTGTAAGTTTGAGGGCACAACTAGAAAAAATGAAAGGGGGATAGGCCTTTTGAAAACTAATATTCATGGAACATGTTGGCAAAAAACAAAATTTAAATGGTAATGGGCATCTAGACAGTGTATTTGGAAATTCAAGCATACTTTGAGTAGTCTGCTGAATCATACGGCCCAGTGAGATTTTTCTACAAATGTTTCTGTAATGGACCAGATATGGAGGTATAATTGTGTCTCAGTATCCTTGGGGGATCCGTTCAAGGAAACTTGATTTGAAAATCTGTGGATGTACAAGTCCCTCATATAAAATGGTATAGTATTTGTATAACCTATATACAACCTCCTGCATGCTTTAAATTATCTCTAGATCATTTATAATATCAAATACAATGTAAATGTTTATTAAGTGTTAAACGGCATTATTTAGCAAATCATAACAAAAAAGTCTGTGTATGTTGAATACAGACCCATTTTTCCCCCAAAATATTTTTTGACCCACCACTGGTTGACTTCATTCCAGAGGAATCTGCCGATATGGAGAGGCAACTATCTTATCTGAAGAACAGTATACAGTTCATGCAGGTAAAAACTTATTTACAATGTTCCACATCTGGGCAGGGGACTGGTCTAGAATGGACTGGGATGGGGTGGTGAGGAGGTGGTATTATGGGGGATTGCTCAAGAGTGCTAGTAATCCCTTCTCTTGTTATTTTTTTTTAAGATTTATTTTTATTTATTGGAAGGCAGAATTACATAGAGGTAGGAGGAGGGGGAGAGAGATGACATCCATCAGCTGGTGCACTCCCCAAATGGCCGCACTGGTTGGGCTGTGCAGTGGGAGATGGCCCAAGTGCTTGGGCCCCTAAACCTGTGTGGCAGCTCTGGAAGAAGCTCCTGGCTTCAGACTGGTTCAGCTCCAGCCATTGCAGCCCTTTGGGGAATGAATCAGGGGAGAGAAGACCTTTCACTCTGTCTCTCCCTCTCTCTGTCTGTAACTTTACCTCTCAAATAAATAAAATCTTTACAAAAATGTTAACTTAGTTTGTTTCTTTGAAAGGCAGAGTGATCTCTCCCTCTCTCTTTTAGAGAGATTCCACCCACTGGTTCACTCCCCCAGTGCCCTAAATAGCCAGGGCTGGGACAAGCCAAAGCAAACACCTGGAACTCAATCTGTCTCCCATGTGGGTATCAGGGATCCAAGTACTTTAGTCACTGTCTGCCGTCACCCAGGGTGCATCAGCAGGGAGACAGATCAAAGTGGAGGAGCTGGGACTCAAACCAACACTACAATATGAGATGTGGTTGCCCCACGTGAAAGTTTAGCTGGCTGTGCTGCGACACTCATCCATATATTCAGTGATCATTAAAATCAGAACCAACGCGTGGGCAGATATTTAGTCTAGCAGTTAAGATGATGACGACTCCAGTCTCCTGCTAACGCGGATCCTGGGAACAGCGGGGATGGCGTAAGTGGCTGCATTCCTCTCAGCTCCATGGGAGAACTAGATTGAGTTCCCAGCCCAGTTCCGGCTGTTGTCGGGGAGTGTACCATGGATGGCCTCTCAAATAAATTAAAAACCAATGCTGCCAAGACCAACTACAACAAGTTAGGATGTATTAGTTTAGATAGAAAAGATCCATTTGAACAAGTAGAACCAGACTGTTAACCTCTTCTTTTTAATAAGGGTTCCTTCTAGTTCTGAAGTATCTGATCTTAGCTCTCTCTAAGTGTTTTGCATTAGTCAGCTACAATGAAATATCAAAGACAACTAGCTTTATCAACACAACAGGTTTTTTATTTTTTTAAGCTCAGTTTGGGAGGCTCAGGTTCAAGAGAGGGCAGCCCTATTGTTTTGGCAGCTGGATAGCAATGACAGAGCATGTGTGGAGGTAGAACCACACGGCAAGTGGAAGCAGGGACAGAAACTGGGCTCAGACTTAGGCAGCTCTGACAACCCTCTCCTGTGAATTAATCCCGGAGGTCAAACCGCCAATGACTCAGGGATTCAGGTCCCATCTCCCAGGGGTTCCACCACCTGTCGTAGCACCACACATATTTTCCAAAGAATGTGTAATAAACAAGAATGCTAAAATTTATCACTTGATTATGCTTTCCAGATTTGAGATATAAAGATACAATGAATGATTTTGATTAATTCTAGTTGCTTTTCACTATATCTTACTTTTAAGTGCCTACTTTTCTATCGGTTGTTAACAACATCAACTACCTAGGAAAAAATGGGAAAAAAAGGTAGATTTTTTAACGAATAAAAAATGTACTACTTAATAGTCATACTACTTCATTTCCTCAAGGCAGGCAGTAGCTAGCAAGATAGCATGCTCGGTGAACATAAACTGGCCTCTTGTTAAGTTCATGATGGCCTTAGATTCCTCTGCTCTTGTGTGTGTGTATTCAACTTTCCCAGTGTGTGAGAGATCCTAGTCAGTACACAACTAAGTGACAGACTTGAAAATGTAACAGACGTAACTGAATGCAGTAGTGAGCAGGCGAAAGTCGAGAAACTGGCAAGCAGGCAGGGAGACTACAGGGCAAACTGTACATTCCTTCTTTTCAAGCTACATTTTTTAAGACAAGTTCACTCACAAGCACAAAGACAAGCCACAGAATAAGAAAGAACTAAATTTTATTTTATGTACACTGTTAGAAGTAAAATTACAATGATAAAGACACTGGAAAATATGTAGCTTAATTTTTACACAATGCAGAAGCAAGCATTAGAACTGAACTGGAAGTCCTTTGGACTGGAAAATTAAGCACAAAATCCAACAGAAATACTTAAAATATGGTATTATAGAGTTCTTATTCCTTTACGAAGCTGAAAAGACCCTGGAAATGCATCAGTTGAGTGATTCTCAACCTCTTCTTTTCCTATATACTCTCCTATCCTTGAAAAGAAATGACCCAATGGGAGGATGGGGAAGAGATAATGAGAATAAATGAAACTGCTCCTCCTCCACTAACAATCACTTATTCTTTTTCTTTTTTTTTTTGGATGTATTTATTTGAAAGCAGAGTTACACACAGATACAGACACACAGATAAAGAGAGATTGAGCTTCCATTCATTGGTTCATTCCCCAAATGGCAGGAAGGATCAGGGCTGGGCCAAGCCAAAGTCAGGAGCCAGGAGCTTCATCTAGGTCTCTCCCATGGGTGCAGGGGTCCAAGCGTGTGGGCCATCTTCCACTGCTTTCCCAGGAGCGGTAGCAGCAAACTGGACAGGGTCTCAAACCGGCATCCATCACACAGGACCCAGTGCTGCAGGCAGTGGTTTAACCTGCTGCTGCGCTGCAACGCAGGCCTGGGAAACACTTCTGGGCAAAGTCTCCATTCCAAAGAGGATGTGGTAAGGGGCAAAGTGAAGTGCTGTGTCCATGGCTATACGCACAGAAGAAAAACTGAGCCCTCTAATACTACAGTGGAGGTTCTTACTCTGTCATGACTCCTGCCAATTCAGGTGTGAAGATGCAGTTAACAGAACTGCATGATTACCATTATGGTAAACTGCTCTGTAAGACAGGGGACCAGTGGCCAGTGCTGTGGCGCTGCAGGTTTACCTGCTGCATGTCATGCTGGCATCCCATATGAGCACTGACTTGAGTCCTGATATCCACCTGGCCCAGGCCCCCTCACCCCCCACTGCAGCCATTTAGAGGAGAGAACGGATGAAAGATTGCTCTCTGCCTCTCCCTCTCTGTGATTCTGCCTTTCAAATAACAAAATAAATCTTAAAAAACAACAAAATAAATCTTAAACAACAACAAAAGCAAAACAAAGAAACACACACAAACCACGGGAGCAGAGATCAGTATCTGGATCATATTTTTTAACCTTTTCATCGTGGGCATGTCTCAAAAGTGTTTAACAACCAGTTTTATTTCAGCTACCAAATTGTTTTTGCAGGTTTTCAACTAGAAACCCAATGGGATCTTTGAGTTACTCTCTTCATTTCTTTAGTAAACCTACCACTCCTTCCTGCAATACCACTTTTGTTGCCCACTCAACTCTTGTGCTTTGTAACTCTGTTCTGTGTAGGAAATTGGAGTTTTCAAGGTAGTCAAGGCTTCTAAAAATGGTCCCCTTTACTTGGAGGGGAAGAATAATTCTGGCATGTGAGCTAGCTAATGTAGCAAGTACAATTTCCTTATTATTTAATCTCCCCTCAACAAACAGGTGTGAGGAAGGCTGGAGAGCTTTAATGTATCTACTGATCTCCCTGCAATGCAAACAAGGTTCCTGACAGAGTGCAAGGCACCGCAGTCCCTACATAAGCCAAATCCCTTCTCAGAAATTTTCACTTCTCAAAAATGTTTTCATTCACAGATGACATAAGAATATAAATCTCCCTGGTGTTACTCCAATTACAGCTTTATTACTTTCTAACATTGACAGTATATCAAAGTAAAAATTCCATTTAGGACTTTAGGATGGGGGAGGACATTTTGTGTAGCCTGCATTCCGTATTAGAGTGGGTTTGAGTCCTGGCTTTGCTCTCCATTCTAGCTTCCTGCTAATGCACACCCTGGAGGCAGCAGGTGATGGCTCAAATAGATGAGTCGCTGCTATTTTTGTGGGGCAGTTGGGTTGGGCTCCTGGCTCCCAGCTTTGGCATTTGGGTAATGAGCCACTGGATGGGAGTGCTCTCTGTTCCTCAAGTTAAAGAAATTTAAGGTGGGTGAAGATCTTAGGGATAGTTACCTATCTTTAGACAGGATACTCAGAATTTGTATACAAAGTTACTTTCAAGGCAATTTGTTTCCAAAATAGGTTAACACCTCCAATATACTAAACACACTTTTCAATGGCTAAGAACATCTTTTGTTTCTTGGATAGAACAATGTTAAACAACAATTTTCTTGCACAGCTTATTCCTAAAATGACCAGCTGCAATTCTTCACAACCTACATGATTTGCAGTATCCCTGACAAACCTGGCTCCAAGGCTCATCACTTCTCTCTTCTATTTGTCTGGCCAGAGGCCAAGATCATAGAGGAAAAAGGATAAGACAAGTTGGCGGGAACACTAAAGCAGAAGACCTACACACACATATACTTGGGGAATGCCTGTTGAAGAATCCGTAAGTATTTTCACTAAATACTAGTCTAGTAGTACAGCACAGTGGTGAATTCAGTGTGCTTCAGATCCTGGCACTGCTACCTATTGTGTAACTTCAAGCAAGTTATTTCACTTAAAAAAATGTTCATTTATTCAAAAGGCTGAGCATCAGAGGGAAACAGAGACAGAGTGAGACCTTCCATCCTCTAATTCGCTCCCCAAATGCCTATAACAGCTGGAGCTGTACCAAGCCAAAACCAGAAGCCAAAAACTCCATCTGGGTCTCCCATGTAGGTGGCCAGTGCCCAAGTACTTGAGCCATTATCTGTTGCTTCCCAAGGTTTCTATTAACAGGAAGATGAATCAGAAATGGAGGTGCAGGTGGAACCAGAACTCCGATATGGGACGTGGGCACCCCAAACAGCAGCTTAAAACACTGTCCCACAAGACTCAAGCCTACTGAGCTTCCTGATAATCTAGATTTTCTCATCTGAGTGGCAATCTCGTAAAGTCATAGAGCACTAAATTAAGTTAAAATATGTAAAGTGCTTAAAATGATGCCTTGCCAATAGCAAGGGTTAAAACATAAGTTTATGCTATAATAATAATAATTATTATTATTACCAGGTTAAGGGAGAAACTTGAAAAGTTAAATCAGAGTTCTGCAGCTCATCTCTCCCTTGACCCCTGGAATGGACATAGAAATAGAAGATTTTGGCTGGTGCGTGGCTCACTTGGCTAATCCTCTACCTGTGGCGCTGGCACCCTGGGTTCTAGTCCCGGTTGGGGCACCGGGTACTAGTCGCAGTTGCTCCTCTTCCAGTCCAGATCTCTGCTGTGGCCCGGGAGGGCAGCGGAGGATGGCCCAGGTGCTTGGGTCCCTGCACCCGCATGGGAGACCAGGAGGAAGCCAGCTCCTGGCTTCGGATTGGCGCAGCGCCGGCTGTAGTGGCCATTAGGGGAGTGAACCAACGGAAAGAAGACCTTTCTCTCTCTCTCTCACTGTCTATAACTCTACCTGTCAAATAATAAAAAAAAAAAATAGAAGATTTTCTCTTAAGCACTCTAATTCACCTCTTGTATAGCTCCTGTATGATATTTTAATACCTCCCTTTGTCTCCCATATTTCTCTCCCTTAAATGCTGAGCTCATGAAAGCAACAAATGACTCATAAATTCCACCTTTCTTGGCTCTTAATTCATTAAAGAATAGCTTCAGTTTTGCACTTTCCAACCTATAACAACTTCTGAGACAGCACTAGGCCAATAAAATTAATCCACTCACCTACATGATACTATATATTAACACTTAATACAAACAACGACACACTCTTTGCCTCAAGAAGAGACAGCTAAATGTCAACCTTGCAGAGGGAAAAAGATGCTAAGTGGCTAAAAAACAGCCTATAAATACTGACCCAGCACTAAATGATATTGGCTAACTGCCCACAAAGGGATGCTAACTGAATCCAAAGCTTTCCTATGATTAGTTCAGGAAATGAAGCCCTCCATAGGACCAAAACACTGGCTGTGGGGTGCTGAGTCTTATTTTCAGCAGTCACCCGCCTCTGCCTCAGTGCCTATTATGTGCAGGGCATGGAACTGTGACCCCGGCAAGATAAAGAACAGTCCAAACCCTCCAGTGGTTTCCCCTGTAGGCAGCAGCTGTGTCTGTCCCACAGGATTCATGGTTAAGATACTATGGGCCCTGCCAAAAGAGATTTTATTTCCTGTTGGTGGGGTGCTTCTTGCCCCTGTTTTAGCAGAGCCACATCTCATCTGTGCGGTGGTCAGAGAAGAAAACATCACACCCACAGGGATGAGCAGGTGGACAAGTCCTGCAGGTGGTCTTGATGTCAGCTGCACCTACTCCAGAGACAGGGTTCATAAAAAGGTGCTGAGGAGGGACAATCAAGCAGGGCTGGAAAGGTAGAGCGGACCACACAGGTGCAGGAAGATGGGGGTATACTTTACGAAAGAACAAAAAGCAGGAAGAACAATCAATACTTGTTTGCCTGGAAGGCTGGTGATGAGTGATCATGTACATCCTCAAATGCTGTAAGGAGCTGGGAATATGCTGTACAGACCGATGGTTTTTAAATGTGTTGCTCCACCTGTGAGGGTCACTAAGTTCTCTGCTTCCTCCTCTCCTGAGGTTCAACTAGAGAAACCTCAGCATGCATGTGCTTGCTTCTGTGTCAGCAGTACATGATTTAAATATATTTATTTGAAAGGCAAAGTGATGGGGGGGTGGGTGGGATGAATAGAGGGTGAGGAAGAGACAAAGAGAGATGTCTTCCATCTGCTGATTCAGTTCCCAAATGTCTGCCACAGTCAGGGTTCAGTCAGGCTGAAGGTAAGAGACAAGAACTCCACCCTGGCTTCCTACATGGGTGGCAGGTAAACAAATACTTGAGCTATGATTTGTTGCTTCCCAGGCCCATTATCACGGAGCTGGATCAGAAGTGGAGGAGGCAGGACTTGAACTGGCACTCTGATATGGGAGGCTGGCCTCCCACGTGGTGGCTTAGCCTGCTGCATTACTGCACCCAACTCTAGCCCATATCCTTTGAATTAAGGGAGTCAGCTGCTGGGAAAAAAAAGTTTGAACTGCTTCCAGAACTTAATCATCATCATCACTGGCAGCCACAGCAATGGCGCTAATCCAGGCCACACAAGTCAGAATCGAATCCGCATCTGGAACCACTGTGCCGGAACCACTACCACAGACCCAGCAGTCACTGAGACAGCGGCTTGAGGCAGACCTACTAAATAAGCTTTTTTTCTTTTTTAAATGATTTCAGGAAGTGGACCTTTTTATGTTTATTTATTTTATTTGAAAGAGAGAGAGAGAGAGAGAGAGAGAGAATCTATCCACTGGTTCACTCCCCAAATGGCTGCAGCGGTCAGAGCTGAGCTGATCCGAAGCCAGGGGCCAGAAGCCTCTTCTGGGTCTCCCGCGTGGTTGCAGGGCCCAAGCACTTGGGCCATGTTCCATTGCCTTCCCAGGTGCATTAGCAGGGAGCTGGATCAGAAGTGGGGCAACTGGGACTTGAACGGGCGCCCATATGGGATGCTGGTGCTGCAGGCCAGGTCTTTAACCAGCACCACAGACCCACAACCTACGCTTTTAACAAGATCTCCAGGTGATCTGTGTATACATTCCAAGTTGACAGGCCTAAATGTAATCTGAAATGGTTGTTTTTTTATTATTTAAGAGGCAGAGACAGTGAGAGTGCTACTATCTGTTGGTTCACATCAGTGAGGGCTGGGTCAGGCCAAAGTCAAAAGCTAGTAACTCAATTCAGATCTCCCACAACTAGGGGCAGAAACCTAGTTACTGAAACTATCACTCGCTACCCGCCAGGGTCTGCATTAGCAGGAAGCAGGAATTGGGCGCTGGAGCTGCGACTCAAACTCAGTTACTCCAATACGCATGTGCCTGTCTCACGGGCATCTTCACCACCACGACAAACGCCCACACCTATAATCTGGAATCAAAGGTCAAAGAGGTTCCGCGGCTTGGTCCTGGCTACACAGGAAAGGATGGGGGGGCCTGAGTCTCACACCTGGATAAGCATTCCAAAGTTCCTCTTATTTCCCTCACAGCGTTCCTAACATGGCTTAGTGCAGACTGGAAGCAGGAGAAATGAAAGACCACAGCAGCACTCATAATAAATTAAATTATGTCAGCATCAATTTCCCTATATTTCTGCGTAACAGACTGAAACTGGCTACACTTACAAACAAATGCCAATAAAAAAGCAGATTAGAGATACTAGAGTCTGCAGAAAACATGTACATCCTAACACCATCTAAACAATAATTTAGCTAGCAAGATTCAAATAATATCCAGATGGTTTATATGGCTATTTATTTAACAATACTTAAACTCTGGATGGGTTTGGAGTTGACAATGCACTTTCACATGCATCATCTTTAACCTTCACCACAATGATGTGAAATTACATGAACTAGGATTATTATTCTCAACTGAAATTGCTCTACTTAACTTTTTCCTCCTTAAACCCCAGTCAGTATCATACAACACTTGGATTTCCTAACATCTTCCAGTGGCTTTCATGAAAAATATCAGGCTTTGTGTTAAAAAACAAAAAATTCCAGGTACTCAGTGACACCCACACAGATTTCACCTCCTGCGCTTCCCTCTTCCCAGAGGCTGACGTTTTAGCTGTCGGAATATTCACAGAATCTGTGTCCTGGCTCCCTATTCTGCCCCAGTGACTGATCAGTATTTCTGTCATCTTCCTAAAGGTCTACAAAACTCCTTTTTTTTTTAAAGTTTTTATTTAATGAATGCATTTTTTCATAGATACAACTTTAGGAATATATAGTGGTTCTTTTCCTCATATTCCCCGCCCCCCTCGCCCCCCAGCTCCCATCCCACCTTCCTCTTCCTCTCCCATCTCCTTCTTCATTATGGATCATTTTTAGTATGACTTTATATACAGAGGACCAACTCCATGCTATGCATAGACTTCAACAATTTGTACCCACCTACACACACAACATATAGAGTACAGTTTGGGGAGAAAGTTTGTGGTCGATTCTCTTATTACAATTCATTAGGGACAGAGGTCCTACATGGGAACCAAGTGCACAGTGACTTCCGTTGTTCCTTTAACAATCAACGCTCCCTTAGGCCGGCGCCGTGGCTCACTAGGCTAATCCTCCGCCTTGAGGTGCAGGCACATAGGGTTCTAGTCCCAGTCGGGGCGCCAGATTCTGTCCCGGTTGCCCCTCTTCCAGGCCAGCTCTCTGCTGTGGCCAGGGAGTGCAGTGGAGGATGGCCCAAGTACTTGGGCCCTGCACCCCATGGGAGACCAGGAGAAGCACCTGCCATCGGATCAGCGTGGTGCGCCAGCCGCAGCACGCGGGCTGTGGTGGCCATTGGAGGGTGAACCAACGGCAAAAGGAAGACCTTTCTCTCTCTGTCTCTCCCTCTCACTGTCCACTCTGCCTCTCAAAAAAAAAAAAAAAAAAAATCAACACTCCCATTTATGATGTCAGTGACCATCTGAGGCTCTTGCCATGGGCTGCCAAGGCTATGGAAGCCTTTTGTGACCTTAGACTCCATCGGTATTTGGATATGGCCATAAGCAAAGCAGATGTTCTCTCCTCCCTTCAGAGAAGAGTATCCTTCTTTGATGACCCTTTCTTTCCACTGAGGTCTCACAGAGATCCTCGGGGTAGGATATTTTTCTACAAAACTCCTGATTCCATAGCCACAGGAATATATATATTTTCCAAAGAGAGGCAAATGAAAGGATAAGATCAAGGAACGTTTTCCTCTCAATGCCCTCAAGAGTGGAGTCATGCCAGCACCTTCACACTACGTCTTGGTCCACCATTCAGTTTCTTAGTTCTCTAAGCATGGGCCCTTGGGCTGGAGGTTTCATGTGAGATTTTGCAGTCTGCCCTCGTAACACATTTACAAAGTGACTTCTACACCCAGTGTGGTGATCTACTGTTGTACAGAATTCATCAGTCATGCAATCTACACCGATTTTCTACAGCAGCTATTATTATTGTCTTTCAGACTTCACAGATTTTACAGAAGATCTGCTATTTAAATACCATGAATTTGTAGTATTCTTCAATATTTCCTGTCACAGGGGGCTGTTTCTGAGGGATTCAGTAGTTTTCGCTTTTGGTGGAAATAACCTACACTGCCCAGCCCCATTTTACAGTCTGCTAATAGTAGGGCTGCTGGCTGCCAAGGAGATTTCATTTACCCACTTCTCAGTCTGCATTAACCTTTGCATAATAAAGCACAGCTGAGGCTGCTGTAAGAAACAAACTGAGGAATGAATAATTAAAAACACCTTCTCCGCCTTGGAAAGACCAATCCCTCACCATTAGGGGGACTTTAATTGTGACTGAACTAAGCATTAGAAAGGCTAATTGTACTCTTTATAAGTGGAAACAAATGCTAAGAACATAGTGTGACTACAAAATAGGAAGTATCTGAGAAGCAAAGCTCTGAAAGCACCAAGTAATCAGTTCAAATGAAAAAGGGAAGCCTGAGTCTTCAAAAAATGTACCTCTAATGATGGGCACTCGTACATCTACATGCAGAAAAAACTGCGACTACTCATAGAAAGCTACTATTCACTTGATGCAGGTGGACTGGCTAGAGTAGCATTTGGAAAGACAGAAATGTTAAAGCGGAAACAAAGAGTTGAGGACAGAATATATTACAAGAAAACCCTATCTCTTCTGAAGCTGTGAAGTGCTTGTGCCAGCTGGGCTTCTTTGCTTTGATGGATTTAATTTTCCTTTGGGAAGATCGAAACCCAAATCCAAATCCCTCATATTCATGTGTTAAGATTGTTAAGATCACAGAACAGTTATTTCATACACTTGCTAAAATGTTGTTAGCACCAAATATAATTTTCAAACCAAAGAGTATACTATTTATCTGAAGAGTTGGAAACAATCAATTATCTGTCTCCAGACCCACAACAAAGAGCTGGACATCCCTCTAAATCAAAGGCAGCTTCCGCCTGTTAGGGCTTTAAAGTGTTTGCTTTTCTTACTCTAGGAAGTTCTTTCTTATGTTTAGTTTTATGCTATTTTGCTAAATCTAAGGTCTTTCCCTCTACTTCCGTTCAAAACACATTTTGCCACTGTCCTGACAGTAACCTTACAGTTAAAATGAAAACTATTAAGGTAGATATGTTTTTTCTACACTAAGCACTTCTATGGCTTTAAAGGTAGCTTTTCTTTTCCATGTTTATGCTTTTTTGGCTCTCTGGATCCTCTATTTTTTTGTATGCCTAACTTAGATGATTCTCTGCACATAACAGGTAAAAGTGACTAAATCAGAACAGAATTAGATATTTTAGTAAAAATGAGATTTTCATTGAGGAAAATAGAAATATTCCCTTTTGGTTCTGGCAGGTTATATTCTTAAGATTTTCCTGTTTCCCATCAGTTCCTGAAGAAACTAACTACTGATTCATATGAGTACTGAACTTGTCCCCTGCTGGGCCCTTACAATCTTTCTGTTCTACTTGGAATTAGTCACCACTGGATACAGCTGGTTTTATTGTTTCTTTTGAACATCACTATGCTGTGCTATCACCCTCTGACTGTTAAATATTTGTTTAATTTCCTTTGGTGGTGAGTGGCTGCCAGTTTGCTCCGTCGTTACAATTAGCTTCATTTTCACTTTAGCAAAGTAATCCCTAGCCCTGGTTTCCCACAGGACAAGCTCCAGTCTCTAGAACAGCACTTACCCCCTGAGGCAAGTCGCCACCTGCCTTTTATGGACTGGGAGTCCCTTGAGGACACTGACTGTATCTTACCCATCTAGGCAGCTGTGATGCTGTCTGGAACACAACAGATACTTAAAGAACATACTTTGGACCGGCGCTGCGGCTCACTAGGCTAATCCTCCGCCTGTGGCGCCGGCACACCAGGTTCTAGTCCAGGTCGGGGTGCCGGATTCTGTCCCGGTTGCCCCTCTTCCAGGCCAGCTCTCTGCTGTGGCCAGGGAGTGCAGTGGAGGATGGCCCAGGTGCTTGGGCCCTGCACCCCATGGGAGACCAGGAGAAGCACCTGGCTCCTGCCATCGGATCAGCGCGCCAGCCGCAGCACGCCATCCGTAGCGGCCATTGGAGGGTGAACCCCTATTACTAACATACTAGTATGGTATATTTCTGCTGTCTCTGGGGAGAGCAAGAAGTATGGGGACAAGTAGGGGGAAAGTGATGGTGGGGACTTTGTTGGGTATGTTCTGATACATACTCAAGTTAAAAACTCTCCAAGTTCAGTTTGCTTAATCTTTTGTTCCCTAGGCTCAACTCTGTCCCCATGTATTAGTTTTTTAAAAGTTTACTTACTTGATTAAAAATGGATACAGAATCAAAGAAAAGTTACCTGAGATGAAAAGGCTACTTCTCAGTGTGTTAGGTAATATCTTAGAAAGCCAAAAAGCCTTTCCAAACCCACCTCCTCTTTATCCAGTGACTGCAAGGAGCTGTGTCATTCAAGATATGCCTGAAGCAAATGTTTCAACTCAGTACTCAAGAAAAAATATAAAAACCCTAGAAATAGTTAAGATTTGGTCAGGGGTCACTTGACAAATTTTTTTTTAAAGAAAGATTTATTTATTTGAAAGGCAGAGTAACAGAGGGGGAAGGGGGAGGGGGGGAGAGAGAGAGAGAGAGACTTCCATTCCTTGGTTCACTCCCCAAATGTCTACCAACAGCTGGGGTTGGGCCAGGCTGAAGGCAAAGCACAGAACTCCATCCAGATCTCTCACGTGGGTGAGGGGCAGGGACTAGAGTACTTAAACCATTACCTGCTGCTTCCCAGAGGTACTAACAAGAAGCTGAATAGGAAGTGGATGAGCGGGACTTGATCCCAGGCACTCCAATATGACAAGTAGTATCCCAAAAGGCAGTTTAACCTGCCGTGCCACAATGTCCACCCGCACTTAGCAATATAAGAGTATATAGTCTAGGCCATAGATAGACTGTTCAGATATCCAGTTCTATAATTTTCTAAAAGAAGCACAACAGTGAATCAGTGCACCACCATAGCTCCGGTATAATAACATTACTAATAGTTTTGTTAAAAACCGGTTTTGGAAACCATAGTCCCAAAATAACGACTTTCCCTGTCAGGCCTGCCTTTGGAATGCCTCCCTGTGAAGGTCAGTATAGAAGAGAAAGTGGCAAGAATGGCAGGGCTTAGGAGACTCGAGGAGAAAGCAGAACTGACCAGACTACAGTAACTGCAGAACTCCTACTCCAGAACTCCTGCGTGGCTGACCACTCATCTCCTCAGTAAATCTCAGGCATACACACACATAAGAAAATAAAGAAAAAGAGGGAAAGAAAAGAAAGAAAAAGATAAAAAAAAGTAGGAGTACAAGATAGCTAACTGAGCCACTAGAATGTGGCAGGACAGATTTATAATTTATAACTCCATTTTAAAAGCTGGGAGAACTGAATTTTCCTGTTCCACTCCAGGGTAAGCCCTGGTGAATAGCAAGTCTAATTCTGCTTAGATGAAAGGTGCAGGGTAACAGATGTAAAGGAAGAGCAGCTATTCAACAGCAACTACGTGCAGCTGGGCAGGGTTGCAGAGCAGAGGCAACACCATGACTGAGAATGACCTAACTATAGGATTCTTCTTTTACTCAACGATCCCAACGCAACATCAGATTTCCTGTTTCTGAATACGTATCTGAGCAAATTGCTAGCTAAAATAACAAGGAAATGGGACAGTGATTATGCCATTTACTCATTATATAAGACTTCCTCTAACTGCCCTCCACCAGTGGGACCCGAGGCTCCTGTCCCAACCGTACCCTCACTTCTGATCCTACTATGTGCCAGGGAGCCTCCTGCTCCACACGGGCGCTGCTACTGTACTACCACCTGCCATACTACTTACCAGTACAAATGCTGTCTACCATGTTCCTTACTGATGCTGAATATTCTTCAGTTTCAAGAGGGCTTTTCACAATGAGTGGCATCAACATGCATTTGAAAGGATAAAGTACACTATCAAGCTTTGGTCCTCTGTAACACCCACCCCCAGGGCAAAACAAAACCAAGAAACCCAAGTGGATTAGAGCACAGAATCTACAATCTCACTTTAACAAGCAAGGGGGCACTAAAATATCTTCAGATTTGATTTACATATAAATGCAAACTCATGCATCCATGCTCTGTGATTTCTTTTTTTTTTTTTTTTTTTGACAGGCAGAGTGGACAGTGAGAGAGAGAGACAGAGAGAAAGGTCTTCCTTTGCCGTTGGTTCACCCTCCAATGGCCGCCGCAGCTGGCGCGCTGCGGCCAGCGCACCGCGCTGATCCGATGGCAGGAGCCAGGAGCCAGGTGCTTTTCCTGGTCTCCCATGGGGTGCAGGGCCCAAGCACCTGGGCCATCCTCCACTGCACTCCCTGGCCACAGCAGAGAGCTGGCCTGGAAGAGGGGCAACCGGGACAGAATCCGGCGCCCCAACCGGGACTAGAACCCGGTGTGCCGGCACCGCTAGGCGGAGGATTAGCCTAGTGAGCCGCGGCGCCGGCGATTTCTTTTCTAAGAACACATTTTACTCTCTACTAACATGAAAAAATGATCGGAATACCTTAAGTAAAAAGATCCAAAATGAAATTAATTTACTTGTCCATTTTCCCATATTTCTGACAAATATACTCTAAGTTCCTTCCATGTGTCAGGCACTATGATCTGAAAATTTAGCCCTGAGCAAATCCAGAATTTCATTTCTTGGAATTTATAGCCTAGTGAGTGGAAAATGACAGTGAGCAAATTCAACAAGTTTTTATATAGTATGTCTAATGGTGAGAAAGAGGGTGAACAATAAAACAGGACTGGTGAAGGTAGTGGTTCCAATCTATTTTTAAGAACAACCAACCAAAAAAACCCCTAAAACACATTATGTAGAACACTGAAGTACTTCTTTGTGAAATTTATCTATTTCCACAAGTTGCATTTTTCCATTGAAAAAGCTAATACAAAAGCTCCTAAGAATGTATTAATGCATGATAAATTGTTTTTTTTTTTTTCTGTGAAATGTAGTATTCAGCTGTATATTCACAGCTGGCTAAGGATTTGCAAAATATCAAGAGAAACTGTCCTAATTCAAGTAACAGTTCTTTCTATTTTAGGCTAACAATTTATTCACTGAAAACATAATTACAGTGTTTATGACCACCGTATGTTAAGCATTTACAATATAATTTTTAAATAATTTTGTTAGTGATTATACCTCCCTAGTTCAGCAGAATTATGTTAAAATAAATATAGTATTTTTAATAAAAGAAAATAATGAATTTCACCAGAAGTTCCATAGTTAAATCATAACTACAATTGAAAATACTAATCCTGGGATGCATCAGTTAAAATGCTGCTCCAACCCAATTAATTATTTCTGTCACTTTATGCACAATGTAGGTAGCAGCAACTAATTTAACAGCTTTTGTAATGAGTAAGAGAGAGGTGACAAAGAATGGTTTATTAAATACTGAACATAGTAAAATTGAAAAAATCAAACCATTTTTGTTCATTCATTTAACTGTGGGTCAAAATCTTTGGTGTTCTCTAATTTCATGTATAATTTTAGGGTACCTAGCATAATAATTATATTCAATGTCTACGCACACAGAGGAACTATTAGTACTAAGAAAATACTCAAGTTGTCAAAATATCATCTTTATTTCTTAGATTTCAAACCAACAGCAACAGGAATCTCACAGGTAGGAAGTAATCTGATAATCCCACTGCATAGTAGATAGAAAGACAAAGCAAGATTGATGAAAGTATGCTCCATAAAGGAACAAAAGTCCATTTTACAAAGAAGATTTGCTTACTGGGTCCCTGAGGCAATGCAGAAAACAGAATGAAATAAGTAGAGGAGGCAAGATTTAAATATTGTAAAATACACTATAACTCATGCAGGGAATAAAAGTATACTTGGGTATTTCTTGTTTTTGCCTGGGTTGGTACGAGTTCATTTTCAAACACTAATATGTCACCACAGAGGAATTGATTCTTAAATTCAGAATCTATTCAAAAGGCAGATTGCAGGTAAATTCATGTCTTTATGTTTTGTTTAAAAAGACAATTTGGGACAGGTGTTTGGAGCAGCCATTAAGACACCACTTGGAATGACTGCATTCCACATTGGAGTGCCTGGATTCAAGTTCCAGCTCCATGCCTGATTCCAACTTCCTGTTATTTATAAGTGATGGTGGAGGTACCCGGGTCTATGTTACCCACAAGGGAGACCTGAATGAGCTCCTGGATTTAGCCTACCTTAGCCCTGCTGCTGTAGGCATTTGGGACATGAACCAACTGATGAACAATCTCTTTCTCTTTCACTATGCTTTTAAAATGATCAGAACAGGGGTAGGCGTTGTGGCACAGTGGGTTAAGCTTACGTCTGACATTTGCATCCTATATGAGCTCTGGTTGGAGTCCCCAGTACTCCGCTTCTGAATCAGCTTCCCGCTGATGTGCTTGGGAGAGCAGAGGGCGACGACACAATTGCCGGCCCCTGGCACCCCAAATGGGGGACCTGGAATCCCAGGCTACTGCTTTGACCCAGCCCAGTTCCAGCCATTTAGACCACCCAGATTGAACCAAGAGATGGAACATCTCTTTCTGTGTCTCTACCTCTTTCTCTGTGACTCTTTCAAATAAACAAATGTTTAAAAAAATAAA